>NC_143046.1:76682500-77025000 GCF_057628025.1 Oncorhynchus mykiss
ATTAGATTTTTCAGAGTACACATTGAGCCACCAGAGACTATTATTGTTAGACTTTTCTAATGACTTTTCTAACTAAGACTAGATGAGGTGCATGTGCTGTTTACAATAGAGCATGATCAAATGTAGATAATGGAAGAGTTGGGTGACAACATAAGAGCTCACTGCCCTGATGTGAAATACATCTCATCCTCTGCATTAATATGTCTCATATTTTAATATCAGCTATGTTTAAATCAAACTTCTGAAGTGGTCATTACCATTGAGAATTTTTGAATATATTTTCACAAGCTGAAGTTTGAGCGTGAGTGTTTGTATTAGCTCTTGTCCTGGGGAATAGGAGAAGAAGGGAACCTGTTCTGTCAGCCAGGAGAGGAGAGGAGCTAGCGTCTTCTCTCCCAGAGAGCCTGGTCCTGTCCTCACCTTCCCAGCCACGACAGTCCTCCTGGCTGATAGACCTGCTGGAGCTGCTTATAAAGCACGCACACACACGCCAGGAAGTCAGAGAGGCCCGGGGTCTGATATGCAGCCAGGCTGACTGGTGCTGGAGTAGAGGAAGTCAGAGAGGCCCGGGGTCTGATATAAAGCCAGGCTGACTGGTGCTGGAGTAGAGGAAGTCAGAGAGGCCCGGGGTCTGATATAAAGCCAGGCTGACTGGTGCTGGAGTAGAAGAAGTCAGAGAGTCCTGGGGTCTGATATGCAGCCAGGCTGACTGGTGCTGGAGTAGAGGAAGTTAGAGAGGCCCGGGGTCTGATATCCAGCCAGGCTGACTGGTGCTGGAGTACAGGAAGTCAGAGAGGCCCGGGGTCTGATATGCAGCCAGGCTGACTGGTGCTGGAGTACAGGAAGTCAGAGAGGCCCGAGGTCTGATATCCAGCCAGGCTGACTGGTGCTGGAGTACAGGAAGTCAGAGAGGCCCGGGGTCTGATATGCAGTCAGGCTGACTGGTGCTGGAGTAGAGGAAGTCAGAGAGGCCTGGGGTCTGATATGCAGCCAAGCTGACAGGTGCTGTAGAGGACGGAGGCTGGGGTTGGAGGACTGGCATGTTGGTTGTGTTGGGGTCATGTGTGCTCAGATGTGATACTCTTACACAGGGGCAGCTGTCACAGATTTGTATCTACCATCCCACCTGCCTCATTTATAGTCTGCTGGTGAAATTGCTCTCTTTTAGATGTCCTGTAGCCAAGAGTCCTTATTGGTCTTGGTCTCTGTTGGTGTGGATGGAAAGACAATACCAGACTAGTCATAGTGTGGACTAGGCTATATGTGAAGGGCACATTTCACAGACGTAGAGGGACTGTATGTTTGCAAGTGTTGTGAAGAGTTTAACATGACTAGTTTTAATGGTGAATACTGTAGCTAGTTGCTGGTGACAGTGGATCCCCTCCCAGTTCATTCCAGCTCTGTCTAGCAGCATCACCCGGCGTTGGTTGTTCTCTCTCATGTCTCTCTCTGATTGAGAATGCAAAACCCTAGCAACATCACCCCTCATTGGTTTTTGTCTCTCTGATTGAGAATGTAAAACCCTAGCAACATCACCCCTCGTTGGTTTTTGTCTCTCTGATTGAGATTGTAAAACCCTAGCAACATCACCCCTCGTTGGTTGTTCTCTCTCTGATTGAGTATGTAAAACCCTAGCAACATCATCCCTTGTTGGTTGTTGTCTCTCTCTCTCATTGAGAATGTAAAACCCTAGCAACATCACCCCTCGTTGGTTGTTCTCTCTCACGTCTCTCTCTAATTGAGAATGCAAAACCCTAGAAACATCATCCCTCATTGGTTGTTCTCTCTCACGTCTCTCTCTAATTGAGAATGTAAAACCCTTGAAACATCATCCCTCATTGGTTGTTCTCTCTCACATCTCTCTCTAATTGAGAATGCAAAACCCTAGAAACATCACCCCTCGTTGGTTGTTCTCTCTCTGATTGAGAATGTAAAACCCTAGAAACATCATCCCTCATTGGTTGTTCTCTCTCACGTCTCTCTCTAATTGAGCATGTAAAACCCTAGCAACATCACCTCTCGTTGGTTGTTCTCTCTCTGATTGAGAATCTAAAACCCTAGCAACATCACCCCTCGTTGGTTGTTCTCTCTCTGATTGAGAATGCAAAACCCTAGCAGCATCATCCCTCGTTGGTTGTTCTCTCTCTGATTGAGAATGCAAAACCCTAGCAATATCATCCCTCATTGGTTGTTCTCTCTCTGATTGAGAATGCAAAACCCTAGCAACATCATCCCTCGTTGGATGTTGTCTCTCTGATTGAGAATGCAAAACCCTAGCAACATCATCCCTCGTTGGATGTTGTCTCTCTGATTGAGAATGCAAAACCCTAGCAACATCATCCCTAGTTGATTGTTCTCTCTCTGATTGAGAATGCAAAACCCTAGCAACATCATCCCTCGTTGGTTGTTCTCTCTCTGATTGAGAATGTAAAACCCTAGCAGCATCACCCCTCGTTGGTTGTTCTCTCTCACGTCTCTCTCTGATTGAGAATGTAAAACCCTAGCAACATCATCCCTCGTTGGTTGTTGTCTCTCTCTCATTGAGAATGTAAAACCCTAGCAATATCACCCCTAGTTGGTTGTTCTCTCTCTGATCGAGAATGCAAAACCCTAGCAACATCACCCCTCGTTGGTTGTTCTCTCTCACGTCTCTCTCTAATTGAGAATGCAAAACCCTAGAAACATCCTCCCTCATTGGTTGTTCTCTCTCACGTCTCTCTCTAATTGAGAATGCAAAACCCTAGAAACATCATCCCTCATTGGTTGTTCTCTCTCACGTCTCTCTCTAATTGAGAATGCAAAACCCTAGAAACATCCTCCCTCATTGGTTGTTCTCTCTCACGTCTCTCTCTAATTGAGAATGCAAAACCCTAGAAACATCATCCCTCATTGGTTGTTCTCTCTCACGTCTCTCTCTAATTGAGAATGCAAAACCCTAGAAACATCCTCCCTCATTGGTTGTTCTCTCTCACGTCTCTCTCTAATTGAGAATGCAAAACCCTAGCAACATCACCCCTCGTTGGTTGTTCTCTCTCACGTCTCTCTCTAATTGAGAATGCAAAACCCTAGAAACATCCTCCCTCATTGGTTGTTCTCTCTCACGTCTCTCTCTAATTGAGAATGCAAAACCCTAGAAACATCATCCCTCATTGGTTGTTCTCTCTCACGTCTCTCTCTAATTGAGAATGCAAAACCCTAGAAACATCCTCCCTCATTGGTTGTTCTCTCTCACGTCTCTCTCTAATTGAGAATGCAAAACCCTAGAAACATCATCCCTCGTTGGTTGTTCTCTCTCACGTCTCTCTCTGATTGAGAATGTAAACCCTAGCAACATTATCCCTCGTTGGTTGTTGTCTCTCTCTCATTGAGAATGTAAAACCCTAGCAATATCACCCCTAGTTGGTTGTTCTCTCTCTGATCGAGAATGCAAAACCCTAGCAACATCACCCCTCGTTGGTTGTTCTCTCTCACGTCTCTCTCTAATTGAGAATGCAAAACCCTAGAAACATCCTCCCTCATTGGTTGTTCTCTCTCACGTCTCTCTCTAATTGAGAATGCAAAACCCTAGAAACATCATCCCTCATTGGTTGTTCTCTCTCACGTCTCTCTCTAATTGAGAATGCAAAACCCTAGAAACATCCTCCCTCATTGGTTGTTCTCTCTCACGTCTCTCTCTAATTGAGAATGCAAAACCCTAGAAACATCATCCCTCGTTGGTTGTTCTCTCTCACGTCTCTCTCTGATTGAGAATGTAAACCCTAGCAACATTATCCCTCGTTGGTTGTTGTCTCTCTCTCATTGAGAATGTAAAACCCTAGCAATATCACCCCTAGTTGGTTGTTCTCTCTCTGATCGAGAATGCAAAACCCTAGCAACATCACCCCTCGTTGGTTGTTCTCTCTCACGTCTCTCTCTAATTGAGAATGCAAAACCCTAGAAACATCCTCCCTCATTGGTTGTTCTCTCTCACGTCTCTCTCTAATTGAGAATGCAAAACCCTAGAAACATCATCCCTCATTGGTTGTTCTCTCTCACGTCTCTCTCTAATTGAGAATGCAAAACCCTAGAAACATCCTCCCTCATTGGTTGTTCTCTCTCACGTCTCTCTCTAATTGAGAATGCAAAACCCTAGAAACATCATCCCTCATTGGTTGTTCTCTCTCACGTCTCTCTCTAATTGAGAATGCAAAACCCTAGAAACATCCTCCCTCATTGGTCTTCTCTCTCACGTCTCTCTCTAATTGAGAATGCAAAACCCTAGAAACATCATCCCTCATTGGTTGTTCTCTCTCACGTCTCTCTCTAATTGAGAATGTAAAACCCTTGAAACATCATCCCTCATTGGTTGTTCTCTCTCACATCTCTCTCTAATTGAGAATGCAAAACCCTAGAAACATCACCCCTCGTTGGTTGTTCTCTCTCTGATTGAGAATGTAAAACCCTAGAAACATCATCCCTCATTGGTTGTTCTCTCTCACGTCTCTCTCTAATTGAGCATGTAAAACCCTAGCAACATCACCTCTCGTTGGTTGTTCTCTCTCTGATTGAGAATCTAAAACCCTAGCAACATCACCCCTCGTTCGTTGTTCTCTCTCTGATTGAGAATGCAAAACCCTAGCAGCATCATCCCTCGTTGGTTGTTCTCTCTCTGATTGAGAATGCAAAACCCTAGCAATATCATCCCTCATTGGTTGTTCTCTCTCTGATTGAGAATGCAAAACCCTAGCAACATCATCCCTCGTTGGATGTTGTCTCTCTGATTGAGAATGCAAAACCCTAGCACTATCATCCCTCGTTGGATGTTGTCTCTCTGATTGAGAATGCAAAACCCTAGCAACATCATCCCTAGTTGATTGTTCTCTCTCTGATTGAGAATGCAAAACCCTAGCAACATCATCCCTCGTTGGTTGTTCTCTCTCTGATTGAGAATGTAAAACCCTAGCAGCATCACCCCTCGTTGGTTGTTCTCTCTCACGTCTCTCTCTGATTGAGAATGTAAAACCCTAGCAACATCATCCCTCGTTGGTTGTTGTCTCTCTCTCATTGAGAATGTAAAACCCTAGCAATATCACCCCTAGTTGGTTGTTCTCTCTCTGATCGAGAATGCAAAACCCTAGCAACATCACCCCTCGTTGGTTGTTCTCTCTCACGTCTCTCTCTAATTGAGAATGCAAAACCCTAGAAACATCCTCCCTCATTGGTTGTTCTCTCTCACGTCTCTCTCTAATTGAGAATGCAAAACCCTAGAAACATCATCCCTCATTGGTTGTTCTCTCTCACGTCTCTCTCTAATTGAGAATGCAAAACCCTAGAAACATCCTCCCTCATTGGTTGTTCTCTCTCACGTCTCTCTCTAATTGAGAATGCAAAACCCTAGAAACATCATCCCTCATTGGTTGTTCTCTCTCACGTCTCTCTCTAATTGAGAATGCAAAACCCTAGAAACATCCTCCCTCATTGGTTGTTCTCTCTCACGTCTCTCTCTAATTGAGAATGCAAAACCCTAGCAACATCACCCCTCGTTGGTTGTTCTCTCTCACGTCTCTCTCTAATTGAGAATGCAAAACCCTAGAAACATCCTCCCTCATTGGTTGTTCTCTCTCACATCTCTCTCTAATTGAGAATGCAAAACCCTAGAAACATCATCCCTCATTGGTTGTTCAAACTCACGTCTCTCTCTAATTGAGAATGCAAAACCCTAGAAACATCCTCCCTCATTGGTTGTTCTCTCTCACGTCTCTCTCTAATTGAGAATGCAAAACCCTAGAAACAACATCCCTCGTTGGTTGTTCTCTCTCACGTCTCTCTCTGATTGAGAATGTAAACCCTAGCAACATCATCCCTCGTTGGTTGTTGTCTCTCTCTCATTGAGAATGTAAAACCCTAGCAATATCACCCCTAGTTGGTTGTTCTCTCTCTGATCGTGAATGCAAAACCCTAGCAACATCACCCCTCGTTGGTTGTTCTCTCTCACGTCTCTCTCTAATTGAGAATGCAAAACCCTAGAAACATCCTCCCTCATTGGTTGTTCTCTCTCACGTCTCTCTCTAATTGAGAATGCAAAACCCTAGAAACATCATCCCTCATTGGTTGTTCTCTCTCACGTCTCTCTCTAATTGAGAATGCAAAACCCTAGAAACATCCTCCCTCATTGGTTGTTCTCTCTCACGTCTCTCTCTAATTGAGAATGCAAAACCCTAGAAACATCATCCCTCGTTGGTTGTTCTCTCTCACGTCTCTCTCTGATTGAGAATGTAAACCCTAGCAACATTATCCCTCGTTGGTTGTTGTCTCTCTCTCATTGAGAATGTAAAACCCTAGCAATATCACCCCTAGTTGGTTGTTCTCTCTCTGATCGAGAATGCAAAACCCTAGCAACATCACCCCTCGTTGGTTGTTCTCTCTCACGTCTCTCTCTAATTGAGAATGCAAAACCCTAGAAACATCCTCCCTCATTGGTTGTTCTCTCTCACGTCTCTCTCTAATTGAGAATGCAAAACCCTAGAAACATCATCCCTCATTGGTTGTTCTCTCTCACGTCTCTCTCTAATTGAGAATGCAAAACCCTAGAAACATCCTCCCTCATTGGTTGTTCTCTCTCACGTCTCTCTCTAATTGAGAATGCAAAACCCTAGAAACATCATCCCTCATTGGTTGTTCTCTCTCACGTCTCTCTCTAATTGAGAATGCAAAACCCTAGAAACATCCTCCCTCATTGGTCTTCTCTCTCACGTCTCTCTCTAATTGAGAATGCAAAACCCTAGAAACATCATCCCTCATTGGTTGTTCTCTCTCACGTCTCTCTCTAATTGAGAATGTAAAACCCTTGAAACATCATCCCTCATTGGTTGTTCTCTCTCACATCTCTCTCTAATTGAGAATGCAAAACCCTAGAAACATCACCCCTCGTTGGTTGTTCTCTCTCTGATTGAGAATGTAAAACCCTAGAAACATCATCCCTCATTGGTTGTTCTCTCTCACGTCTCTCTCTAATTGAGCATGTAAAACCCTAGCAACATCACCTCTCGTTGGTTGTTCTCTCTCTGATTGAGAATCTAAAACCCTAGCAACATCACCCCTCGTTGGTTGTTCTCTCTCTGATTGAGAATGCAAAACCCTAGCAGCATCATCCCTCGTTGGTTGTTCTCTCTCTGATTGAGAATGCAAAACCCTAGCAATATCATCCCTCATTGGTTGTTCTCTCTCTGATTGAGAATGCAAAACCCTAGCAACATCATCCCTCGTTGGATGTTGTCTCTCTGATTGAGAATGCAAAACCCTAGCACTATCATCCCTCGTTGGATGTTGTCTCTCTGATTGAGAATGCAAAACCCTAGCAACATCATCCCTAGTTGATTGTTCTCTCTCTGATTGAGAATGCAAAACCCTAGCAACATCATCCCTCGTTGGTTGTTCTCTCTCTGATTGAGAATGTAAAACCCTAGCAGCATCACCCCTCGTTGGTTGTTCTCTCTCACGTCTCTCTCTGATTGAGAATGTAAAACCCTAGCAACATCATCCCTCGTTGGTTGTTGTCTCTCTCTCATTGAGAATGTAAAACCCTAGCAATATCACCCCTAGTTGGTTGTTCTCTCTCTGATCGAGAATGCAAAACCCTAGCAACATCACCCCTCGTTGGTTGTTCTCTCTCACGTCTCTCTCTAATTGAGAATGCAAAACCCTAGAAACATCCTCCCTCATTGGTTGTTCTCTCTCACGTCTCTCTCTAATTGAGAATGCAAAACCCTAGAAACATCATCCCTCATTGGTTGTTCTCTCTCACGTCTCTCTCTAATTGAGAATGCAAAACCCTAGAAACATCCTCCCTCATTGGTTGTTCTCTCTCACGTCTCTCTCTAATTGAGAATGCAAAACCCTAGAAACATCATCCCTCATTGGTTGTTCTCTCTCACGTCTCTCTCTAATTGAGAATGCAAAACCCTAGAAACATCCTCCCTCATTGGTTGTTCTCTCTCACGTCTCTCTCTAATTGAGAATGCAAAACCCTAGCAACATCACCCCTCGTTGGTTGTTCTCTCTCACGTCTCTCTCTAATTGAGAATGCAAAACCCTAGAAACATCCTCCCTCATTGGTTGTTCTCTCTCACATCTCTCTCTAATTGAGAATGCAAAACCCTAGAAACATCATCCCTCATTGGTTGTTCAAACTCACGTCTCTCTCTAATTGAGAATGCAAAACCCTAGAAACATCCTCCCTCATTGGTTGTTCTCTCTCACGTCTCTCTCTAATTGAGAATGCAAAACCCTAGAAACAACATCCCTCGTTGGTTGTTCTCTCTCACGTCTCTCTCTGATTGAGAATGTAAACCCTAGCAACATCATCCCTCGTTGGTTGTTGTCTCTCTCTCATTGAGAATGTAAAACCCTAGCAATATCACCCCTAGTTGGTTGTTCTCTCTCTGATCGAGAATGCAAAACCCTAGCAACATCACCCCTCGTTGGTTGTTCTCTCTCACGTCTCTCTCTAATTGAGAATGCAAAACCCTAGAAACATCCTCCCTCATTGGTTGTTCTCTCTCACGTCGCTCTCTAATTGAGAATGCAAAACCCTAGAAACATCATCCCTCATTGGTTGTTCTCTCTCACGTCTCTCTCTAATTGAGAATGCAAAACCCTAGAAACATCCTCCCTCATTGGTTGTTCTCTCTCACGTCTCTCTCTAATTGAGAATGCAAAACCCTAGAAACATCATCCCTCATTGGTTGTTCTCTCTCACGTCTCTCTCTAATTGAGAATGCAAAACCCTAGAAACATCATCCCTCATTGGTTGTTCAAACTCACGTCTCTCTCTAATTGAGAATGCAAAACCCTAGAAACATCCTCCCTCATTGGTTGTTCTCTCTCACATCTCTCTCTAATTGAGAATGCAAAACCCTAGAAACATCATCCCTCATTGGTTGTTCTCTCTCACGTCTCTCTCTAATTGAGAATGCAAAACCCTAGAAACATCATCCCTCATTGGTTGTTCTCTCTCACGTCTCTCTCTAATTGAGAATGCAAAACCCTAGAAACATCCTCCCTCATTGGTTGTTCTCTCTCACGTCTCTCTCTAATTGAGAATGCAAAACCCTAGAAACATCCTCCCTCATTGGTTGTTCTCTCTCACGTCTCTCTCTAATTGAGAATGCAAAACCCTAGAAACATCATCCCTCATTGGTTGTTCTCTCTCACGTCTCTCTCTAATTGAGAATGCAAAACCCTAGAAACATCATTCCTCGTTGGTTGTTCTCTCTCACGTCTCCCTCGGATTGAGAATGTAAAACCCTAGCAACATCACCCCTCGTTGGTTGTTCTCTCTCTGATTGAGAATGCAAAACCCTAGCAGCATCATCCCTCGTTGGTTGTTCTCTCTCACATCTCTCTCTGATTGAGAATGTAAAACCCTAGAAACATCATCCCTCATTGGTTGTTCTCTCTCTGACTGAGAATGTAAAACCCTAGCAACATCATCCCTCGTTGGTTGTTCTCTCTCTGATTGAGAATGCAAAACCCTAGCAACATCATCCCTCGTTAATTGTTCTCTCTCTGATTGAGAATGTAAAACCCTAGCAACATCATCCCTCATTGGTTGTTCTCTCTCTGATTGAGAATGTAAAACCCTAGCAACATCATCCCTTGTTGGTTGTTGTCTCTCTCTCTCATTGAGAATGTAAAACCCTAGCAACATCACCCCTCGTTGGTTGTTCTCTCTCACGTCTCTCTCTAATTGAGAATGCAAAACCCTAGAAACATCATCCCTCATTGGTTGTTCTCTCTCACGTCTCTCTCTAATTTAGAATGTAAAACCCTTGAAACATCATCCCTCATTGGTTGTTCTCTCTCACATCTCTCTCTAATTGAGAATGCAAAACCCTAGAAACATCACCCCTCGTTGGTTGTTCTCTCTCTGATGGAGAATGCAAAACCCTAGCAACATCACCCCTCATTGGTTTTTGTCTCTCTGATTGAGAATGTAAAACCCTAGCAACATCACCCCTCGTTGGTTTTTGTCTCTCTGATTGAGATTGTAAAACCCTAGCAACATCACCCCTCGTTGGTTGTTCTCTCTCTGATCGAGAATGTAAAACCCTAGCAACATCACCCCTCATTGGTTGTTCTCTCTCACTTCTCTCTCTAATTGAGAATGCAAAACCCTAGAAACATCATCCCTCATTGGTTGTTCTCTCTCACGTCTCTCTCTAATTGAGAATGTAAAACCCTTGAAACATCATCCCTCATTGGTTGTTCTCTCTCACATCTCTCTCTAATTGAGAATGCAAAACCCTAGATACATCACCCCTAGTTGGTTGTTCTCTCTCTGATTGAGAATGTAAAACCCTAGAAACATCGTCCCTCATTGGTTGTTCTCTCTCACGTCTCTCTCTAATTGAGCATGTAAAACCCTAGCAACATCACCTCTCGTTGGTTGTTCTCTCTCTGATTGAGAATCTAAAACCCTAGCAACATCACCCCTCGTTGGTTGTTCTCTCTCTGATTGAAAATGCAAAACCCTAGCAGCATCCTCCCTCGTTGGTTGTTCTCTCTCTGATTGAGAATGCAAAACCCTAGCAATATCATCCCTCATTGGTTGTTCTCTCTCTGATTGAGAATGCAAAACCCTAGCAACATCATCCCTCGTTGGATGTTGTCTCTCTGATTGAGAATGCAAAACCCTAGCAACATCATCCCTCGTTGGATGTTGTCTCTCTCTCATTGAGAATGTAAAACCCTAGCAACATCATCCCTCGTTGGTTGTTGTCTCTCTCTCATTGAGAATGTAAAACCCTAGCAATATCACCCCTAGTTGGTTGTTCTCTCTCTGATCGAGAATGCAAAACCCTAGCAACATCACCCCTCGTTGGTTGTTCTCTCTCACGTCTCTCTCTAATTGAGAATGCAAAACCCTAGAAACATCCTCCCTCATTGGTTGTTCTCTCTCACGTCTCTCTCTAATTGAGAATGCAAAACCCTAGAAACATCATCCCTCATTGGTTGTTCTCTCTCACGTCTCTCTCTAATTGAGAATGCAAAACCCTAGAAACATCCTCCCTTATTGGTTGTTCTCTCTCACATCTCTCTCTAATTGAGAATGCAAAACCCTAGATACATCACCCCTAGTTGGTTGTTCTCTCTCTGATTGAGAATGTAAAACCCTAGAAACATCGTCCCTCATTGGTTGTTCTCTCTCACGTCTCTCTCTAATTGAGCATGTAAAACCCTAGCAACATCACCTCTCGTTGGTTGTTCTCTCTCTGATTGAGAATCTAAAACCCTAGCAACATCACCCCTCGTTGGTTGTTCTCTCTCTGATTGAGAATGCAAAACCCTAGCAGCATCATCCCTCGTTGGTTGTTCTCTCTCTGATTGAGAATGCAAAACCCTAGCAATATCATCCCTCATTGGTTGTTCTCTCTCTGATTGAGAATGCAAAACCCTAGCAACATCATCCCTCGTTGGATGTTGTCTCTCTGATTGAGAATGCAAAACCCTAGCAACATCATCCCTCGTTGGATGTTGTCTCTCTCTCATTGAGAATGTAAAACCCTAGCAACATCATCCCTCGTTGGTTGTTGTCTCTCTCTCATTGAGAATGTAAAACCCTAGCAATATCACCCCTAGTTGGTTGTTCTCTCTCTGATCGAGAATGCAAAACCCTAGCAACATCACCCCTCGTTGGTTGTTCTCTCTCACGTCTCTCTCTAATTGAGAATGCAAAACCCTAGAAACATCCTCCCTCATTGGTTGTTCTCTCTCACGTCTCTCTCTAATTGAGAATGCAAAACCCTAGAAACATCATCCCTCATTGGTTGTTCTCTCTCACGTCTCTCTCTAATTGAGAATGCAAAACCCTAGAAACATCCTCCCTTATTGGTTGTTCTCTCTCACGTCTCTCTCTAATTGAGAATGCAAAACCCTAGAAACATCATCCCTCATTGGTTGTTCTCTCTCACGTCTCTCTCTAATTGAGAATGCAAAACCCTAGAAACATCCTCCCTCATTGGTTGTTCTCTCTCACGTCTCTCTCTAATTGAGAATGCAAAATCCTAGCAACATCACCCCTCGTTGGTTGTTCTCTCTCACGTCTCTCTCTAATTGAGAATGCAAAACCCTAGAAACATCCTCCCTCATTGGTTGTTCTCTCTCACGTCTCTCTCTAATTGAGAATGCAAAACCCTAGAAACATCATCCCTCATTGGTTGTTCTCTCTCACATCTCTCTCTAATTGAGAATGCAAAACCCTAGAAACATCCTCCCTCATTGGTTGTTCTCTCTCACGTCTCTCTCTAATTGAGAATGCAAAACCCTAGAAACATCCTCCCTCATTGGTTGTTCTCTCTCACATCTCTCTCTAATTGAGAATGCAAAACCCTAGAAACATCATCCCTCATTGGTTGTTCTCTCTCACGTCTCTCTCTAATTGAGAATGCAAAACTCTAGAAACATCATCCCTCATTGGTTGTTCTCTCTCACGTCTCTCTCTAATTGAGAATGCAAAACCCTAGAAACATCCTCCCTCATTGGTTGTTCTCTCTCACGTCTCTCTCTAATTGAGAATGCAAAACCCTATTAACATCATCCCTCATTGGTTGTTCTCTCTCACGTCTCTCTCGGATTGAGAATGTAAAACCCTAGCAACATCACCCCTCGTTGGTTGTTCTCTCTCTGATTGAGAATGCAAAACCCTAGCAGCATCATCCCTCGTTGGTTGTTCTCTCTCACATCTCTCTCTGATTGAGAATGTAAAACCCTAGCAACATCATCCCTCATTGGTTGTTCTCTCTCTGATTGAGAATGTAAAACCCTAGCAACATCATCCCTCGTTGGTTGTTCTCTCTCTGATTGAGAATGCAAAACCCTAGCAACATTATCCCTCGTTGGTTGTTCTCTTTCTGATTGAGAATGCAAAACCCTAGCAACATCATCCCTCGTTGGTTGTTCTCTCTCTGATTGAGAATGCAAAATCCCAGCCTTTTGTTCATCTGTTTCTCTGTCAGTGCGAGGATGACTTGCTTAATTAAATAAAGTTTAAATAAAAAAATAAAGCAGACAGTGCTTATGTTGCTCAGAATGGACATGCTAATGGAGTTATGGAAATGTGGTGTCTTGTGTACTCCCCGGGGAATATGATATTTGCTGTCCAATATGTATTATTTGAAACAAAGATTTCTGGATTTAGAGCTTGATTTTCATGTCGGTTATTTTCAATAGTAAGATAGGAAGTGGGATTGCTGCTAGTTTTCTGTGACTCTGAGACATGGGCATATGCGTCCCAAATGGTACCATATTGCCTATGTGCCTATATGGGTCCGGGTCAAAAGTTGTGCACTAGATAGTGAATTGGGTGCTATTTGGGGCACAGACGTGGACTGTTCAGAACAACTGTTCTTTATTATTATTATAAAGTCCCTTAGGTGATCCCACAGCACAAACATGCTGTCGTATTCATACAAACTAAAGGCAAAGAGAACTGGGTAATGCATATTGAAATATATTATTTTATTCATGCAATTTCCAGAATCAAGTCAGAATGAATTGCAAACAACCTATATTGCACTATTGTCTTTACTACTGTATGTGTAACTGGGATTGCATGTTGTATTGAAAGTGGTTGGTTTGCCTAAATATATTAAATAAATATAACTACCTATGTGAATTGAGGTTGGTGCACAGTTCTACTGTCGTTTGAACAAGGCTTGTACTGTAGGTGAAGTGAATCATTTACCCTTGGTTTCATATTTCAACACTGATAAAGCTTCTAACAGGGGAGAAGTCAGAATACAGTACCTGTTAATTTTCTTCTAACAGGGGAAAAGTCTGAATACAGTACCTGTTAATTTTCTTCTAACAGGGTAAAAGTCAGAATACAGTACCTGTTAATTTTCTTCTAACAGGGGAAAAGTCTGAATATAGTACCTGTTCATTTTCTTCTAATAGGGTAAAAGTCAGAATACAGTACCTGTTCATTTTCTTCTAATAGGGTAAAAGTCAGAATACAGTACCTGTTCATTTTCTTCTAATAGGGTAAAAGTCAGAATACAGTACCTGTTCATTTTCTTCTAATAGGGTAAAAGTCAGAATACAGTACCTGTTCATTTTCTTCTAATAGGGTAAAAGTCAGAATACAGTACCTGTTAATTTTCTTCTAACAGGGTAAAAGTCAGAATACAGTACCTGTTCATTTTCTTCTAACAGGGTAAAAGTCAGAATACAGTACCTGTTCATTTTCTTCTAACAGGGGAAAAGTCAGAATACAGTACCTGTTCATTTTCTTCTAACAGGGTAAAAGTCAGAATACAGTACCTGTTCATTTTCTTCTTGCAGGGGAAAAGTCATAAGTTACTTGCAATTGAGAAAGTACCTATCAGTCCATCAGATAGATTCTCTGTCAAAGCATCAGTGTGGATGGTAATGAACTAGGCATCGTAAATAAAGGCCTACCCGGCTCCCTTGATCGCTAAGGCAAATGTTTTTTAATCATCTGATGTGTTCATTTATCCCAGGGCTTTAGCCTTAAATTACACCTCTTGCTAATACATAACTTGATTTAAAAAAATATATAAATAAAATTGCCCATCAATCATAGCTAGCCTTCGTCTGGAAGCAAGTCTTTCATAAAAAGATTCACTATCTACTGTATTTTTCCTTACAAAGCACAGAATATATTGTCTTTTCTGTTATGGTTATACATTTAGTTTTAACCCAGACCATTCATACAACACACCTTTAGACTAGTGTGTATTGATGAATTATTACTTATTCTTGCTTGGGTTATTCATCAAATGAACCCTCGTCAACAAAGTCATTTTCCCCACTGTGCCTCTTAAAAGACTAACACTTTTTATATCAAATCTGTCACTTACAGTTGACAATAACTGTGCTCAATAGTGCATGTTTATCCTTAATGCAGATCAATGTCAGACAAGAAAGGCATTTGAAATACTGTTGGTCTGAAAGCCGACATCTCAACCACTCTGTAGTGTGATTAGGTGGTCCTCTGTAGCTCAGTTGGTGAGCATGGTGCTTGTAACACTTTCCATACGTAAATATATATGCAGTTGTTCTGCAATTTAAAAAAATATATATATGTATATACAGTACATATATTGCCCTCAGAACGGACTCAATTTGTCAGGGCATGGACATGTTAACTCCAATGCTTCCCATTTTTTGGTCTATTTTTCTCCCTCCCAACAGTCATCTGAAATGTTACTTTCCTCATGGGATGGTGCTCTATAGCATGATAATATTTCATCATTAAATATACACGTTTGAAAGCTTTGATTAACATTTAAGAACTCTTAGAAGAAAAATATACACTGAGTGTACAAAACTTTAGGAACACCTTCCTAATATTGAGTTGCGGCCCATTTTGCCCTCAGGACAGCCTAAATTTGTCGGGACATGGACTCCACAAGGTGTCAAAAGTGTTCCACAGGGATGCTGGTCCATGTTGACTCCAATGCTTCCCACAGTTGTGTCAAGTTGGCTGGATGTCCTTTTGGTGGTGGACCATTGTTAATACACACGTGAAACTGTTGAGCGTGAAAAACCCATATATATAATTATTTAGGTTGCAGGTGCAGCCAATTATTTAGCATTATCTAGAGTGTGTCTGGGTACGACAGACACCTCTGACAGCTAGTTGGCTTTACTTGAAGACAATGGTAACTGCAGTAACCCCTCCAAAAGGGAAAGCTGTCAAACTCTCATCTCCCACATTAGTAAAAGGACTAATAAACGGTTTTGAAACATCTGTACATTTCACCATCACTCCTCCTAGTACCCGGAGCCGCTTCCAGCAGCTATCAAACCGCTCGGCTCAGCGCCTATATACGCAAACAATCCCTAAGGAGCAACAAAGAAACTAATGACAGCTTAGCTGGCCTACAAGATTGAAAATTCTGTCTCAAAGAAAGTACCAGATCACTGGAGAAGGAAGGTATCAGAGCTTTGAAAGACAAAGACAGGATCAAGCAGTCTCTAGACTATTAGAAGCCAGTTTTATTTAAGCTTATTTGGCTGATAAGGTTGTCAGAAAAGGCTTTTTATCAGCCGGGTGTTGTAGGCGCAAGGCATTACCACACTGCTCTGTTCCCATGCAGTGAAGAGGGACAGAGAGTGCTGCAGTGCTTTGTGGGAAAGGCTTTTGATAAAGATGCCACGTGTTTTCACACAGGAGGAAAAGCCACTTTGGAGTTCAGATCTCTGATGTTAAACGGTTTAGAATAATGATACCCTGTGAGAGTAGAGAGCGGAGACCCTCTTGTTTATATATTGGCTTTGTTTTCCTACGTAGACACAGCTTTATTGTGTAATCTGAATATTCTGCTTTGTTTTAGGTATTGTCATATAATTGCTCTGTATAGAACAAATACCTGGTCAGACAAGTGATAGCTTGTTAAGACAGTTTTTTTTTTTTACTTCCTTCCAGGAAGAGAGAGGGAAAACTAAGTAGAAGCCAATGCAGTCACTCTGCCTTGCTCTGTTTAAAAAAGCAATTTAGTTATTTTTCCAATTTGTGGAAATGACAAAGCATGTCTCTTTGAGTATACGCAGAGGGCAGAATATCAAATAAGAGCATGTTGACAGAAAACACAAGCAAATAACATATTGTATGACTCCACTACCAACTCCTCACTCACAAATAACGGCCTTCTAGAATTGTACATTGGGAGTGTTAGCTTATCAGACATGAAATATTGGGATTTCTGAATGACTCTGTCTAACTGGGTAGGAATGCACTGGTATTCTGTTGAGCTCTTATATGCAAGATGGGTCACTGTGTTTCTCAGGCATTTATTCATAGAAAAGGAGCCTCTGCAATCTGACTCACCTCTCTGGCACCCCTTTTAAATACATATTTTAGATCACTCACAGGCGTAAATAATGGCTTATTTTCAGCTTTGTGTACTATTTAGACTGCCCACTCTCCGAGATTAATTGCTTTTTGTTGGGCCTAAATTTCATATATATATATATATATATATATATATATATATATATATATTATATTATATTTGTTTAAGTAGGTGCTTATAAGAGCAGGTGGTAGATAAGATGTCTACTCCCAATAAACTGGGAAATTATCACTCCTGCTTTTCCTCATGGCACAATTTGTCAAACCTGCTGATAGGAAACCAATTCTATTCATAAGGTCCCCCCCTCTCCCCTCAGCACCGATGTGATTCGGTAGCAATTCAATTATAGTTTTGTGAGATAGTGAGTCCAGAGAGAGAATCCAGGCTGACAAGAAATATGACAGGACAGTTACAGAGTGTTTATGCAATTAAACTCTCACTGACAATACCTGGCGAGTGATGAATGCCTGGGCTGAGGTTTGTGTGAACAAGTAATGCCCCACAAGGATGGCACATTATTCATTATTTTACAGCTGCTCTGATCTTCCAGGGTTGGCTGGGAGCTGTTGCAGGGAAGGAGAAGAAGTGAACGTTTGGAGTAGAGGGAGAGAGAAGGAGAGGAGGTAAAAAGAGAGGGAGAGAATGAGGCAGGGTAAATAAAGAGAGTAGAGAGAGCTGAGGGAAAAGCGAAGTAGAGGCTAAAGAGAGAGAGAAAGAGGGCTTAGTAGAGAAAGGGTGTGGAGGGTTGGAGGCTATAAGGGTGGGGGAGTGGGGGAAAGGTTTGAGTTGGGGGAAGGATTGAGTGGGGGAAAGGTTTGAGTTGGGGGAAAGGGTTGAGTGGGGGAAAGGTTTGAGTTGGGGGAAGGGTTGAGTTGGGGGAAGGATTGAGTGGGGGAAAGGGTTGAGTTGGGGGAAGGATTGAGTGGGGGAAAGGTTTGAGTTGGGGGAAGGGTTGAGTGGGGGAAAGGTTTGAGTTGGGGGAAGGATTGAGTGGGGGAAAGGTTTTAGTTGGGGGAAGGATTGAGTGGGGGAAAGGTTTGAGTTGGGGGAAGGATTGAGTGGGGGAAAGGTTTGAGTTGGGGGAAAGGTTTGAGTGGGGGGAAGGATTGAGTGGGGGAAAGGTTTGAGTTGGGGGAAGGGTTGAGTGGGGGAAAGGTTTGAGTGGGGGAAAGGTTTGAGTTGGGGGAAAAGGTTGAGTGGGGGAAAGGACAGCGGAGGAGAAAGCTTGGTCTATCGTTGAGAGGACTGAAGCAACGAGTGACCCTCTCGAAACAGAGATGGTACATGGCAAGGGATTTTAAAAATGTCAATGACATTTTAAAAAGAAGACTATATCAAACCTTTCCTCCATAAAAAGCACTTTGTTGTGAGCACTGAAACTAAAGCACTATACTGTATATAATTACTTTACTTTAGTTTGCATTTAGCAATTACATTTAGTATGGGTATTTTGTACTGATTTCTTCATACTCATACAGTGTATAAAATGTACACAATATTTCTTTAGTGGTCCTGAACTGACAGATATATAGCACCTTAAGGCTCAAACCCAGAGCAAAGTGTCAACGGTGTCACGACAGTTTGATACAATCGTAAGATTATCATATGTGTTGCAAGAAAACGTATTCTGTGTACACATACATTAATACAATCCAATTCTCAGGCAGTTTGCATTTCATTTGTTATCAGACAGTTGACATATAGATCCTATTTTAATAGCGTAAAAATGAAAGCTACTCTTTATCTAATTGAATCAGAATATTTTCCATTGGTGAGACTGACTGTGTACATGGGATGTCAATATTCATAATTGCATGATGGTGTGTGGAGTCTGTTCCCATAAGACTCCTGTAATGATGTACTGCATCTTAAATTGAAAAAATAAGCTCAGATTTGTGTGCTAGCTAGCAAGCGCTCAACACTCCTTGCATCTCAAATGGTACCTGGTCAAAAGTAGTGCACTTCAAAGGGAATAGATTGCCATTTGGGATGCAGCCCCTACTACCTACCCCTTCATTTAGTATTTTTTTAACTAGGCAAGTCAGTTAAGAACAAATTCTTATTTTCAATGATGGCCTAGGAACAGTGCCTGTTCAGGGGAAGAACGTACCTTGCCAGCTCAGGGGTTTGAACTTGCAACCTTCCAGTTACTAGTCCAACTCTCTAACCACCAGGCTACCCTGCCACCCCTTTCTCTTCCACCTTAATTGATGTAGTCTTCAGAAGACCATTAAAAGAAGGGGAACAAAGGCATAAAGCAGTGTCCAACACAAATATACATCTGTCTATTCTGTGGAGAAAAATCACATTTAACTCCAGAAAAACCTCCTTAGTTTTACCTGCGTAGTGAAGTACAAAGCCACAAGATATACAATAATGTCATGATAATATGCAGACTAAAGACAGCAGTCAAAATGGAAAGAGAAGTGATCTCTTGGGAGTCAAGCACAGTAAGGATTACTTTGTATGATACGGTAGCTTCTCTTTTTATATTCTAGTTAACAAGGCTGTTGTGACCTTATTTACTTTGTCACTGGCATCTTTTGCCAGTTATCAGCCGTACAGACATAACCTAACCCTGTGAATGTTATTAGTGTGTTAGTCAATGGTTGGCATTCCACTAAGGGTTCCACCGACACCGGTCCGTTTGTCCACAGATCAGAACTTAGGTGAGGTGTTCGTTTTAATTCATCATTGGTCCTTTATCTCCTTTATTGTGAGTTGGTTCTCCACAGATAATTAGGTCTCATATTTCAGCTAATTCCACTTGAGGACTGGTTGTAGCCACCTACTACTTTTGTATGGGTCATTTTTATCTTCCAAGATCCCCGTAGACTGATGCGGCTCATGAAGAATGAGAAAAATGTCTCTTGTCCCCACAGTGTCTTTTGTGCACTTGCCTAACATTTGAATTGTATGTGTGCAACACACTCTGTCTGAAACACACACACATTCTCTCTCTCTCATACACACATTTGCCCACACACACACACCGTAATGTGATAGGGATGTGTTGATTTTTAGGTGTATATGGATCTGAAAGGAAAAGTAATTCTATTAATTCAAAGTGAATAACAAAGAGTACCAGGCCTTTCCCCATGTTGTTCCATTCATTCAACCTGCTAGTGTTTTGTTCTTCCTTCATAATTATTTCCCAGTCAGATCCACACTGATTTCCTGGAGGACTTGTGTACCTCATACTAACTTATAGAACAACGGAGCTAGGATAATTCACAATATTCCTCTGGGGGTGGTGTTCTCTGTTTTGTCAAGGACATTTTTATTACAAAGCTGATGGAATTTGCATATTAATTCATTTCTTTCCATTTTTAAGATGTAATGTTGTCAACAGGTATCAGTGCAAGGCTTTGACAGAGCTGATGAAATGGGTCAGTGAAGCTTGAACATTTTGGAGTGAAGCAGCCATCTGCAACCTCCGAGCCCCCAGTGCAGAGCGCTCTCTGTCTCTCCTGCAGCTTGATTAAAGACAAGGACTTTGACCGGGGAGGGGCAGCGGGCAGAAAGAAAGAGGGGAAGGCTAAAATAATATGCCAATATCTATCAACTTGCTTTGAGGGCTTTCTTCCAAATTAGAATGCCATTAGGGGCCGTCGATTCATAAAGTGCATTTCCATGTTTGGTTCCCGACATTGACCTTTATAATTCGGTGGCTGAGCCTCTTTCTATTACATGTTGTATGAGTCTTTTAGGTGCATTAATTAGTTTATTAATTAACATACATTTTTTTTCTGTTTTAAGATCAAGACAAATGCGATTTTCCTTTTAATACCTCACTTGTACTTTTTGATATCTAGTATTATCACACCAGTAGACCAACCATCTGCAGCTCAAGCTTTGACCTAGTTATTCTCCTTCTGACTCAGTCATGAGGGGAGTCCAGTCCACTCTCCCGCGTGATTATACATGTTTCCTCAGCAGCAGAACATTGATCAACTTAAATGGCAGGAAATGTGCACACCAGTTTTCAGAACAGTTTTCACAGTCATAAATAAATACAAATCCCTAGCTATCTCTATATTTTTCATCTGCTATAGCCAGTACTGTACTAGACACTACACAGTAAGTAGCATGGCAGCCCTGTCTCTGTTTATCGTCCCCTGTTCATTAGTTGTGACTGGGGTCTCTGTCTTGACAAGTGTTATTGCTGTTCCGTCTTGTACGCCTACTCTGTCTGAGCCAGTACAATCTCCCTCCACCTCCCTGTGATCTAGCCCGGCATCCAAACTGATTTCACGATGTTTCACTGTTGAACCGGCGTTCAGTCTGGTTAAACCAGGCTACCTGTGATTAGCAGCGGGCCAGCAACCTCGTAACATGCAGCCATGACAGGACACGCTCAACCATCACCATCTCCACCACCTCCCCCTGCACTGTGATGTCACACTCAGGGTGGGCTGTTATGATGAAGGAATCTTATCCAGGAATAAGAGATAACCGAGATAACAGAGATTAGAAGAAAAAACACACACACACCTGCATTTACTCTGTCTAGCTTTGTACCTGACACCCCCCACCTCAACCTCATCTCAGCGTCTCTCTTTCATTTCAAATCACGTAAGCAGAAAAGTCAGAAGAGAATAACAGAACAGAACTGTCAACTCTGCTCCTCTCCTGGGTGGGTGAGATCACCTCTGTGTCCCAAATGACAACATATTCTGATAGGGCTCTGGTAAAAAGTAGGGAATAGTGTGCCCTTTGGGACTCAAACTACCTCTCAGCGTGGACATGGGGCCACAGTGACCTGCAGCTGATAACAACTGGCCTGCCGTGTCACCGCGTCACCCCCATTACCATATTAATAATGGATGGGCCCGGGCTGGGGATGTCTAGGGGAACATGGGCTTAGCTGACCACTGGGTATGGCAGTGTGTAAACACTGGGACAGGAAGGAGCTCTCTTGGAGAACACTGTCTGAGTCATCATTTGCAGGCCTTGTCTTGAATGTCCAAAAAAAATGAATCTTATCTTAACTTGTCTAGATGAACATCTTTAGGTTTGGGATAACTCGAATCAATGTATGGAGGGTCTTCATAATATCACAAGTCAAGTCTGATATTTTCAACAGCCAGCAGGTGTGGTCTGGGTATCTAAAAACTTTCATCTTCAGTTTTTTGAATGACCAAACTCTTCCAGCAAGCTTCTTATTTAGCTTTTTTACATTTGAATAGACTCTTGTAAAAAAGCGTAGTTAGTAAGTCAACAACAAGACCCCTGGTCTTTTTTCATTCACGTTGACTATATGGCAGCCACCATAGCTCCCTGATTAGAATAATACATTCATTTGAAAAGACATAATTGATCTGCTGCATTCATTGTTATTACATTATTTGCCTGTAAGCACGCCTCACGTTGCCTTCATCTAGAGCTTCTGCTGGATGCAGCTTGACATGCTGACTGCTGACGTGCTGACTGCTGACATGTTGACTGCTGACTGCTGACATGTTGACTGCTGACATGTTGACTGCTGACATGCTGACTGCTGACATGCTGACTGCTGACTGCTGACATGCTGACTGCTGACTGCTGACTGCTGACATGCTGACTGCTGACGTGCTGACTGCTGACTGCTGACGTGCTGACTGCTGACATGCTGACTGCTGACATGTTGACTGCTAACATGCTGACTGCTGACATGTTGACTGCTGACATGTTGACTGCTGACTGCTGACTGCTGACTGCTGACATGTTGACTGCTGACATGTTGACTGCTGACTGTTGACTGCTGACGTGCTGACTGCTGACTGCTGACTGCTGACGTGCTGACTGCTGACTGCTGACTGCTGACTGTTGACATGCTGACTGCTGACGTGCTGACTGCTAACATGCTGACTGCTGACATGTTGACTGCTAACATGCTGACTGCTGACATGTTGACTGCTGACATGTTGACTGCTGACTGCTGACATGTTGACTGCTGACATGCTGACTGTTGGCATGCTGACGTGCTGACTGTTGACATGCTGACAGCTGACATGCTGACTGCTAACTTCTGGTATGTTGAGCAGTCAGCAAACTTTTAAAAATGTTATTCCACCTTTATTTAACCAGGTAGGCTAGTTGAGAACAAGTTCTCATTTGCAACTGGGACCTGGTCAAGATAAAGCAAAGCAATTCGACACATTCAACAACACAGAATTACACATGGAATAAACAAAACATAGTCAATAATACAGTAGAACAAAAGAAAACAAAAAGTCTATATACAGTGAGTGCAAATGAGGTAAGATAAGGGAGTTAAGGCAATAAATAGGCCATGGTGGCAAAGTAATTACAATATAGCAATTAAACACTGGAATGGTAGATGTGCAGAAGATGAATGTGCAAGTAGAGATACTGGGGTGCAAAGGAGCAAGATAAATAAATAAATACAGTATGGGGATGAGGTAGGTAGATAGATGGGCTGTTTACAAATGGGCTATGTACAAGTGCAGTGATCGGTGAGCTGCTCTGACAGCTGGTGCTTAAAGCTAGTGAGGGAGAAATTAGTCTCCAGCTTCAGAGATTTTTGCAGTTCGTTCCAGTCGTTGGCAGCAGAGAACTGGAAGGAAAGACAACCAAAGGAGGAATTGGCTTTGGGGATGACCAGTGAGATATTCCTGCTGGAGCGCCTGCTACGAGTGGGTGCTGCTATGGTGACCAGTGAGCTGAGATAAGGTGGGGCTTTACCTAGCAGAGGCTTGTAGATAACCTGTAGCCAGTGGGTTTGGCGACGAGTATGAAGTGAGGGCCAACCAACGAGAGCGTACAGGTCGCAATGGTGGGCAGTGTATGGGGCTTTGGTGACAAAACGGATGGCACTGTGATAGACTGCATCCAGTTTGTTGAGTAGAGTGTTGGAGGCAATTTTATAGATGACATCACCGAAGTCCCATATCGGTAGGATGGTCAGACTGCTGACATACTGACTGCTGACATACTGACTGCTGACATACTGTCTGCTGACATGCTGACATACTGACTGCTGACATACTGACTGCTGACATACTGACTGCTGACATACTGACTGCTGACATACTGACTGCTGACATACTGTCTGCTGACATACTGACTGCTGACATACTGACTGCTGACATACTGACTGCTGACATACTGACTGCTGACATACTGTCTGCTGACATACTGACTGCTGACATACTGACTGCTGACATACTGACTGCTGACATGCTGACTGCTGACATACTGACTGCTGACATACTGTCTGCTGACATACTGACTGCTGACATACTGACTGCTGACATGCTGACTGCTGACATACTGACTGCTGACATGCTGACTGCTGACATACTGACTGCTGACATGCTGACTGCTGACATACTGACATGCTGACATACTGACTGCTGACATGCTGACATACTGACTGCTGACATACTGACTGCTGACATACTGACTGCTGACATACTGACTGCTGACATACTGTCTGCTGACATACTGACTGCTGACATACTGACTGCTGACATGCTGACTGCTGACATGCTGACTGCTGACATACTGACTGCTGACATGCTGACTGCTGACATGCTGACTGCTGACATGCTGACATGCTGACTGCTGACATGCTGACTGCTGACATGCTGACTGCTGACATGCTGACTCAGGTGTGTCTCCAGATTAGATACATATGTCATCTCTTAAACAGAGAGTAGGGTTAGAGAATGTTTTAGGGAAAACCATTAGAAGTTTAGTTTTCTAAGAAAATATAAACAGGCCAGTATATAAAGGATATATTTACGAATATACCCTGAATTTATTCTCATGTTTTGTCATGCTGTTGGTGTCACATTGGCACTACAGAGAGGAGGGTTTGGAGAATGTTTTAGGGAAAACCGGTGGAAGTTTAGTTTTCAAACAGACCACTATATTAAAGGATTTTTCCTTGTTCCTGATTTAGTCATGTTGTGTTACTTCAGCGTATAGTATTCAGGGTATATCATATAGAAATCACTCTGGTACAAAAGTATTGTTCTGGTACAAAGTTATTGTTTTGTATGCTCTCCTATTTCTAGATAAAAAATAATGTTGTGTTTTCAACCAAGGTATATGACCACACAATTTAACTATATTAGAGGTGGTCCATATTGAGATTTTTTTTTAAATCATAAATTAACTTAATCTATTGGTTTAGAATAAAAATATTTGAACATATTTGCTTCTATTTATCTTAATTTATCTTTACAGATGTATTGTGAAATCAGCAAAGTGGCCTGCCACACACAATGATGGAGAGAGAAATTGATTTTCATGGAAACGCAGATAATATATTATTGTAATATTGTATTAGATGCTAAGAGGTGCCAATTGAAATGTCTCAGGGGGGTCCTGTAGGGAGAGCACAGCTCTACAACATGTATGATACATATATATATATTTTTTTTACATTATTACATTGTTCCTCATTTAGCAGACGCTCTTATCCAGAGCGACTTACAGTAATGAGTGCATTCTATACTTTTCTTTTCTTCATACATGTTACATTCCACTATCTGTCTCTGTAGCATTAAATTATGATGAATGGCATCTATTGGCCACCGTTTAAAGGGATAGTGCAAGATTTTGGCAAGTAAGCCCATGCTAGCTGTAGCTGTAAACCTCTAGTCATTGCATTAACATTAGTTAGCAGTGGTTTGTGAGACTACCTACAACTTCCTTCAAACTGCACACACATTATCCATGAGTTCATCTGACTCACACTATTCTTTTAAGCATGATTTTGACCATGATACAACAACAAAACATTAAATTCTCCACTGTCACCCTCCCCCCAATTATTAGTTGATATCTTGTTGAATTTGCCATACAGGAACATTTAGAAATGATTACATTATTATTTATTTATTATTTATTTTATTTTCACTCTGCCTGAAATTATGTATGTTTTTAAGTCATTTATAGTATCTCCTGGGAGTGTGGGCTACAGAGAGACTGGTGAGGGGAGAGAGGGGAGGGGAGACAGGCACACGTGACAGTGCCTGATGGCATTTTTCCTGTCACCCTGTAATGATTAAAGCTGCCAATGCAATACAAGTCCCTCTCTGTATGTTTCACATCCCACTCACACTTATATATATACACACACACACACGCGCTCTCACAAACACACTCTCTCTCTCACACACACACACTATCTCTCCCACACAGACGGGCAAGCTGTATTGAAAAATCACCCTCTACCTCTCAATATGGAGACAGCCAGCAGTGCCTTCCAATTAGTACAGGGCCTGGTGCATTATCTGTCATTACTAATGTACAGAGACGCACTCATTCATCAGAGCAGGGCCAGACAAGGACCTCCCAGTGTCTGGAGATGGAGAACAGAACCGCTGAGCCATGGGTCATACACTTTATCTTGATTTATCTGTACGTTAAACGCTTGACTTTTTGAATTGGTACTAATATTTATATAAATGTATTAGGAATATTAGCGGGCGGAGTAGGGGAGCCTCACTTAGGCCTATAAGTCATATAAGCATGTAGCTTGTAGCAGTGTCTTGCTTTGTAGGAGCTTCCTCCTTTGAGTTGTCCGTGGTGTGTAGAAATGGTATGGTGATGGTGACGGGGGTTGTCAGTGGGAGGAGTGGGGCGATGGGGGGCTAAATGATGATGGTCAACACTCACCATCATAGCACAGAAAGTAATACTTTTAAAATCTCATCACTTACACACAGAGATGGCTCATTAATCGAGCCCGGAGACCCCTGCCAAACCATAAATAATACTCACAAATGTTTATTAATTTTCCTTTTAAATAATTATTCTAAAAGGTGTCATTTTTCTATGAGATCCAGGGCTAGTTTCACATTTTACTACAAAGTACCCTGGCACTTGATGTTTGGTTTGACTGGTACTCTACATTTAAATGAGGTTGGCTACATTCACTTCCTCTCACGCTGTAGGCCTTTCCCTCTTTGTACTATCAACATAAACATGCATAGATCGCAATACTGTGGGCGTCCTAACCACACTGTTAGGTGGTAATCGCTCTATATTTTTTACATGTTAACACGGTGTTCCATGTATTATAACCCTATAACAGATACATGCTGTATATTAATATTCTCCTATGTGGTGTCAAAACCATTCATTGGTCTCTGTGTCCCAAATGGCACCCTATCCCCTATAAAGAACACAGAGTATCCATGATAATTCTCCCACTCTGCACTCTAATACCCAGAGTAATGCTCCAACAGAGCTCATATTAGTATTAGTTTGATGAAGAAAGTATTGCAATGGCGTCCGACATGTCTGACTCGTAAATTGTCCAGTCTGTAATTCACATTCACATCATAACTGCTAACTAACAGAAGCCCACTAGTGGTGAAACACACCACCATCCCCCAACCCCTCACAAATGAACCTGATTGGCTGCTTTAGTTAGACGTCAGTAGGGTGAAAATAGATTCCTGTGCTTTTAAGGCCAGGCGGTTGGTTGGCTCGTGCCTTCCCTTATGAAAATGCTCAGTTCTTAGAGGGTCTGATCTTGTGTTTTAGTAAAATAGAACTATACAGCTGACTGGCAGCTCTGATCTATAGCATTTAAGTGTAAGTTTTGATCTCTCTGCCTTTGATTAAAACTAATGAGCTCATTTAATTCAAAATGGGAATCTGTGATAAGAGAAATAAGGTTGATGTGATTGGATTAGAGAGGCAAATTAAACTCTTAGAGCTGCTACTGCTTCTGCTACTTATGCAGTGTATTAAAACGCTGTTGGTGTATTCTGCTGTGTTAGATGATGAGAAAAATGTCATAGTAATTCATATTTAATCAGAAGAAATGAAATGACTAAATATAACACGGCTCTGGCTTCTCCCCAGTGATAAAGGACTGGTTATATTTTAAATGACATTTAATTCCTCAGTAAAGAAGAATAAAAGATCATGTCAGCAGCCGCCACCACCACGCCCTCCCACCAGCCTCCTCGCTGTCACCCTACCCTCCTCCCTCATACTGATCATGTTGTTTCCAGTTCTAGAACGCCTTACTGCAGCCTTGTTGTCAGCGATTGGGTGCAGAGATGTAGCGGAGTCAGGCGCAGGACACAGGTTTGAGCAACACCACTGAGTTTACTCACAAAAATTCAAGCAATATTCCAAACAGGAAAATGCATACAAACTAACACCTACAACAACCACTAAGACACCAACAATCACGGACAGAACAGAAATGTATGCCAGAGGGTTAAATAAGGAAGATGATATGGGAATTGAAACCAGGTGTGTGTAATACTGACAAAACAAAACGAAAATAAAACATGGATCGGTGGTGACTAGAGAGCCGGTGACGTCGACCTCCGAACACCACCCGAACAAGGAGAGGGGCCGACTTTTGCGGAAGTCGTGACAGTACGCCCCCTTTGACGCGCAGCTCTAGCAGCGCGCCGACACCGGCCTCGGGGACGGCCCAGAGGACGGGACGCAGGGCGATCCGGGTGGAGACGGTGGAACTCCTGTAACAATGAAGGCTCTAGGATGTCCTCCAGCGGTACCCAGCATCTCTCCTCCGGACCTTACCCCTCCCACTCCACGAGGTACTGAAGGCCCCTCGCCCGACGCCTTGAGTCCATGATGGCTTGCACAGTATACGCCGGGACCCCCTCGATGTCCAGAGGGGGCGGAGGAACCTCCCGCACCTCAGACTCCTGGAGCGGACCAGCCACCATCGGCCTGAGGAGAGACACATGGAACGAGGGGTTAATACGATAATCAGGGGGGAGTTGTAACCTACAGCGGGGCAAAAAAGTATTTAGTCAGCCACCAATTGTGCAAGTTCTCCCACTTAAAAAGATGAGAGAGGCCTGTAATTTTCATCATAGGTACACTTCAACTATGACAGACAAAATTAGAAAAAAAATCCAGAAAATCACATTGTAGGATTTTTAATGAATTTATTTGCAAATGATGGTGGAAACTAAGTAGCAGGAGCCTCGATCTGGCTCTGATGCCATGGTTCCAGGACCGGCTGATAACCCAGCACACACTGAAACTGTGATAGGTTGCTAAAGGAGTGGCGGAGGGAGTTTTGGGCCATCTTCGCCCAGGGGATGTAAACCGCCCACTCCCCCGGCCGGTCCTGGCAATAGGACCGCAGAAACCTACCTACATCCTGGTTGACTCTTTCCACTTGCCCGTTACTCTCGGGGTGGAAACCTGAGGTAAGGCTGACCGAGACCCCCAGGCTCTAGACGTGAATTGAGGACCCCGATCAGAAACGATATCCTCAGGCACCCCATAGTGCCGGAATACGTGGGTGAACAGGGCCTCCGCAGTTTGTAGAGCCATAGGGAAACTGGGCAAAGGAAGGAGGCGGCAGGACTTAGGAAACCAATCCACAACAACCAGGATTGTGGTGTTACCCCGCGACGGGGGAGGATCCGTCACGAAATCCACCGATAGGTGTGACCACGGTTGTTGTGGAACGGGAAGGGGTTGTAATTTCCCTCTGGGCAGATGTCTAGGTGCCTTGCACTGTGCGCATACCGAACAGGAGGAAACATAAACCCCCACATCCTTAGCTAAAGTGGGCCACCAGTACTTCCCAGCAAGGCAGCGCACCGTCCGACCGATACCAGGATGACCAGAGGAGGGTGACGTGTGAGCCCAACAGATCAAATGATCGTGGACATCAAACGGAACGTACAGACGCCCAGCTGGACACTCAGGGGGAGTGGGCTCTGTACGTGACGCCCGCTCGATGTCCGCGTCCACCGGTGCCACCAGGAGAGAGGCTGGAATTATGGGAGTGGGATCCGTGGACCGCTCCTCTGTTTCATAAAGCCGGGACAGTGCGTCTGCCTTAACGTTCTGGGAACCTGGTCTGTAGGAGAGGGTGAAAACAAAGCGCGTGAAAAACATGGCCCACCTTGCCTGGCGAGGGTTCATTCTCCTCGCCGCCCGGATGTACTCCAGATTGCGGTGGTCAGTCCAAATGAGGAAAGGGTGTTTAGCCCCCTCAAGCCAATGCATCCACTCCTTCAGAGCCTTGACAACAGCCAACAGCTCCCGGTCCCCCACATCATAGTTTCGCTCCGCCGGGCTGAGCTTCTTTGAAAAGAAAGCACAGGGGCGGAGCTTCTGTGGCGTACTCGAGCGCTGAGACAGCACAGCTCCTATCCCAGCCTCGGACGCGTCCACCTCTACTATGAACGCTAAGGAGGGATCTGTTTACCTCGGCTCCAGTACGGGAGCCGAGGTAAACAGAGCCTTCAGGTGACCAAAAGCTCTGTCCGCCCCAGCTGACCACTGCAGTCTCACCGGTCCCCCCTTCAGCAAGGAGGTAATGGGAGCCGCTACCTGACCAAAACCCTGGATAAACCTCCGGTAGTAGTTGGCAAACCCTAAGAACCGCTGCACCTCCTTTACCGTGGTTGGAGTCGGCCAATTACGGACGGCTGAAATGCGGTCACTCTCCATCTCCACCCCTGACGTGGAAAAGCGGTACCCTAGGAAGGAGACGGACTGTTGGAAGGACAGGCATTTCTCCGCCTTGACGTGTAAGTCATGTTCCAACAGTCGACCTAGCACCCTGCGCACAAGGGACACATGCAGTGGAGTATATTAGAATGTCATCTATATACACCACTACACCCTGTCCGTGCAAGTCCCTGAAAATCTCATCCACAAAGGATTGGAAGACTGATGGAGTATTCATTAACCCATATGTCATGACGAGGTACTCATAGTGCCCAGAAGTGGTTCTAAATGCCGTCTTCATTTATCGCACAATGCCCCTGTCGATGGGGTGGTAATTGAGTCGCCTTCTTTTTACAGAAGGCAAGTGCCAAATCGGCATATTCGTGGGGAATGTGCATGGTGGAAACCTGGTTTGGACTTTCCACCATAGTGGCACCTAAGGAAACACCTACACACCTCCCTGAACACTGACAGGACCATCCCTTGAGAGCCCTCTGTTGCCGCAAAATAATAGGATCATGAGAGGCCAACCAGGGAAGGCCCAAAACAACAGGAAACGCAGGGGAGTCGATCAGGAAGATACTAATTCTCTCCTCATGACCCCCTGTGTTCTCATAGCAATGGGAGCTGTGACCTCCCTAATTAGCCCCGACCCCAAAGGACGACTAAGGCATGTACGGGAAGGGAACATCAACAGGAACAATAGGGATCCCTAATCTATGTGCTAAGGAACGGTCAATAAAGTTCCCAGCTGCGCCTGAATCTACTGGCGCCTTATGCTGGGAATGTGGGGAGAACTCAGGAAATTCTATAGGTAACCACATGTGTGCAACAGGGGGCTCTGGGTGAGTTGTGTGCATACTCACCTGGGATGACTCACCAGTGCTCCGCCTGCTACCTCGACTTCCTGGAGAACCACCCCAGCACCGACCAGCAGTGTGCCCTCTGCGGCCACAGCTGGTGCAGGGAATGGTCCCCCCTCCGGCCCCCCTCATAGCAGCCCCTCCCAACTCCATCGGTGTTGGAGCCAAGGTACTGGGAAATGGAACAGACGGACCCCGATCCGGACGTCCGCGTCAGGCCAACAGGTTATCCAGCCGGATAGACAAGTCCACCAGCTGGTCCAGGTTGAGAGTGGTGTCCCTGCAGGCTAGCTCCCTACGGACGTCCTCTCGTAAACTACACCTGTAGTGGTCGATCAGGGCCCGCTCATTCCATCCCACACCAGCTGCCAGAGTTCTGAAGTCCAGTGCGAACTCTTGAGCGCTCCTCATCCCCTGTCTCAGATGGAACAATCGCTCTCCCGCCGCTCTCCCTTCAGGTGGGAGAAGTCCTCGTAGTCATCCATAGTCGGGCCTTTCCTTCCCCAGATGGTGTTGGCCCACTCCAGGGCTTTTCCAGTCAGGCAGGAGATGAGGGCGCTCACTCTCTCGCATCCCGAAGGGGCCGGCTAAACAGCTGCCAGGTAGAGCTCCAGCTGGAGTAGGAACCCCTGGCACCCGGCAGCTGTTCCGTCATACGCTCCCGGGAGCGAGAGCCGAATCCCACTGGGTCCTGACAACGGAGGGGTGGACATCGGTGTAGGTTGAGGTGTGGGCGGAGGTGATGATGTTGTATTTACAGGAAAGCCTCCTCTCCCATCTGTCCATTGTTTGCATCACGCGATCCATGGCTGTCCCTAGACTTTGTAACATGTTCGCGTGCTGCTGGACGCACTCCTCTACTGGGAGAGAAGGGCTGGCTGCACCTGCTGACTCCACCTGCTGACTCCATTTGAACAGGTCCGTGATTCTGTCAGCGATTGGGTGCAGAGATGTAGCGGAGTCGGTGGAAGTCATGACATTTGTTATAAGGAGAGTAGCAGAAAAATTGATTTTCCAGGTGTGCTGTTTTAGTAATCCCATTTCAATGTGATCTCCTAGCCTGGTCCATGGCTGAGATGCCTGTGAGCTGGGCGTTGTCATATCACTGTCTGTCTGTCTGTCTGTCTGTCTGTCTGTCTGTCTGTCTGTCTGTCTGTCTGTGTCTGTCTCTGTCTGTCTATATCTAATGTCCTATATCTAATGTCCTGTCTAACCCAGGGGACAGAGAGAGTCTGGGAGACACACACACACACACACACACACACACACATACACTTTAAATACTAAAATGTACAAAAATAGGATCCAAACATTTCAAAGGTCCCTGTATGCGTGGCACTCAAGGGTACAGAAAGCACCTCTTCTCCAAACTACTAGGTTGCCCACGACAGCTGAAACAGCCGTACTAGCCAAATGCTTTGCCCTCGTTTTTGTCAGGCCCCACAATCTGGATGTGGGCCTGTGAACGTGGCCGAGACGGCCTCCACCCGAGGCTGTCCCAGCGACACCAGGGGCTGGTACTGAAGCAGATTCTCAGCAAACGCCTGCTCCATGTAGCCGTCCAATGAGCAGCCCACTTCCAAAATGAGCACCTCTCCCCTGGCCTCCCCCCACAACAACATCTGGTGTATTTGGCACACAGGAAAACATATCATCATCAACATCAAACCAGCTTCCTACTACACAACAATGTTTATACATGTGTGCTGTTGGTGAGACTACTTGTCGAAGCTCACTGGCGATCAGGTCAAAAAGGCGGTCATGTCTAGCAATGTACAAATCATTGTATGCAATTCACAACATGGGCAATGGACTTGTTGGTAGAACTTGCAGCATCACCTTAACAGTTAAGGTGAGAATGTCCTCACCAACAGCAGCATTCTGGTGCATGGAATGGGAGACAGAGTAGTGAGTTTCCCCCTGCAGCCTCAGGCCAGTCCAGTGTTGCAGTAGCTGCATCCATCTGATACCAAGGAGTGTTGTCCTGGATGTAGGATGAGATGTTCCATCATGGGTGACAGAAGCCTCCACAACAACACCGTGATCTGCCACAACTGTATTAGTTTCCATATCAGTCCGTGTCCACCTGAGCTCCACTCCAGTCCAGTTGCACAGGTTGTTGATGTCCAGACAGTTCCCCCCCCCCCCTTTTTACTCCCCAATTTCGTGGTATCCAACTGTTGTTAGTAATTACTATCTTGTCTCATCGCTACAACTCCCGTACGGGCTCGGGAGAGACGAAGGTCGAAAGCCATGCGTCCTCCAAAACACAACCCAACCAAGCCGCACTGCTTCTTAACACAGCACGCATCCAACCCGGAAGCCAGCTGCACCAATGTCCGGACAGTTTGACCAGACTTCAAGACCCGCAGCACGAGTGTTCAATTTTCCATTGGCCTTCCTCCTGAAGCCCAGGAAGTTGTCCTCAGTGTCCCTGGCCAGTGTAACCTTCCACCTTCGTAGGTCCAGAAGGAGGGAGGCTCTGGCTAACTTCTTAACTGTCACATCGTCACTGTTGAGCATGTTCAACAGGTGAATCAGTCTTGTAGCAGTGTAAAGCCACTCAATATTGGGGACACCTAAACCCCCTTCTCTTTGGCTCAGGAAGACAACGTCACGTGTGGTGTGTGTGTTTAAGCAGAGACACTTTGTCACCACCTGAACAGCTTTGTTATTCACTCTCCTTAGATCCTTCTGTGGGACATGCACATTTGCAAGCAGATGTTGAATCTTTGCTAGGGCCACCCCTCTCACAGCTTCTAGCTTCATGACCACAGGCAAAGGGGAAATGTCAATCATCACACACACAGCCAGGGAGACCAGCATGTCTACATCTACAGTACATTATCTCCTCTGATGGATTGAATATTTTGAATATGCATTTGATTATTAAGCCTTGATCAGGAGCAGTGACAAATGGACCGTTTCACCTTTACCTAATAGGTACCCTTGTTGTGTTCTGTTGAAGAGACTGACTGACCTCATTAGTTATGGGGTTTTAATGTGATGATCTATGTTTTGTTGAACTTTGTTGAAGCAAGGATGAATATCTTTGTTTACAATTAGATTAACTCTACATACAGTATAAAATTAAATACGCTTGAGTTAACTCTAATAGGTATTCCATTACATGAAATTGCAATATTGTACTTGGAAAATGAATACTACACTACAATGAAGTGAAACGTGCGGTTGACTTTTAAACTGCCGCTGAGCTTCCAATAAAATGTTTTCACCGATTATGGTGTTAGACCTAACAGAGGTTGTACGCTATTACAGAACATACTGTAATTAAAACAAGGTTTACTGCTAATGTGTTGTTTTTATTTAGGCGTGCTTTTTCCATTACGGTTACCTGGGAGATGATAGAAACTCAATGGAAAGTTATTACAGCTAGCCTGTCTTACCAGCTGGGGTTTTTAATATCACCCCACCTCTCTTGGGCTTTACTACAAAACACACATATTTATTGGCCAAGTAATGTTAAGTAATTGTGTGTGTGTGTGTGTGTGTGTGTGTGTGTGTGTGTGTGTGTGTGTGTGTGTGTGTGTGTGTGTGTGTGTGTGTGTGCGTGCGTGCGTGCGTGCGTGCGTGTGCGTGCGTGTTTGCCTCCACAGTCGAGTCGACCAGCCCCACCCTGCTTCCCCCAGACAACATTCTAGAACGCTCCTTCTTCGTCCGTATGAAGTCCACACTGACAAAGAGAGGTGTCCACATCAAGTCTTCAGGCTATAAGGTAAGACCCAGAGGCACGGTAGCCGAGCCACAGAGATCCTAGAATTCACAACCCCACAGCCGTATGTTGTTATATATGTAGTTCTACGGCCCTGTAGTAAGAGCAGGGTTATAGACTCTCATAAGGAACTAGTCTGGAATCCTAACTGAATATGGCTCTGTTTTACTATTGTTTTAGAGTGATATTCAGTTTGCATTCCAGGCTTTTTCTAGTATGTAAATATTGTTTTGTATTTCAGTTTGAGTTGTGAAAAAGAGAGAATCGCCATAACTACCATGACTATCATATTCAGCATGAGATAAAAATGTTAGCTGTCGGTGTTAACATACTGTATGTATAGAAAAAGAGTCACGCAAGCTCAATATTAAGTTGATACGATGTATGGCTTGTGGGGGCTTTGGGACAGAGAGATGTGATTAAGGCTGATTCTTTGAGCAGTGAGGACACACAGGGACGAGCCCATCCTCATCTTGATGCCCCTCTCTCTCTCCAAGCATCTCCATATCATCTCTGTCTCTCTGTCAGTGTCTCCGGCCTCTTTCTGGCTTCGTCACACCCTAATGCACTTTGTGTTCTCAAGGGTGGATCCAACAGCAGTGGTGTGGGTTTGGATATATCTCTTCAATCTCTTTATTATATTGTGTTTCATTGGTCTTGGACTGTGAGGGAAAAAAACATTTCAATATTTATTTATTATAAGAAATGGAAGGTAATGGCTGCCTATGGTTTCAACTAAGGCTGTGAGAGAGAGAGTTTCAGTCCAAAAGCAGTAATAGAGAATCTTAAACACAAAATAGCGAGGGTGGAGGTGAGGACAAATGTTTTGAAGGTCCTAATTATGGCTAGAGATAAATGTTGTTTGGCATGTCGGTGATCTGCTCCTCCACCCGGGACCGCGAGGCACGGTGGCGTTGGCGGCACGTATCACGGCTGCTTTTATCCCCACTCCACTCTGGAGGTCAAATCAAAGCTCCAGCATTAAACCCATGTTTTTTTAACACATCTCAGCCCCCCATCTCATTTAATGCACTCATGTAAAGGTCCTCCTTTATTATTGGTGCTGTATCACATTTCAAAAGCACTCCAGAGAATCCCCAGGAACAGATGAATCTTATTTCTTATGTATACCTCTTCTATATTCACCGGTGGAGAGAGAGAGTGTATACATTGTGTGCTGAACCATGAATTATAAAAATGGATCCCTTTATTTTGTTGGCTTGTATTAAGTTGAGAAATGCTATTCGAATTGCCTCTCACTGCCGCTGTTGTGAACACTTGACGTGTCAGTTTGCATTTAACTGCCTGAGCATATTTAATGTTCTGGTCAATAGCACTCCTGTAGCAGTCTAGCTGCCCACCATTCACTTCAAAAGTTGTCTTATTCAAACTAACTTTTTTGATGCTTCTGGGTTTGGGCTTCCGAAGAAATCATTTAAATTCTATATGTTTTTTAAACATTTGTATTCATTAGAGTGGAGCAGAGAGGTGTGTATTTTATGATTTTATGTGATGTCTTCCTCTGCCCTGGTCTCATTGTGCTGATGTGATGTCTTCCTCTGCCCTGGTCTCATTGTGCTGATGTGATGTCTTCCTCTGCCCTGGTCTCATTGTGCTGATGTGATGTCTTCCTCTGCCCTGGTCTCATTGTGCTGATGTGATGTCTTCCTCTGCCCTGGTCTCATTGTGTTGATGTGATGTCTTCCTCTGCCCTGGTCTCATTGTGCTGATGTGATGTCTTCCTCTGCCCTGGTCTCATTGTGCTGATGTGATGTCTTCCTCTGCCCTGGTCTCATTGTGTTGATGTGATGTCTTCCTCTGCCCTGGTCTCATTGTGCTGATGTGATGTCTTCCTCTGCCCTGGTCTCATTGTGCTGATGTGATGTCTTCCTCTGCCCTGGTCTCATTGTGCTGATGTGATGTCTTCCTCTGCCCTGGTCTCATTGTGCTGATGTGATGTCTTTTTGAAGCCTGACAACCAACAACCAACAGTCAAGTGTGTGTCAGAACCTACCTTGCTGTCAATCTGTGGTCTGATCAAGATAAACAGCATATTGTCTGTCTAATGTGTGAAGCTGATCAGTTTACTGTCTGTCTGATGTGTGAAGCTGATCAGCATACTGTACCATACCTGGGTTCAAGTACTATTTAAAATAATTTTAAATACTACATCTGGGCTTGATTTAGCTTCCCTGGCACACTGGAATGAATAGAATAATTGAAGAAGAGCAAAACCCTGCCCATCCGGCATTGCAGGCAGGCTTAAGCAAACGCTAAAAATATTTGGAAGATTTCAAATAGTGTTTGAACCCAGGTGTGAGTGTGAGGAGGCTGATTTGCTGTAGGGAACTCTCATATGCATTCAACAAAGTAATTCTGGGTGGATCAACCAGACTTTGTTTACATGATTCAATAATACATACATGATGTAAAATCTTACAGAAATGAGTGTAATTACAGAATATCAGGGACATATATATCACATATGTAACATATATAATATATCTAAAACAGGAAATATATCTAACACATATTCTGCACAGTAGATGTTACAGAAATGACTGTAACTGCAAAATCCTGGGAATATAATCTGGATGGAAAGCCGATGGAGAGTACCTTTAGCTGTTCCTATTCTTCACGGTCTTTCCCCTGGTGACCTTGAACAAGGTCTCACTGCACTCTTCAACTTTAAAAAGACAGCAAAGTATTCTCCCTCCTCTTCTCTCTCTTAGAGCAGCATGACTTCAAGCACTAGACTGGCTACACTCCTCGGACCCAAAATGCCTCTCCTAGCATTCTGTTTGATGTGTTTTAGCCGGACTTCTCTCATACTCACTTTAAAATAAACACTGTTCAATCTTGCCATTGGATGTGCTATACAGCGTTGTAGTTTAGTTGTATTCAAAATGGGTTTGAAACTATCCTTAACAGTTCTTCTTTGTCTTTAGAAACTCCAGGGAAAAGGAGTCAGTATCATTTAACTGTGGAGACTGTTGACGGTTTCTAGGATGTCACAAGCACTGATGGTTTCCCTTTGAAAAGGAGACATCATACACCATCAGAACCATTTTCCTCCTGGGCCGACTGTCTGACAGGGCTGTTGTAACATGTCACTGTTCTGTTAGCTTTCTAATGCAATGCCTGGAATAGGGCTGTTCTTTTTTTGTTGTTGTGTCTCTCTGTGTCTCTCTTCTGAATTGGAATTCAATGTCTGGTTCCCATTGTTGAGGGTTGCTTATCCCTGGTGGAGCAGGAGATGGTTTAAGGCTTTGAATGAGTTTAGGGAGCAGGAACTGTCTGTGTGAATGATAATAATCACGTCTCACCAATCTCAGAGGTGTGCCACTGAGAGGCCAGTGTCAGTAGTTTAAAGACTACAAAACAATTCCCCCTGGGTTTAACCTGGCAATGATTAAAATGGATGGATCTGAAAGTGTAGTTTGCATATCTAGTCAGTTCCTCCTCTAGGGCAGAATAGAGCTACAAAGACTTTAAAGCTAGCGATAATTAGGACCTTCAAAACGTTTGTCCTCACCTCCACCCTCGCTATTTTGTGTTTGGAATTCTCCATTACTGCTTTTGAACTGAAACTCTCTCTCTCTCTCTCTCTCTCTCTCTCTCTCTCTCTCTCTCTCGCTCTTGCTCTCTTTCTCGCTCTTGCTCTCCCTCTCTCCTCTCGCTCTCTCTCACGCGCTCTCTCTCGCTCTCTCTTTTTTTCTCTCTCTCGCTCTCTCTTCCTCTCTCTCTCTTGCTCTCTCTCCTCGCTCTCTCTCTCTCTCGCTCGCTCGCTCTACTCTCTCTCTTGCTCTCTTTCTCACTCACTCGCTCTATTTCTTTCTCTCTCTCTCGATCTCTCTCTCTCTCTCTTTATCTCTATCTCTCTGTGTCTCTATCTCTCTCTTTCTCTGTGTTTCCCCCTCTCTCCCTCCTCCTATAGGTGATCCATGTTACAGGCAGGCTGAGGATCCGTATGGCATTGACCCACAGTCGGTTGGTACCCATTCAGATCATGGGCATGGTGGTGGTAGCCCACGCCCTCCCCCCCCCCACCATCAACGAGGTGCGCATAGACTGCCAGATGTTTGTCACCAGGGTCCACATGGACCTCAACATTGTCTACTGTGAGAATAGGTAAGGCTTGGCTGTATTTTACTACAGCCACATGGCAGTGATACACATAACTGAAATGCAAGGGGTAAGGTTTGAAAACGTCTGAAACCCTACCTCTTCAAAGAGTATCTTAAATAATCCCACAGCACCGCTTGGCATTACGTTGCTCTTATAATTGTGTAGGTAGTTCCACTCTAATCGCTAGGGTTTGTAATTTCATCGCATTAGACCTATATACTGTACAACTCATCATGAACATTCTATTTCTTTGCTACCTGTCCTCATCTCTGTGGGATTGAGATCACTGAGATAGTTTTGTTTTTACCTCTGTCTGCCAGACAGTCAGTTATTTATGGGGAAATCACATCTGGACAGTCAGTTTTACAGTGAGATAGCCTCAGCCTTTCTGGGAAATGAAATGGGAAACTGATCAGAACTACTTTCATCTGTTTCATAGGGTGTTTGGGGAGACTAGAAATATCAGAAATAACCACACAATATGTAAGACAGATAGTAGACAGGTTGCTTTTGGGTGAACAAAAAAAGAATGGATAGATTATATTCAATACTAAGCGATAGGCATTTTATCATGTGAAATGGGAAGACTGAATGTTCCATTCTATCCATTTGTCCCTGAATGTGTGTGTAATACTTACTGTATCTTTGTCAAAGGCATTAGTCTGACATATCAGGATGAATATGGTCTATCTGGTTAAGCTGGAATGACATTGTGTTTTTCCGTTTCTGTTGGTGCTTCTTCTCTTGCCGTCATCACGCGCTGAATCCTTTTTAAATCCCTGTTGTAGAATTAGTGACTACATGGACCTGATGCCAGTGGACATCGTAGGGAAGAGGTGCTACCAGTTTATTCACGCAGAGGATGTGGAGGGCATCCGGCACAGCCATTTAGACTGTGAGTATTATACCTATACTTTAAGGGTTACCACATAATTTCAGTATGTTACCACATCATTTCAGTATGTTACCACATCATTTCAGTATGTTACCACATCATTTTCATATGTTACCACATCCTTTCAGTATGTTACCACATCATTTCAGTATGTTACCACATCATTTCAGTATGTTACCACATCATTTCAGTATGTTACCACATCATTTCAGTATGTTACCACATTATTTCAGTATGTTACCACATCATTTACGTATGTTACCACATCATTTTAGTATGTTACCACATCATTTCAGTATGTTACCACATCATTTCAGTATGTTACCACATAATTTCAGTATGTTACCACATCATTTCAGTATGTTACCACATCATTTACGTATGTTACCACATCATTTCAGTATGTTACCACATCATTTCAGTATGTTACCACATCATTTACGTATGTTACCACATCATTTACGTATGTTACCACATAATTTCAGTATGTTACCACATCATTTCAGTATGTTACCACATCATTTACGTATGTTACCACATCATTTACGTATGTTACCACATCATTTACGTATGTTACCACATAATTTCAGTATGTTACCACATCATTTCAGTATGTTACCACATCATTTACGTATGTTACCACATCATTTCAGTATGTTACCACATCATTTACGTATGTTACCACATCATTTACGTATGTTACCACATAATTTCAGTATGTTACCACATAATTTCAGTATGTTACCACATCATTTCAGTATGTTACCACATCATTTCAGTATGTTACCACATCATTTACGTATGTTACCACATCATTTACGTATGTTACCACATAATTTCAGTACACAACTTATTATGAACACATTATTGCAGAACAAATTTTGTTATGGGAAATGATCCATCACAACTATCTCCTCTCCACCCAAACACCAAAGTCATCGGTCATTGTTGTTCTGATTTTATCAGCGTACAGAATAGGTGTCAACGACTTGTAGAGAGACAACATCTAGATGATGATCCACGTTATCTGCCTCTGTGACCTTCTAGGGTTTGAACACGGGTCTCCTACATGCCACAAGACCTGGTTAGCCCACATTGAGCTTAACCCTGAGTCAGGGTAATAGGCCTGTAGAGAGACCACATCTAGATGATCCACGTGATCTGCCTCTGTAACTTACTTACCTTGGATGGGGGAAATATTTTTGTGTTGCAATGTCATGACTCAGGGGTAGAAATATATGCCATTGGTCTTCAGACCCCAGGGAGGGAGAATGGAAACCAAGACCCCCACGCAAGTTCACTCCCAATGTTTCAAATGAAATGGCTGCATGCCTTCTTTGTTTGTTTGCATTCAACATTGAGCTCAGTTTACTTTTAGAGTAACGGTCATCTTTGCAAAGGTGTCTTTGCATCTCTACTCCACCAGAGCAGTTTTTATAGCCCGTGGCAGGAAGTACTCTCCACTTGCTTTACTTCTTAATTCCAAAACGTGCCATGATTTGATATGTTTCGCCAATGAAAGCTTTACTGTGGCTGGTTAAACACTGAGGAGGCATTGTGGGGGCAGTGCACCATTTGATTGGGCTTTGCAACATGGATAGGCAGACTGCCATTATTGGAGATCTGTGGGCTGAGCTGCTCCCTGAACACTTTCTTTGTGCTGGGTGCTGGATTGTAACTGTAAAGGGTGTACATTCCCTTGCTTTATTAGATGGGAGGACGAGTGTCCTTGGGGTTGCCTCCTCGGCCGGGGAACTTGGAGCCGTCTGATTAGATATTGTGAGTTCAACTGAATTAGAGCGCAATTACTGCTGCATTGCACTGTCCCTGTGCCTTAAAAATGCACCAGATTGGGTTCATTAGCGGCTGATTTGAAACCCAGCAGAGGGAAAGTAGAGAGCGAGGGCTGCCCATGGATCACATTGATAAGAGAGGCTAATGCAGGCAAATTGAGGCAGAAGGCAGATTGAGGCGGTAGGCAGATTGAGGCGGCAGGCAGATTGAGGGGGCATGCAGATTGAGGGTAAAGCAGGCCGTTTGATACTAAGGCAGGCAGATTGAGGGGGCATGCAGATTGAGGGTAAAGCAGGCCGTTTGATGCTAAGGCAGGCAGGTTGAGGGGGCATGCAGATTGAGGGTAAAGCAGGCCGTTTGATACTAAGGCAGGCAGATTGAGGGGGCATGCAGATTGAGGGTAAAGCAGGCCGTTTGATACTAAGGCAGGCAGATTGAGGGGGCATGCAGATTGAGGGTAAAGCAGGCCGTTTGATACTAAGGCAGGCAGATTGAGGGGGCATGCAGATTGAGGGTAAAGCAGGCAGTTTGATACTAAGGCAGGCAGGTTGAGGGGGCATGCAGATTGAGGGTAAAGCAGGCCGTTTGATGCTAAGGCAGGCAGGTTGAGGGGGCATGCAAATTGAGGGTAAAGCAGGCCGTTTGATACTAAGGCAGGCAGATTGAGGGGGCATGCAGATTGAGGGTAAAGCAGGCCGTTTGATGCTAAGGCAGGCAGATTGAGGGGGCATGCAGATTGAGGGTAAAGCAGGCCGTTTGATGCTAAGGCAGGCAGGTTGAGGGGGCATGCAGATTGAGGGTAAAGCAGGCCGTTTGATGCTAAGGCAGGCAGGTTGAGGGGGCATGCAGATTGAGGGTAAAGCAGGCCGTTTGATGCTAAGGCAGGCAGGTTGAGGGGGCATGCAGATTGAGGGTAAAGCAGGCCGTTTGATGCTAAGGCAGGCAGATTGAGGGGGCATGCAGATTGAGGGTAAAGCAGGCCGTTTGATGCTAAGGCAGGCAGGTTGAGGGGGCATGCAGATTGAGGGTAAAGCAGGCCGTTTGATGCTAAGGCAGGCAGGTTGAGGGGGCATGCAGATTGAGGGTAAAGCAGGCCGTTTGATGCTAAGGCAGGCAGGTTGAGGGGGCAGGCAGATTGAGGTGGCAGGCCGTTTGATGCTAAGGCAGGCAGGTTGAGGGGGCATGCAGATTGAGGTGGCAGGCTAGGCAGTAGCAGCAAACAGTGGCACTGTTGCATACCTCCAGTTACCCCTGGCTGTCTCCTATCTAATACGCTCCACCCAGGCTTTAGTCAACTTACAGTCAGTGCATGAGCCGGGAAATTGGTTGAGTGTTCAGTGCTGCTAAATAGTTAGTTCATGTATTTATTTGTTAATTTAATCGTTTTTTGAGTTACGGAAAGATACAATTAAAACATTGACACCCTGAATGAACAAGATTGAACAAGATTCAGATGTATTGCAGCATTGTGTCTCTTCGTGGATTTGATGTTGATTTCATCTGGGTATACTAAACAGTTAGCCTGTGTACCTGTCTCTCTAGCTGTCATACCACTCCTTTCCACTCTCTGTCATGCTAAACAAATGACACAGATTACAAGGTCTGGAATGTAGTAGTTGAACAGAGACTGGCAACCAGGCTACTATACAGTATTTACAGTTAGAGAACAAAGCCATGGGAATTATTCGATGAGCAATTCAGATTGGGATAACTAAGGTCTGTTAATTCCCCTTCACTAAATAAAGACTTTGCTATATTCCTAGCTAGTTCAGTTGATAGTTTCATCTCCACATTTACACTTGTGGGAATTGGCCTATATGGATAGGACTACATTGAAATATTTCTTACAGAAGAAATATGAAATGCATAAGAATGGTAGCAACTGAAAGAGCAGTTGAAAGGGAACAGTTTGGAGATTATGGGAAAATTATTAGACCAAAGTTGAGGACATAACATTTCACCTGACACAAGACTGAATCCAAACATTAGACTGTTGATTGTATGTACATTTTACATTTCCTGTACTTTTCGCCACATTTGTTGATAACGAAATCTGAAAATACTGTGGATACATTCAGTAACATGATAAGAATATTCCTGGAAAATGTGGGGGAGGTGCAACATCAGACAAAAAATGACAAGGGTTTTTTGAGAGCAGACTAACTGGTGTCTCCAAGTGGTCACACATCTCTCTAAAGTTATTTCAATGCACTTTTATGACTTAAAGAAGAGTCTTCAACTGAAAGATGCTTTTTTTGAGCTCTCCTAGCTGTGCTGTTGAGGAACTAGAGCAAGCACACTTGTAGTTGTTTTGTTTGGAACACAACTGTGCATCCCCGCCATCACACAATTACTGCTGTTGTTTACGCAATTCAAAAAACTGCCGTTTTAAATTGCAATCTGGGTCAGGTGGGCTTCACTTGAAGCTTGTTCTATTGCTAACATGACTTGCTAAGTTATAAAATAGGATCTTACAGTGTAAGGTTTTTCACAAGGCAACTCAGGGAAACAGATCATCATTTTGGTGTGCATAGAAAGGAATGATGAGAGTGTGAGCTTTAAAATAGACAAACAAACATTCTGTTCAGATCAACCCAGGGTAGGACGTCATGTCATCTTGGAACTGTACATCACACATGATCATAAACGATCATAAACGTTGACACTGTATATGACATGAGTTTGATGATATGGAAATGTGAAGTGCACATTTGGACTCACGGGTGTTTGGCTTGTATGACATCAAATCAGTATTTATTATAATCCTCAACGTCTCATCTTTCAAAATACATTGAGTCCTCTCAATTTACAGCATTTCCCTCACTCAGACAATAAAACATTTGCAAAAGTTGCCCAATTAGTGGGAGGGATGGGAGCAACTTGTTGTCCCACGCTGTGCTCAAGTTCAGAACGGCTGTCAGTCAGAACCCATACAGCGCTGTGAAGCGCAGAGTCAGAGCTCTGACGTCATGTATAGCATGCTACTGTACAACCACTACGTTCCAATTTAGATGCTTGCCAGTGCCCAAATCTGTCATTTTCAACCTGTCTACGGGTACAAGTGTAAAGGGTTAATGCCCATGACATATACCCATCATTATCATCATCGGTCACATTATCACCACATATGTGATGATCATTTGGCCTTTGTGATGATAAATAACTGATCAAATGTAGTTATAGATGGATATGAGCAGTTATTTACAGCTAGCTAAGTCATGTATTGGGCATAGCTCATAAGGCATCATATGTGTGCTGATAATGCATTATGAAGAAGGTATTCAGAGGAAGCGTTACCAAAAATGTTCTGACATACTGTGGAGGTTTGGTGTGAATAGCAGCTATCAGCTGGTGAGGCAGGGTGACAAGGTCACTGGATCTGAAGGAAATGTATTATTCCACTTAGCCAACTCTCTAGACGCGAGGTCAGAAGTGAACCATCAGACTTGAGAAGGTGTTTAAATGAATTGGCTTTTGTCCAAGCTTTATAATATGGCCATTTAGTTGCTCAACTTTTTATTCATAGCGTATCCTAGGACTGTGAAAAGATCACATAGACTCCATTTCATATAGACCAAATCTATATAGACCAAATCAATACTGTGTGTTTGTACATCACTACGGTTCATACTTCACTCATCAACGCATGTGCTATGACTGGAAAGGTTATTTTTAATTCATTCCAGAAGGATACATGTTAAGCCAAGACATGCGTTAGTCTGACGATCTGATAACTGAACTGTAGCATACACAGTAGGGACAAATGGTTTTGAGTGACTGTTATATCAGACTGGCGAAAAGAGATGGTTTTCATGAGATGGAGAGAGATACTGTAGCTCACTGAAAGAACTTACATCTCTGAGGACTTAAGCCATCTGCCTCCAGGCATACTACCAGAACCTGTCTCCTGAGACTAGTTCAGACTGACTCTAATAAAAACCAACTCAGCTCACTTGTTAGGACACTACAGATACTGGAAAATACAGCTGAAATGTTGAATGTTGACGACACAGGCAAAGTTGCTGTAAATTCAAACCTTTGGAAAACAGTAACTTTGGGCTTCAACAATAGAGTGTACCTCAGAAAAACATGAAGAAAACCACTCGCCACAATACAGGCAGAATGTTCTTGTGAAGCCAGACAAAAATGTCAAACCCGGTAGAGAAGAGAACATTCCTTTCTGTCTCCTCCCTCATTCATAAAATGTTTGCCTTTACAATAATACCCTGATGGACTGCAAAGACTTTTCATAAAGCAATTTCACGGTGTAAATGACTTACTTTTATATGACGGTGACACCACAGGTGTTGGTAGCACCTTAATTGGGGAGGACGGGCTCACAGTAATGGCTGGAACGGAATCAATGGAATGCTTTCAAACACATCAAACAAGTGGTTTCCATGTGTTTGATACCATTCCACTGTCCTCCCTTCAGCAGCCTCCTGTGGGTGACACCCCTTGTCGCAAGCCAGGGCCACTTGAGGTAAAGGGTATCTGAAAGGTAGTCACCGTTATGGAAAGGATCCAAGTGATTAAAACAAACTGAAGGACAGGAGGAGAAGAGAGGAGAGGAGCGAGAGAGAAGAGGCTCACAGCGAGAGAGAGAGAGTAGGAGAGAGTGGAGCCATCCTACAGGCATGCCTGGGGCTGCAGGAGAAAGAGACAAATTAAAGGCCCGTATTCCTTTTAATGCCTCCAATAGCTAGTGGACGACTCTGGCACCGTAAAACGGCACTGTAAGTGGACAAGGTAAATAAAAAAAATAAGACTCACCTGCAAAGACATTGTGCCAGTTAAGCCAGGGGTGGAGTGTATTGGGTATGCAGGTAGTCTAGCGGTTGCGTGTGTTGGGCCAGTAAACAAAAGGTCTCTGGTTTGACTCACAGAGCCGACTAGGTGAAAAATCTGTCGATTTGCATTTAACAATAATTGCTCTGGATAAGAACATCTACTAAAATGTAAATGTAATGACGCTAATACTGATGAGAGAGCTCTGACGTTCAAAGGCAGAGAGATATGGAGGTCCAGGTTTGGTGCCTTCATAGATATACAGTACACTTGCTATACTGTAGAATGTGTAACCTTTATTTAACTAGGCAAGTCAGTTAAGAACAAATTCTTATTTGCAAGGACGGTCTGAGATTAGAATATGGCTGTGGAATTTTGAGTTTGTCGTGTATACTTGATTTGTCAAGTTATTTACCAAGATTAGAGTTAGGATTTGGAAATGTTTATTTTTTACCTGAAATAATTATGGTAATAAATACATCCTAAAACAACAAATGAGTCATGACTACCAATATTATGACTCAATATCCTCACAGCAGATACAGTATAATGATTGAGTATATGAATTCTTAATTATTTCCCAAAATATTAGAACCATCACATTTACAGTTCCCAAATATTGTAGATGCAGTTTGAATCCAATATATGGATATTTGGATAATCATGAATGACTATTCAACTGAAAATAATCAAAATAATGTTTATATCTTTCCCTTTTCAAATTGGATATATTGTGTATATCCTATCATTGTTAACTCCTAGTATAACAAATCGAGGTTTATACTAGGAGTTAATAATTGACTTTTTAGCAGTGGGGTGGCAGGTAGCCTAGAGGTTAGAGCGCTGGGCCAGTAACTGAAAGGTTGGTGGATCGAATCCCCGAGCTGACAAGGTAAAAATCTGTTGTTCTGAACAAGGCAGTTAACCCACTGTTCCTAGGCTGTCATTGTAAATATGAATTTGTTCTTAACTGACTTGCCTAGTTAAAAAAAACATTAATTACATTTTAGAGTTAATTTCCTGCAATTCTATACATTTTGCCATGTGGCTTCTAAAGCATTTTGCAGTTTTAAAGCAAGTTTGCTGTAAATCTACACATGAGAAATCATTTAGCAATTTTATAACTAATTTCATGTAATTCTACCCATTTTGCCATGGGGCGGAGAGAATATTTTGCAGTTTTTCAGCACATCTTCTGCAATTCTACACATTTTGCCATAGGGTGCCATAGAGAGAAATGTTTGCAGTGGTAATTCAACCATGATTACTACAAGTTTAGATAGTTGGCCATTTTACTAATTTACAATAAGTTATTTTTAATGCTGACATGGGCTAATTGAGTGACTGTCAGTGACAGTTCACAACCACATTTTTGGAAATTGCAACTTGTGTATTCTATTATTCTAACTCTCAACAGTAAGTTGAGACCCCCAAATTAGTTAAAAAAAATACATACATATTTTTGTCTTTGGAAATGTACCCACGGGCCACCAGTTGCCCATCCCTGCACTACAGTATACTACACCTCCTCAGTAGTAAACAAGTCATTTCTTTCAATTTTCTCTTTCTTTTCTTTTCTTTTCATTCTATATGTATAGGACAAGAAAGCAGTCAGTGATCTAAAGTCAATTAGTAGAACCCTTGGGAAGGTTTATAAACAATGCGATTAGTTCCTAATACTTTTTCATTACTGGCATTCTTTTTATATACAGTTGAAGTCGGAAATTTACATACACCTTAGTCAAATACATTTTAACTTAGTAATTCACAATTCCTGACATTTAATCCTAGTAAGAATTCCATGTCTTAAGTCAGTTAGGATAACCACTTTATTTTAAGAATGTGAAATGTCAGAATAATAGTAGAGAGAATTATTTATTTCAGCTTTTATTTCTTTCATCACATTCCCAGTGGGTCAGAAGTTGACATACACTCAATTAGTATTTGGTAGCATTGCCTTTAAATTGTTTCTCTTGGGTCAAACGTTTCGGATAGCCTTCCACAAGCTTCCCACAATAAGTTGGGTGCATTTTGGCCCATTCCTCCTGACAGAGCTGGAGTAACTGAGTCAGGTTTGTAGGCCTCCTTGCTCGCACACGCTTTTTCAGTTCTGCCCACAAATGTTCTATAGGATTGCGGTCAGGGATTTGTGATGGCCTCTCCAATACCTTGACTTTGTTGTCCTTAAGCCAGTATGCTTGGGGTCATTGTCCATTTGGAAGACCCATTTGCGACCAAGCTTTAACTTCCTGACTGAGATGTTGAGATGTTACTTCAATATATCCACATAATTTTCCTGCCTGATGATGCCATCTATTTTGCGAAGTGCACCAGTCCCTCCTGCAGCAAAGCACCCCCACAACATGATGCTGCCACCCCGTGCTTCACGGTTGGGATGGTGTTCTTTGGCTTGCAAGCCTCACCCTTTTTCCTTCAAACATAACGATGGTCATTATGGCCAAACAGTTAGATTTTTGTTTCATCAGACCAGAGGACAGACCAAAAAGTACGATCTTTGTCCCCATGTGCAGTTGCAAACCGTTGTCTGCATTTTTTATGACAGTTTTGGAGCAGTGGTTTCTTCCTTGCTGATCGTCCTTTCAAGTTATGTCGATATAGGACTCGTTTTACTGTGGATATAGATACTTTTGTACCTGTTTCCTCCAGCATCTTCACAAGGTCTTATGCTGTTGTTCTGGGATTGATTTGCACTTTTCGCACCAAAGTACGTTCATCTATCGGAGACAGAATGTGACTCCTTCCTGAGTAGTATGACGGCTGCGTGGTCCCATGGTGTTCATACTTGTGTACTATTGTTTGTACAGATGAATGTGGTACCTTCAAGCGTTTGGAAATTGCTCCCAAGGATGAACCAGACTCGTGGAGGTCTACAAAAGAAAATCTGAGGTCTGGCTGAAATCTGGCTGATTTCTTTTGATTTTCCCATGATGTCAAGCAAAGAGGCACTGAGTTTGAAGTTAGTCCTTGAAATTCATCCGTGGGCACACCTCCAATTGACTCAAATTATGTAAATCGACCTATCAGAAGCTTCTAAAGCCATGACATAATTTTCTGGAATTTTCCAAGCTGTTTAAAGGCACAGTCAACTTAGTGTATGTAAACTTCTGACCCACTGGAATTGCGATACAGTGAATTATAAGGGAAAGAATCTGTCTGTAATAACTATTGGGGAAAAAACAAAGTAGATGTCCTAACCGACTTGCCAAAACTATAGTTTGTTAACAAGAAATGTGTGGAGTGCTTTAAAAACTAGTTTTAATGACTCCAACCTAAGTGTGTGTAAACTTCCGACTTCAACTGTAAATCCTCCCCCCTCGTGGAAGTATTTTTATGGTAGAGGCTATTTGTAGCTGCAATTAAAATAACAATATGCATTTACTACCTTGCTCAGATTCTGACTGTTTCTGTTTTAGAGCGCCATGATTAATGCAAATACATATTGATTGAGATCATTGAGCGGTTAATTTAGCCTGATGTATTGCGACTGCCAGAGCATCTTCACTTATGCAAAGGCAGACAAGACAAGGACACAACCAGCAGAGTGTAGTTTAGTGTAGTGTGATGTAATGTAATGTAGTGTGGTGTAGTTAGTAGCTGATACAGACTCACAGTGCCACCAGGTGGTGGGAGAGGCTCATTGCAGCCAGCCTCAAAGCAGACAGACATAGTGATGCTCTATTTTTTTAATCAGAAAACAATCTGATTTTAAGCATCTACCCTATAATTACACCCCTTGCCTATCCCTAACCAGGAAATCAAGACCCATAAATTCAAATTCAATCTCTCTATCTAACTAACAAACTAGTCATACACTGTACAACGTTTGTGTGTTCTGTTTGTGTGTTCTGTTTCTATCCTGAAATCACACACCTACAGAGTTATATCTTTACCATTGTTACAACTGGTGTATACTGGTCCCGATTGACTCTCATTCATTCCATATTATGTATGTATTGTTCCCTCGTCGTTGGTTTCCAGATCAGCACACACACTGTCCTCTGAGGTTTTTAATAGTGTACCCTGTGCAGCATCCCCATTCCTGTTTTAGCCAGTCAGAGAACTTGATTAATGAAGGTAGCTAGAGCAGAGAGCAGCACAGCCCCTCACACAGCTGTTGGATGCCACCTGATGGTCTTTCTCCTTTCTTTCTTTCTTTCCTCCCCTGTATCCCTCTTACTGTATCTATTGTCCTCTTCTCCTCTCTTCTCTTTGCTCACTCACCTCCTCTTTCCTCTCTCCTCTGTCCTCCCCCCTCCCTCCTCTCCCCTTCTCTCTACTCTCTTCTCTCTCCACCCCAGTGATAAACAAGGGCCAGTGTGTGACCAAGTACTACCGCTGGATCCAGAAGAACGGTGGGTACATCTGGATCCAGTCCAGTGCCACCATCGCCATCAATGCCAAGAATGGCAATGAAAAGAACATAATCTGGGTCAACTACGTACTCAGGTAAGGCTGGGCCCCATCTGTGAACCACCCAACACATGACAGCCAGCCAGTGCCCAAAAACAGTCTGCTTCCAAAATGGCACCCTTTTCCCTGTGTAGTACACTTCTTTTGACCAGGGCCCATAGGGTTCTGGTCAAAAGTAATGCACTATACTGTATAGGAAATGGGATGCCGTTTGGTAAAGTACACACAGAGTCAGCTACACCAGGAAGCAAACACAAGCGAACACAAGATTGGTCATTCATTTTCATTAAATATGCTATTTTTATTTTTACCATTTCAGTATTTTAACAAGGTGTACATTCTTCTTGTCAATACAATTTTCATCAAATGGTTTACGCATAGTTGTAGTACCTATTCTATAGCAACTTCTTTGTCAGAATAGGATAATGGCATACAGTACCAGTCAAGAGTTTGGACACCCTTACTCATTCCAGGGTTTTTATTTTACTACTTCATTGCAGAATAATAGTGAAGACATCAAAACTATGAAATAACTAATGGAATCATGTAGTAACCAAAAAGGTGTTAAACAAATCTAGTAGCCACCCTTTACCTTGATGACAGCTTTGCACACTCTTGGCATTCTCTCAACCAGCTTCATGAGGTAGTCACCTGGAATATATTTCAATGAACAGGTGTGCCTTGTTAAAAGTTCATTTGTGGAATTTCTTTCCTTTTTAATGTGTTTGGGCCAATCAGTTGTGTTGTGAGGGGTGTAGGGGTGGTCTACAGACGATAGCCCTATTTGGTAAAATACCAAGTTCATATTATGGCAAGAACAGCTCAAATAAGCAAAGAGAAATTACAGTTTAAGACATGATTTCAAAAAACACCAGGCGCTATGATGAAACTGGCTCTCATGATGACCACCACAGGAAAGGAAGACCCAGAGTTACCTCTGCTGCAGAGGATAAGTTCAGTAGAGTTACCAGCCTCAGAAATTGCAGCCCAAATAAATGCTTCACGGAGTTCAAGTAACAGACACATCTCAACATCTCAACATCAACTGTTCAGTGGAGACTGTGTGAAACTGCCATCATGGTCGAATTGCTGCGAAGAAACCACTATTAAAGGGCACCTGACTTCTGTGAAGTCTCCAGAAGAAGAGACTTGCTTGGGCCATGAAACACAAGAAATGGACATTATAGACAGGTGGAAATCTGTCCTTTGGTCTGATGAGTCCAAATTTTAGATTTTTGCTTCTAACCGCCGTGTCTTTGTGAGACGCAGAGTAGGCGCACAGATGATCTCCGCATGTGTGGTTTTCCACTGTGAAGCATGGAGGAGGAGGTGTGATGGTGTGGGTGTTCTTTGCTGGTGACACTATCAATGATTTATTTAGAGTTGATTTATTTAGAGGCACACTTGCGCTTAGTAGGGCTATTGTTTGTTTTTCAACAGGACAATGACCTAAAACACACCTCCAGGCGGTTTAAGGGCTATTTGACCGAGTAATGGAGTGCTGCATCAGATGACCTGGCCTCCACAATCACCCGACCTCAACCCAATTGAGATGGTTTGGGATGAGTTGGACCGCAGAGTGAAGGAAAAGCAGCCAACAAGTCCTCAGCATTTGTGGGAAGTCCTTTAAGACTGTTGTAAAAGCATTCCTCATGAAGCTGGTTGTGAGAATGCCACGAGTGTGCAAAGCTGTAATCAAGGCAAAGGGTGGCTACTTTGAAGAATCTCAAATCTAAAATATATTTTTATTTGTTTAACACTTTTGTGGTTACTACATGATTCCATATGTGTTATTTCATAGTTTTGATGTTTTCACTATTATTCTACAATGTAGAAAATAGAACAAATAAAGAAAAATCCTTGAATGAGTAGGTGTGTTGAAACTTTTAACTGGTACTGTATACAGTTAAAGTCAGAAGTTTACAAACTCGTTTTTCAACCACTCCACAAATGTCTTGTTAACAAACTATAGTTTTGGCAAGTCAGTTAGCATGTCTACTTTGTGCATGACACAAGTAATTTTTCCAACAATTGTGTACAGACAGATTATTTCACTTATAATTCACTATATCACAATTCCAGTGGGTCAGAAGTTTGCATACACTAAGTTGACTGTGCCTTTAAACAGCGTGGAAAATTCCAGAAAATGATGGCTTTAGAAGATTCTGATAGGCTAATTGACATAATTTGAGTCATTTGGAGGTGTACCTGGGGATGTATTTCAAGGCCTACCTTCAAACTCAGTGCCTCTGTGCTTGACATCATGGGAAAATCAAAAGAAATCAGCCAAGACCTCAGAAAAAAAATGTAGACCTCCACAAGTCTTGTTCATCCTTGGGAGCAATTTCCAAATGCCTGAAGGTACCACATTCATCTGTACACCATGGGACCACGCAGTCGTCATACCACTCAGGAAGGAGACGCGTTCTGTCTCCGAGAGATGAACGCACTTTGGTGCGAAAAGTGCAAATCAATCCCAGAACAACAGCAAAGGACCTTGTGAAGATGCTGGAGGAAACAGGTACAAAAGTATCTATATCCACAGTAAAACGAGTCCTATATCGACATAACCTGAAAGGCCCCTCAGCAAGGAAGAAGCCACTGCTCCAAAACCGCCATAACAAAGCCAGACTAAAGTTTGCAGCTGTCCTCTGGTCTGATGAAACAAAAATAGACCTCTTGGCCATAATGACCATTGTTATGTTTGGAGGAAAAAGGGGGAGGCTTGCAAGCCGAAGAACACCATCCCAACCGTGAAGCACAGGGGTGGCAGCATCATGTTTTGGGGGTGCTTTGCTGCAGGGGGGACTGGTGCACTTCCCAAAATAGATGGCTTCATGAAGAAGGACAATTATGTGGATATATTGAAGAAACATCTCAAGACATCAGTCAGGAAGTTAAAGCTTGGTCGCAAATGGGTCTTCCAAATGGACAATGACCCCAAGCATACTTCCAAAGTTGTGGCAAAATGGCTTAAGGACAACAAAGTCAAGGTATTGGAGTGGCCATCACAAAGCCCTGACCTCAATCCTGTAGAAAATTTGTGGGCAGAACTGAAAAAGCGTGTGTGAGCAAGGAGGCCTATAAACCTGACTCAGTTACACCAGCTCTGTCAGGAGGAATGGGACAAAATTCACCCAACTTATTGTGGGAAGCTTGTGGAAGGCGACCCGAAATGTTTGACCCAAGTGAAGCAATTTAAAGGCAATGCTACCAAATACTAATTGAGTGTATGTAAACTTCTGACCCACAGGGAATGTGATGAAAGAAATAATAGCTGAAATATATAATTCTCTCTACTATTATTCTGACAATTCACATTCTTAAAATAAAGTGGTGATCCTAACTGACCTACGACATGGAATTGTTACTAGGATTAAATGTCAGGAATGGTGAAAAACTGAGTTTAAATGTATTTGGCTAAGGTGTATGTAAACTTCTGACTTCGACGGTATCTGACAGTATTAGTTTACTCTAAGGCACTGTTAATGAAATGTGTTTTTGCCATTGGCACCATGGAATTGAATTATCTCTGCATCCTAAAGTGATTGAGATGTTATTGTAATTGCCAGCACAAGACGGAACCCTTCTCTCCTCAACTGTAATAGATATATCTTCTCAATATCCTTCCAAATTTCTTCTCACCTCTGAGGGCCCATAGAGCAGCTGTGAGAGCCAAAGAGTTAGGAGCTTTGCTTTAGGGACAGCTGGATCAATCAGAACACTAGGACAATGTCAAATGCTGTGTTCTCTGCAATCCCTGGCAGCGAAATGCTCTAAATGATTATCTTTTGGCAAAGAAAGTGATAAATGCAGAAAATTGCCAAGCAAAATAAACATTCTACCACAGTGAACATGTTGTTTTTAGGAAGCATATTTGTTTCTGAGTTCAGACATATAAAGTTTGTATGTTTGTATTTGTTTCTGAGTTCAGACATATAAAGTTTGTATGTTTGTATTTGTTTCTGAGTTCAGACATATAAAGTTTGTATGTTTGTATTTGTTTCTGAGTTCAGACATATAAAGTTTGTATGTTTGTATTTGTTTCTGAGTTCAGACATATAAAGTTTGTATGTTTGTATTTGTTTCTGAGTTCAGACATATAAAGTTTGTATGTTTGTATTTGTTTCTGAGTTCAGACATATAAAGTTTGTATGTTTGTATTTGTTTCTGAGTTCAGACATATAAAGTTTGTATGTTTGTATTTGTTTCTGAGTTCAGACATATAAAGTTTATATGTGAAAACGACTTGTAAGACGCACACATTGTTGTTCCGAACTTCACTGGCGCTAAAGAGGGAGGCTCACTCGGCTGTCGCTAGCACATATACAGATCAAATACACCGCTGGAATGACAATTAAGGTGTTTACATGTCTTAATAATTCAACACATTGCTCTGAAAAGCAGGTGTTTTAATCGGCGTATGCTTAATTCAATTTTGACCTTGCACCGATTAAGATTTTACCTTTATTTAACTAGGCAAGTCAGTTACGAACAAATTCTTATTTACAATGACAGCCTTGGAACAGTGGGTTAACTGCCTTGTTCAGGCTCAGAACGACAGAATTTATACCTTGTCAGCTCGGGGATTTGATCTTGCAACCTTGACAGTTTTGAGTTCAACGCTCTAACCACTAGGCTACCTGCCGCCGAGTTAAATTAAGTGTTTACATGACTATTGCATAATCTGCCAAATGCCATAATCCATTTAATATCTAATTATTAGTGTGTATTTCAACACACTCACTGACTTTCTCTTCCTCTGGTTGTCTCTTTTGTCTTTTCCTGCATTTTTCCAGATTATAAAGACCTCTGGTTGTCTGTTCCTGCAGTAATCCAGATTATAAAGACCTCTGGTTGTCTGTTCCTGCAGTAATCCAGATTATAAAGACCTCTGGTTGTCTCTATTGTCTGTTCCTGCAGTAATCCAGATTATAAAGACCTCTGGTTGTCTCTATTGTCTTTTCCTGCAGTTTTCCAGATTATAAATACCTCTGTGTTGTCTGTTCCTGCAGTAATCCAGATTATAAAGACCTCTGGTTGTCTCTATTGTCTTTCCCTGCAGTTTTCCAGATTATAAATATCTCTGTGTTGTCTGTTCCTGCAGTAATCCAGATTATAAAGACCTCTGGTTGTCTCTATTGTCTTTTCCTGCAGTTTTCCAGATTATAAAGACCTATGTGTTGTCTGTTCCTGCAGTAATCCAGATTATAAAGACCTATGTGTTGTCTGTTCCTGCATTAATCCAGATTATAAAGACCTATGTGTTGTCTGTTCCTGCATTAATCCAGATTATAAAGACCTATGTGTTGTCTGTTCCTGCATTAATCCAGATTATAAAGACCTATGTGTTGTCTGTTCCTGCATTAATCCAGATTATAAAGACCTATGTGTTGTCTGTTCCTGCATTAATCCAGATTATAAATACCTCTGGTTGTCTCTATTGTCTGTTCCTGCATTAATCAAGATTATAAAGACCTCTGGTTGTCTCTATTGTCTTTTCCTGCCGTATTCCAGATTATAAATACCTCTGTGTTGCCTGTTCCTGCATTAATCCAGATTATAAAGACCTCTGGTTGTCTCTATTGTCTGTTCCTTCAGTAATCCAGAGTACAAGGACACGCCCATGGACATCGCCCAGCTACCCAACCTTCCAGAGAAAGCCTCAGAGTCTTCAGAGACATCCGACTCTGAGTCCGAGTCCAAGGACAACTCTGGTACGGTACCATCAATCAATCAATAAATCATTATAAGGGTATTGATAAAACCCTTTTTACATCAACAGCTGTCACAAAGCTCTTTACAGTATAACCTGGCCTAAACTCCCTAAGAGAAAGAATAGCTTGTATTATACTGTGGCCATCCATGGAGAAATAGGAGAAAAGCCCTCATCATTAGTTTGAGGAAAAATTTTAATTAAACATATTCAATGGAGTACCGCCAAGGGGCAGGAGGGGAGAGGAGAGGATGATTTTGGGTGACAGTCTGAGGAAAGAGCCAGCATATTGGCCATTGGCACCAGGCCTCTCTCAGTGCCCCCTATGCCAGCGGGCATGGTGAGGGTTGTGGCCCTGGCCAGCTGCTGCTGGGTAGAGTTGTCCTCCTCACTCTGACAGTACGGTTGGAGAGCTCCACTGCTCCAGTATCCAGGGGGTGATCGGTGCCAAGCCAACACACCAGGCACCAGACAGACAGACGTTATTATAACTGCAGTAGAACACAGTGGTGGAGTAAATAAGTCAAATATTCTAATTGAGTGGTAAAGGGAATAGTCCATATATTTCTCTATAGCAAAATACTGAACATTAATAAGATCTTAATGTTAATGAAGGGCATGAAAGATTATTTCATTTGTAGTGGTTATTTTGGACAGATATTTATACAGTATACATGGATTTTTTTGAGTGCTGTTGAAGTCTGTATACTAAATGGAACATTTCTCTCAGACGACAACGAGAACTCCAAGTGGGACAGGAAGGGGAACCAGACTGAGAACACAGAGGACCCGGAAACAGACAGTAAAAAGCAGCAGCAGGGCCAGTCGTCCTCAGAGCAGGAGATGAGGCGTCAGGAGGAGGGAGACAGCTCCTCCAACCCAGAGAGCCAGGAGAGCGAGGACGATCTGGAGCCCAGCGACTGTGAGGTGGAGACCAAGGAGGGCAGACTGGGCCGGCTGGAGGACCTGCACATCAAGGTGGAGCACTACGGAGATGGAAACGGAGGGGTGGAGCTGCACGACTCGCCTTCCTCTGAAGAAGAGGAAGATGATGATGACGATGAGGAAGATGACGACAGCTTTAAAGACTGTGACAGCGCCACCGAGACTCTCGCCACCCCCGCTGCCAGTAAGCAGCAGAAGCGTAAGAAGAGGAGGAAAAAGCAGAAATGGGACGGTAGTCGTCCTAAACGTATGTGCCTCTCCTCTGCCACCCCCAGCTCTAACACCTTTGTTGGGGCTGTCCCCCTCCTGCCGCCCCCCTCCCCTGCCAGTGCCTCTGTGCTCAAGATCAAAACGGAAATGTCCGAGCCCATCAACTTCGACAATGACAGCATCATCTGGAACTACCCACCCAACAGAGAGATCTCCAGGAACGAGTCTCCCTACAGCATGACGAAGCCCGTCCCAGCCCACGATACCTTCCCCTCCCCACAGCCTGGTAGTCTGCAGGCCTCCATCCCAGACTCAGTGCTCACTCCCCCAGGAACAGAGGGGGGCAGTGGGGGCGCAGGTACCAGGAAGGGCGTACCCCCCTCTTTCAGCGGTTATAGCAGCGCCCCCTCCTCAGCCTCCAGCGCCGCCAGCCTGGCCCCTCCCTCTGGCTCTGGGTCATCCTCCGACCCCCTGTCCCCGCCCCTCTCGGCCTCGCCGCGCGACAACCAGCAATGTCAGAGCACCCCCACCACGTCCGGCTCCTCCCTGCTGTACACCGGCGACTTGGAGTCCCTGCAGAGGCTGCAGGCCGGGAACGTGGCGCTTCCGCTGGTCCAACGTGTCACCGGCACCCTCGCCACGACCAGCACTGCTGCCTCACGGGTCTACACCACTGGCACCATCCGCTACGCCCCCGCCGACGTCACTCTGGCCATGCAGGCAGGCGCCAACCTGCTGCCCAACAATGTGGCCCACGCTATGAACTTTGTGGATGTCAACGGTAGCCCCAGCTTTGGCATCGACCCCAAGACACCCATGGAGATGCTGTATCATCATGTCCACCGGCTCAACATGGCTGGCCCTTTTGGGGGTACCATGTCCGGCGCCAGTCTCACCCAGATGCCAGCAGCCAATGTATTCACCACGGCAGAGGGACTGTTCTCTACTCTTCCATTCCCTGTCTACAGTAACGGGATACACACCACACAAACTCTGGAGCGCAAAGAAGATTAGAGCAAAACGCCAAGACCATATTACTGTGTTCAACTGTCAAAGACTCTTTGAGGTATAAGACTGTGTTTCAAGTGGAAAAGAAATATATTCTAGCATTTTGAATTTGAGCAATTGAGCTTGAGTACTAGAAATTAATGGCTCCTTGTCTTTCTATCCTTTTCTCTCTCTCTATTGACTCCCATTCTATCAATCTCTCGTCCTCTTCCTACTCCTCTTACAGTACTATCAATTATATTTTCTCTGATCAAACTAAACTGACTATTGTTAATTGTAAAGAATTCATTTTTGCCTACAGAGAATTCATATTACCGTTGGTCTCCTACTGGAGTCTGGGGTAAACTACTTTTTATTTGAGTTGATTATGTTGCATCTTTATGAAGATGTCTAGTGTATTTAAAGAGTGATGGTGGAAGATATATTTCTATGGAAAGAAACCCTTGGATGGTTTTGCTTCATATCTTGATGTGATCAAGGTTGACTATGACAAAAGGATGTTACTCTGTTTGACATTGTCATAGAAATAACCTTAAGAAATACGTTTTAAGGTTGGATCATAATAAGGGTATAGTAGTTTATTTTATCATTCATTTTGTTTATTTTTTATAGAACAGATTTAACTTTCAAATCAAGCATTAAAAAGCAATTTTAGCAGGGTATTATCCTGTGAATAGAATGTTATAAATCCCAGGACTTTGGAACAAGTACAGGTCGGTGTGAGAAACAAGTATTCCCCCGGTTCCATTTCCTTGGTTATGTCTCAAATGGCACCCTGTTCCCTATTTATTGCATTACTTTTGACCAGGGCCCATAGGGCTCTGGTCAAAAGTAGTGCACTATTTAGGGAATAGGATGCCATTTGGAATGCACTCATCATCTGCAGATCCATGGTGCTACTGTTCCATCAAGTTACTACCCTCCTTCAGGCTGATGTAGGTTCTTCTGTTCCACAGCTCTCTCACAGAGATGAGTGATTGAATGACAGCTGGGGAGTCAAACCTCTAATCAACATAGTTTCGTGTTCATTACTACTCCCCTCAGTCAAGTTCAAGGGCTCAATCAGATTGGGCCTGAAGCAGGTTATGGAGCAGGTTGATTTTGTTTGTATTTTTTGAAAACTAGATCACTTTCTAGTCTCAGTGTAACAGAGGCTAATTTGCATCATTAACTTGAAAAATGAATGTTTAACTTTGACTGGCTTCTGTCAGTTGTTTTTTCTACTCTACCCTTCCTCTTTCTTTTACATCCTAAACCTCACTACTATCAACGTCAGTCTCCCAAATCCGTTCTTCCATCAGCCATTGTCCGATTCCTGAAATCACATATCAAGGAGATTGTAATAAAGACATGTGTTTCAATCAAAATGGAATATGTTTTTGGAAAAATCACATTCCTTAATTTTTCTCTGTTGCCAAAAAAGTTATCTCACAGTTTGGTGTTAAGAACACTGTGATTGCTGTTTAAAAAAATTGTAATAAAATGGAAAAACTGTCACTTCATCTTTTGACAGCCGTCCATCAAGTAATCTATTACTAAGCGTGATAACCGTAAACGTGTACAATGTGTAAGTGTCACTGGCTGTCAGTCTCCATAGCGATTTCAGTGTGTGTTACTATATGCAGTGTTACTGAGCTGATGTAACTGTTTTGTCCTTTGTCTTCTCTGTGCTTTATCTGTAGTCTGGGGTTGGACAGGGAACGTGTGTAACCCTCTCCTTCTCCTCTGCAGTCTTAGTGGACCCGTGGAGGTTAGTGGATTTCGTGTGGTGGCCTTCCAATGTAGCGTCACCTTTTGCTGCTTCCTTCTGTCTGTATTTCTTTCTATTTCTGCTGTTGCTTTACTGTTGTGTAGTCTACAGACCTCTCTTTCTCTCAGAGATAAAAGACTCTTAACTAGCTCAAAGGTTTAAGGAGCCGTTTTTTGCCATTGAGGAATTCTGGGTTTACAGTTTCCAGCTTGCATTTACCTACCCTATGAAAAATTACGACAAAAAGCTAAAGTAGCATTTAGATGTATCTTCTAGACTGGAACCATAAAAGCCTCAGTTGTGAAACATTCCCAGAGTCCCTTGTGCTTCTTGTATGCATTGGGTGTATTTCATTGGTTTCCACCAAACCTGTTGACTTCAAGGACCATGCAACTCACAGGACAAAAAGATGATGGTAGTATTTCAGGACAATAAACAATTTTAAAGATTTCTAAAGAAATGAAAATAAAAAATATTTCGCACTATAAATCTATTTTTATAGATGTTTTGGAAATGCATGTTTACTAAGTTGATTGTTAGTTTACTTGATTTCATTCGGTCCAGCAGCTTTGTCTCAACGTTCAGTGTTTTTTAGTCTGTCCAACAAAGGGAGGGGGAGCCTTTGTCTTTTGAACTGAATCAGGCTACTCCCCTACATCAGGAAACAGTGTCTGTAGTTTCTGTGTAGATGTGTTGTTAATCAAATCCAGGTCATGAAATAAATGTAAGAAAAATAATAAACAATGAACGTTTGGGGTTGGTTGATTGGAATGCTGGAATGGTTGCAGGGGACCTTGGTGTCACCACTTGAGATTGATTCTATCCTAGATGTTAGTGTTTTCTAAGATGAAGCGAAGCGGGATGAGACTGTCGGGTCGGGGGCACAGCTCACTTAAAACAGACACTGTGGACGGACCAGGAAATACACCCATATGTTACAACAGAACAGCTGGATGAGCTGTTTTAATGTCTCTATGTTGTGTCTAAATGAATTGCTGGTGATTTCAACTTAAACTAATCTCAGCTACTGTCGGATACATAGTGTTTAAAGTTTAAATATGAAAAATGACTTCATTACCTGTGAAGACTGTGTCTGTGTTTTTAACAATTTCTTGTACAATTATACAGATTATTTTAAGAGAAACCAAGTAGATGAATACTACAGGAGAAGGGGATTCTCTTAGTATCAATGTTAACAGTGTTATAAATTCTAAATACAAACAAATTAAAATATTAAAAAGAGAACTATGGTACATTTATTATTTAATTTGTTTTATTTTTTATTTTTGAAGAAAAACAACAACTAACTGAAGCTAACTTTGAGTGCCTGGCTTATTTTGTATATATTTTTTTTTAAAACATTTTTATTTCCATTTTTTAATAATGCTGCAATTTCAGAAATGTACATACTTCATTTTACAACAGGGTTATTTTATACTTTTGTAGGTTTCCATTTGTTCAAATAAACCTGTCATCATCATCCATGGTTGTTTTCTGTCTGTAACACTTTTTTTTTACCATCTAACAGGTGCCATATTCATAATAAACTTCTCAAAGATTTGTTAATATCTGGCATACTTTATTTAATGTTCAGCCATGTCAATGAAGGCTCCACACCTCAGTAAGCTGCCTCAGTTTTTCTTTCTTTCTGCCTTTCTTTTCTGATCTTGCTTGAAAAAAGTGATACTGGTCTAATGCTTTTCCTAGTTGGAATCTGTGTACATTGCTGGGACATCCATTCAGGTACTGTATGTTCACACTTAACAATCCTGCCGTAATGGTAGCTATGTCAGACCACAGTCTGGGTTCATTCCCCTCCAATCAGAATACTTTGGTCATTATTTAATGTAGTCTGATTGGTCACATCATTAATCAGAGGGCAGCTAGTACTGGTTGTTAGAGTACAGTGATTTAACTCACATTGTCACTTAGATAAAAGCACACACAGTATTATGTTAGCTCACCCATGGATAAAATAACATTACTGTGATCATGTGTGAAATACTTTAACAGGATAAATTAACCGACTATCATCACATGGAACAACACTCACACACGCATCATCTTGGACGGACAATCTTACGATCTTGTCAATATCATTGTGGTATAATACCAGTTTAAAGCGGAAACTGTCTTTCAAACTATGCCCTCTACAATGTTTTGTCTCTCATTTTGTTTGCCCAGTATCATGCATAGAGAGACGTCTAGTGTAAATGCATCGAAAACAATGAGGTCTTAAGAAATGACATAGTTATCTGCAGATACGTTTGATTTGAGTAATGAGTCAACCATTAGACTAAGGCACCAAGCAGAAGAAAATGTGTAAAAAAAAAATGTGAACACTTTCCCCAGATATTGCAGACAAGGCCTGTCTAGAAAAAGGATGCCCAAGCCATCAAATGTCTCTCTATTGGTGTTTTTTTAATGAGCATAATCTGTTAATATAATTTATCATAATGTGATAAATGACTAACTACATCTGTAATAAATGCAGTAAATGATATGATCATTTTGAGTGATTTTCTTCTTTTTTCTTTTAACTCAACTGTTGTTTAGAAAATCTGGTAACTTTCATGTTTCGGAACCTGGTAATAACTATTTTTTAGGTGTTACACCTGGTAAATGAAATGGCCCCCTATGAGAACAGCAAGTCTGACGTTGGTTCCATGATCATTTGAATGCAGGGCCGGCTCCAGGCATAAGCAACATACTTTTTGCGGGGGACTCAGTTTGGATCTCAACCGTAGAGATCCTATTACATTACTAGAGGGGCTATGTCATAAACCATAAGTTCCATAATGGGGCAAAAATGGCAGCCATCTTGGTCAGAGAGAAATCCAAAACCAGTCTAATTGGAATATATTGCAGTAGAGGCATAGGTGATACATTTCCTGCATTTACTTATGCAGGAAAATGAGAGTAAGGCATGTGATGTATCAGAAATTGTGTAATGGAATTATAGTCAATGTAAACATGTCACATAATTATAAATACAGTTTATATGTGTTTTATACGTAAAAAAAATATACAATTGCCTCTAAAATATATGTAAACAGACTATAAATGTCTCAGATTTTGTTTCCTTAGAAAGCTGTGTGTGCTATTATATGATACAATATCAGTACATTTACAACTTGTCTAAGTCATGTCATCAACTGGTTTCAACCAGTGTACGGCTGTGGATTGACTGCATTGCTTGAATGGAATGTTGACATATTGGCAGTTAATTTGAAAAAGTAATTGGCTGGGGTCTAACTCAGATATCATTAACATGGCATAAGTCACGGCAAAATGTGTAGAATTGCAGGAAATTAGCTTTAAAACTAAAAAAAATAATCTCCACCCCATGCCAAAATGTGTAGAACTGCAGAAAACATGCTTTAAAACTGCAAACATTTCTCTCCGCCCCATGGCAGAATTAGTAGAATTGCATGGAATTTGTTACAAAATTGCAAAAATGTCTCTGCACCCCTTGGCAGAGTGGGTAGAATTGCAGGAAATGTGCTTTAAAACTGCAAACATTTCTCTCTGCCCCATTGCAAAATGAGTAGAATTGCATGAAATTGTACACAAAAAAATCTCCGTCCATCACAAAATTGGCAGAACTGCAGAAAACTTGCTTTAAAACAACAAAAAGTTATTACTGGGCCAATTAAAACATTTGTCAAATTACATACAATTTGTTATAAAATTTTCAAAATATCTCTCTTCTTCATGACAAAATGTGTAGAACTGCAAAAATGTATCTCTGCCCCATGGCAAAATGAGTAGAATTGCATGAAATGTAACAGCTTTCTTCCTGGGAAGGAGAGGCGGACCAAAACGCAGCGTGGTTAGGGTTAAACATAAAGACAAATACCGAGAAAACACTACAAATATACAAAACAATAAATGTGAAAACCGAAAACAGTCCTGTGTGGTGAAACAAACACAGACACGGAAATAACCACCCACAAATCTCAAAACAGGCTACCTAAATATGGTTCTCAATCGGAGACAATGACTAACATCTGCCTCTGATTGAGAACCATATCAGGCCAAACATAGAAATAGACAAACCAGACACACAACATAGAATGCCCACCCAGCTCATGTCCTGACCAACACTAAAACAAGGAAAACACACAAGAACTATGGTCAGAACGTGACAAATGTGTTATAAAATTGCTAAATGTTCTCTCAAAATGTGTAGAACTACAGAAAACTTGCTTTAAATCCGCAACATTTTCTCTACGCCTATTGGCAAAATGTGTAGAATTGCAGGAAATGTCAAATTAAATCTTCTCGCGGTTGTCAAGGGGGGGCCACAAAAACATTTTGCCCGCTTGGTGGGGGCCCCCAACCAAATCTTGCTTAGGGCCGCCAAAAGGCTGGAGCTGGCTCAATTCGAATGTGAGACCCCTGACTTAAACGCTGTTTAATATTGAACCCGTTTTGATATGCATGATCAGAGAGCTATATCCATCCTGCTCTGCCTTTCTAAAGTCTTCGAAAGCCAAGTGAACAAACAGATCACTGACCATTTCGAATCCCACCGTACCTTCTCCGCTATGCAATCTGGTCACGGGTGCACCTTAGCCATGCTCAAGGCCTAAACGATATCATAACCACCATCGATAAAAGACAGTACTGTGCAACTGTCGACCTGGCCAATGCTTTCGACTCTGTCAATCCCTGTATTCTTATCGGCAGACTCAACAGCCTTGGTTTCTCTAATGACTGCCTCGCCTGATTCACTAACTACTCCTGTTGTCCAGACCTCTGGCAGTCTCTATGGGGGTGCCACAGGGTTCAATTTTCCGGCCGACTTTTCTCTGTATATATCAATGATGTCGCTCTTGCTACGGGTGATTCTTTGATCCACCTCTATGCAGACGACACCATTCTGTACACATCTGGCCCTTCTTTGGACACTGTGTTAACAAACCTCCAAACGAGCTTCAACGCCATACAACACTCCTTCCGTGGCCTCCAACTGCTCTTGAATGCTAGTAAAACAAAATGCATGCTCGCCCAACTAGCATCACTACTCTGGACGGTTCTGACAACTATAAATAACTAGGTGTCTGGCTAGACTGTAAACTCTCCTTCCAGACTCACATTAAGCATCTCCAATCCAAAGTTAAATTTAAAATCGTATTCCTTTTTCTCAACAAAGCCTCCTTCACTCATGCTGCCAAACATACCCTCGTAAAACTGACTATCCTACCGATCCTTGACTTTGGCAATACCATTTACAAAATAGCCTCCAACACTACTCAACAAATTGGTATCAGTCTATCACAGCGCCATCCATTTTGTCACCAGAGCCCCATATACTACCCACCGCTGCGACCTGTATGCTCTCGTTGGCTGGTCCTCACTACATATTAGTCGCCAAACCCACTGGCTCCAGGTCATTGATAAGTCTATGCTAGGTAAAGCTCCGCCTTATCTCAGCTCACTGGTCACCATAGCAACACCCACCCGTAGCACGCGCTCCAGCAGGTATATTTCACTGGTCACCCCCAAAGCCAACACCTCCTTTGGCCGCCTTTCCTTCCAGTTCTCTGCTGCCAATGACTGGAACGAATTGCAAAATCAATGAAGTTGGAGACTTATATCTTCCTCACAAACTTTAAGCGTCAGCTGTCAGAGCAGCCTACCAATCGCTGCAGCTGTACACAGCCCTTCTGTAAATAGCCCATCCAACCAACTACCTACCTCATCCCCATATTTGTTTTTGTTTTTCTGCTCTTTTGCACACCAGTATTTCTACTTGCACATCCTCATCTGCACATATATCACTCCAGTGTAAATTGCTAAATTGTAATCACTTCGCCACTATTGGCCTATTTATTGTCTTACCTCCTTACTTCATTTGCACACACTGTATACAGCTTTTTCTATTGTGGTATTTACTACGTTTGTTTATCCCATGTGTAACTGTGTTGTTGTTTTTGTCACACTGCTTTGCTTTATCTCGGCCAGGTCGCAGTTGTAAATGACAACTTGTTCTCAACTGGCCTACCTGGTTAAATAAAGGTGAAATAAAAAATAAAATCAATATCGGATCACTGTAAATATATTTGTTGAATCAATCAATGGACAGACAGATAACTTGATTAGCACCATGTTGCATAACTATATAGACAACACTGACTATGTCAAGCTACTCTCTAAGATGTTTGTCTTTGTGTCCAACTCCAACTGTTGACCATCTGTCAATCTTCCTGCCATGATTTCAGACAGCAGTGAGGAGAGGTCATATCATAGCAGAAGCGCGTTAAGGCTATCCAGACTAGTTTAAATATTTTACACTATTTGAAATGAGGGTTATGAAAGATCACAGGGCAGAGAGAAACTATGAATCTGAAGCTTCTCTAATGCCCTCAAGCTGTCCATCTCAGAACTCATCCAACCAGACCAACCTTCTGATTCAGATTTAGAATTTCACAGTAATCTGTTTGTACACTAGAATAATGGGTGAGCTTTCTAGTGTACATCTGATTAGACTGATATATCCACCGTTTTAATCAGCAGAGAAAAATCACTACACAAACAGGAGAGCTTAAAATGAAGTTAGTTTTCATTAGTTTCATTGCAATTTAATTGCTTTGTCCGTGGTTACATTTTTATATTTCGGTCAAAGTTATGAAGCTCTTCTTGCATTATTCACAATCATCAAGGAAAATTGTACATACACATAAAACATAAACCCTAACTATAAGGTGAAAACATGCATCAAATCATTTTAATTTGATTTATGAAAGGAATAGAAATGCTAAAACACTGTTGTATGCTTCCCGAATTTAAAATGAATTTGATTTTAAAACTTTGGTGGCACTTTAGAGTTCAAACCCCTGAGCTGACAAGGTACAAATCTGTCGTTCTGCCCTTGAACAGGCAGTTAACCCACTGTTCCTAGGCCGTCATTGAAAATAAGAATTTGTTGTTAAATAAAGGTAGAAATACAGTTTTGTCCCTAATTTATTTACATGGTAGTTACCCTAGATTTATTTTAGAATCATTTTTAGACCACTCAGTTATCTCATTTTTGTTTAAGATTAGTAAGATTAGCAAATCTTTAGAAATGTACAGGTATAAGAGGACCATCACTAGACACTATTCAATCAATATTGGTAATACATGGATAATTCATACAGGCTATTACAGTAGATTCAGGGAGAATGTTTGAATTAATACAAGCCTACTGTTGAGTTTATTTGTATTGTATTCTTTCAGTGCACCTAGTTACAGGGATTGGTTGAAAAGGGTTTCATGAATTCCCTCCCCTTCTTACTGCATGACATCTCCCCAAAGCGGTTTAACCACCTTTTATGGGAAAAGAAGCTACACAAGGTGCAAGTGGGACATCTAGTGGGCAAATACATAAGTGCATAACAGACACAGTAAATTATCAATTATAAACTGGGTGGTTCGAGCCCTGAATGCTGATTGGCTGAAAGCTGTGGTACATCAGACCGTAATACCACGGGTATGAAAAAGTATATGTTTTTAATCTTCTAATTAGTTTATTATAACAATACGTTTGTGGTATATGTGGTCTATAGCCACAAACTAATTTTGTCTTGTATTTCCTCGTCAAAATATGCACAAGATAGTCCTCTATTTCATATGGAATATGGCTAGGGATCAAATCAAATTGTATTGGTCACATAAACATATTTAGCAGATGTTATTGCAGGTGAATCAAAATGCTTGTGTTCCTAGCTCCAACCGTGCAGTAATATCTAACAATTCACAACAATACACACAAATCTAAAAATAAAATAATGGAATTAAGAAATATATAAATATTAGGATGAGCAATATCGGAGTGGCATTGATTAAAATACAGTAGAATACGGTATATACATATGAAATGAGTACAGCCTCTAAGGTGCAGGGTTGAAACATGCATAAGAGCACCAAATGTTCCGGAAGACTGTGTGAGCACGCTCTCGGCAGCCGATGTAAGACCTTTAGACAGGTCAACATTCACAAGGCCGCAGGGCCAGATGGATTACCAGGACGTGTACTGCGAGCATGCTCTGACCAACTGGCAAGTGTCTTCACTGACATTTTCAACCTCTCCCTGCCCGAGTCTGTAATACCAACATGTTTTAAATCAAATCAAATCAAATTTATTTATATAGCCCTTCGTACATCAGCTGATATCTCAAAGTGCTGTTCGGAAACTCAGCCTAAAACCCCAAACAGCAAGCAATGCAGGTGTAGAAGCACGGTGGCTAGGAAAAACTCCAGAGAAAGGCCAAAACCTAGGAAGAAACCTAGAGAGGAACCAGGCTATGAGGTGTGGCCAGTCCTCTTCTGGCTGTGCCGGGTGGAGATTATAACAGAACATGGCCAAGATGTTCAAATGTTCATAAATGACCAGCATGGTCAAATAATAATAATCACAGTAGTTGTCGAGGGTGCAGCAAGTCAGCACCTCAGGAGTAAATGTCAGTTGGCTTTTCATAGCCGATCACTAAGAGTATCTCAACCACTCCTGCTGTCTCCAGAGAGTTGAAAACAGCAGGTCTGGGACAGGTAGCACGTGCGGTAAACAGGACGTGCTACCTGTCCCAGACCTGCTGTTTTCAACTCTCTAGAGACAGCAGGAGCGGTAGAGATACTCTTAATGATCGGCTATGAAAAGCCGCAGGCAGAACAGTTGAAACTGGAGCAGCAGCAAGGCCAGGTGGACTGGGGACAGCAAGGAATCATCATGCCAGGTAGTCCTGAGGCATGGTCCTAGGGCTCAGGTCCTCCGAGAGTAGAAAGAAAGAGAGAAAGAGAGAATTAGAGAGAGCATACTTAAATTCACACAGGACACCGGATAAGACAGGAGAAGTACTCCAGATAAAACAAACTGACCCTATACATAAACTACTGCAGCATAAATACTGAAGGCTGAGACAGGAGGGATCAGGAGACACTGTGGCCCCATCCGATGATACCCCCGGACAGGGCCAAACAGGAAGGATATAACCCCACCCACTTTGCCAAAGCACAGCCCCCACACCACTAGAGGGATATCTTCAACCACCAACTTACCATCCTGAGACAAGGCCGAGTATAGCCCACAAAGATCTCAGCTACGGCACAACCCAAGGGGGGGCGCCAACCCAGACAGGAAGATCACGTCAGTGACTCAGCCCACTCAAGTGACGCACCCCTCCTAGGGACGGCATGAAAGAGCACCAGTAAGCCAGTGACTCAGCCCCTGTAATAGGGTTAGAGGCAGAGAATCCCAGTGGAGAGAGGGGAACCGGCCAGGCAGAGGCAGCAAGGGTGGTTTGTTGCTCCAGAGCCTTTCCGTTCACCTTCACACTCCTGGGCCAGACTAGACTCAATCATATGACCCACTGAAGAGAAGAGTCTTCAGTAAAGACTTAAAGATTGAGACCGAGTCTGCGTCTCTCACATTGGGTAGACTATTCCATGAAAATGGAGCTCTATAGGAGAAAGCCCTATAGGAGAAAGCCCTGCCACCAGCTGTTTGCATTGACATTCTAGGGACAATTAGGAGGCCTGCGTCTTGTGAACGTAGCGTATGTGTAGGTATGTACGGTATTACCAAATCAGAAAGATAGGTAGGAGCAAGCCCATGTAATGCTTTGTAGGTTAGCAGTAAAACCTTGAAATGAGCCCTTGCCTTAACAGGAAGCCAGTGTGGAAGCCAGTCTAGAAGCCGTATTTAGCACTAACTGAAGTATATTTAGTGCTTTATCCGGGTAGCCGGAAAGTAAAGCATTGCAGTATTCTAACCTAGAAGTAACAAAAGCATGGACACATTTTTCTGCCTCATTTTTGGACAGACAGTTTCTGATTTTTGCAATGTTACGCAGATGGAAAAAAGCTGTCCTTGAAACAGTCTTCATATGTTAGTCAAAAGAGAAATTAGGGTCCAGAGTAACGCTGAGGTCCTTCACAGTTTTATTTGAACCATTAAGATTAATTGTCAGATTCAACAGAATATCTCTTTGTTTCTTGGGACCTCAAACAAGCATCTCTGTTTTGTCCGAGTTTAAAAGTAGAAAGTTTGCAGCCATCCACTTCCTTATGTCTGAAACACAGGCTTCTAGCGAGGGCAATTTTGGGGCTTCACCATGTTTCATTGAAATGTACAGCTGTGTGTCATCCGCATAGCAGTGAAAGTTAACATTATGTTTTCGAATGACATCCCCAAGAGGTAAAATATATAGTGAAAACAATAGTGGTCCTAAAACAGAACCTTGAGGAACACCGAAATGTACAGTTGATTTGTCAGAGGACAAACCATTCACAGAGACAAACTGATATCTTTCCGACAGATAAGATCTAAACCAGGCCAGAACTTGTCCATGTAGACCAATTTGGGTTTCCAATCTCACCAAAAGAATGTGGTGATCGATGGTATCAAAAGCAGCACTAAGGTCTAGGAGCACGAGGACAGATGCAGAGCCTCGGTCTGACGCCATTAAAAGGTAATTTACCACCTTCACAAGTGCAGTCTCAGTGCTATGATGGGGTCTAAAACCAGACTGAAGCATTTCGTATACATTGTTTGTCTTCAGGAAGGCAGTGAGTTGCTGCGCAACAGCCTTTTGTAAAAATGTTGAGAGGAATGGAAGATTCGATATAGGCCGATAGTTTTTTAAGGTTAGAGGCCATGATTATTTTCATCAATGTGTCAAGAGATATAGTACTAAAACACTTAAGTGTCTCTCTTGATCCTAGGTCCTGGCAGACTCAGGACAACTGAGCTTTGGAGGAATATGCAGATTTAAAGAGGCAGACCACCATAGTCCCTGTGCCCAAGAACACAAAGGTAACCTGCCTAAATGACTATATGACTAGTGCCCTCAAAGCTCATCACTAAGCTAAGGACCCTGGGACTAAACACCTCCCTCGCAAACTGGATCCTGGACTTCCTGATGTGCCGCCCCCAAGTGGTAAGGGTAGGTAAAAACACATCCGCCACGCTGATCCTCAACACAGTGGCCCCTCAGGGGTGCGTGCTCACTCCCCTCCTGTACTCCCTGTTCACTCATGACTGCATGGCCAGGTATGACTACAACACCATCATTAAGTTTGCCGATGACACAACAGTGGAAGGCCTGATCACCGACAACGACAAAAACGACGAGACAGCCTATAAGGAGATCAGAGACATGGCAGTGTGCTTGCCAGGACAACAACCTTTCTCTCAACGTGATCAAGACAAAGGAGATGATTGTGGACTACAGGAAAAAGAGGACCGAGCACGCCCCCATTCTCATCGATGGGGCTGCAGTGGAGCAGGTTGAGAACATCAAGTTCCTTGGGGTCCACATCACCAACAAACTAACATGGACCAAGCACACCAAGACAGTCATGAAGAGAGCATGACAAAACCTATTCCCCCTGAGGAGACTGAAAATATTTGGCATTGGTCCTCAGATCCTCAAAAGGTTCTACAGCTGCACCATCGAGAGCATCCTGGTTGAATCACTGCCTGGTAAAGCAACTGCTCGGCCACGAGCAAGAGGCTTCTAAACAGCTTCTACCTCCTAGCCATAAGACTCCTGAACATCTAGTCAAATGGCTACCCAGACTATTTGCAGTTGCAAATTTCTTCAGCCTCCTGAGGCTGAGGTTGAAGAGGCGCTGTTGCGCCTTCTTCACCACACTGTCTGTGTGGGTGGACCATTTCAGATTGTCATTGATGTGTACGCCGAGGACCCTGCGGTCCGTCCATGTGAATAGGGGCGTGCTCTCTCTGTTGTCTCCTTAAGTCCACGATCAACTCCTTCATTTTGTTGATGTAGAGGGAGAGGTTATTTTCCTGGCACCACTCCACCAGGGCTCTCACCTCCTCCCTGTAGGACGTCTTGTCATTGTTGGTAATCAGGCCTGCTACTGTTGTGTCGTCTGCCAACTTCATGATTGAGTTGGAGGCATTAGTGGCCATACAGTCATGAGTGAACAGGGAGTACAGGAGGGGGCTGAGCACGAACCCTTGTGGGGCCCCTGTGTTGAGGATCAGGATAGTGGAGGTGTTGTTTCCTACCTTTACCAGCTGGGTGTGGCCAGTCAGGAGGTCCAGGAGCCAGTTGCACAGTGCGGGGCTCAGACCCAGGGCCCCGAGCTTAATGATGAGCTTGGAGGGTAGTATGGTGTTGAAGGCTGAGCTATAGTCAATGAACAGCATTCTTACATAGGTATTCCTCTTGTCCAGGTGGGATGGGGCAGCGTGCAGTGCAATGGCAGTATGCGAATTGAAGTGGGTCTAGGGTGTCAGGTAAGGTGGAGGTGATATGATGCTTAACTAGCCTCTAGGTTGAACTAGGTTGAACCGGGGTATGGACATGAAGTTAGGGTTAGGGTCAGGGTTTGGTTTAGGGTTAGGCTTAGGGTTGGGTTTATGGCTAGACTAAGGGTTGAACTGGGGTGTGGACATGAAGCTAGGGTAAGCTAGGGTTAGCTTCATGTCCCTAACCCTAACCGAAACCAGACCCTAACTCTAACCCTAGCTTCATGACCACAACCCAGTTCAACCCTAACTCTAACCAAATGTTTAACCCTCAACCTAACCCTTTTTATGATACAAATGTAGTACAAACTGTGACAATATTCAGGTGGAAAATAATTGTATTTTGTCTTGAATATAAGTAACAAACATTAACAAAACCACATGATTCACCATACTATAAACTGTATCCACCAGCTTGGCTGACCAGCATGCAAGCTGATTTTAAGCACAAAAATCCATTACAGATAACAACCACACATAGAGTGCTGTGTATCCACAATGAACAGTTTTTCATTCACCACCTCTGTAAACAGTTGAATGTTGCATCAACAATTGATTTTTTTTCTCACAAGGCGTATATACAGAAGCTGGTGTAAAGTAGTGCACCACATAGAAAAATAGGGGCGCCTTTTTGGATTGGCCCTTGAGTGCTCCAGATTGCATTACCAACTTAAAACAAGTCAGACGATTCAGATCAAGCGTTAACCGGTGATAGCTCACACCTGTTTTGGATGTTTTGGTGGTGATGGAGGGGGAACAGCGTTAGCGCTGTCAAATCAACAAGCGGCACCTGGCACATACCTAAAGTGGACATTGCCATCGGCCTCATGGAGTCGCATTAAGAGAAATCCCATGCAGCCTTGTTTACAAGTTGGAATACTGGAATGTAAGATGTAATCTACACCTCGAGTAGGCTGATAGAAATCCTCATCCGTTTGTTTAATGATTTTCAGCTTGAGCGTCATTATTTCTATATAGTCTATACTTTCTCATTCTGAACTTCTAACGGAAGTGTGACGGCTGTGGCTTCCTGACAATGATCAAGAGCAGCTGCGATTTGACATCTCCAATGCTGTTCCACTTCCAACAGCGCCAAAACATCAGCTATGCAGGTGTCAGCTATCGTCAGTTAACGCTTGATCTGATTGAATCTAGGCCTTAGTGATTTTCATCATAACATAGTCACCTCAATTCATCTTTACTGTTCAAGATTTACATGCAAACATTTTAATTATAGATGAGCCAAATTGTATAATACACACGTGAGCATGCACACACCTCACCCTCTCTCTCTCTCTCTCTCTCTCTCTCTCTCTCTCTCTCTCTCTCTCTCTCGCTCTCTCTCTCTCTCTCTCGCTCTCTCTCTCTCTCTTGCTCTCTCTCTCTCTCTCTCTCTCTCTCGCTCTCTCTCTCTCGCTCTCTCTCTCTCAAACAGAACTATACAAACCGGCATGCATGAACTGGTAATCAATTATTTTAGAACAGCAGTAGTTAAAGGAGAAAATTCAGTTATTTTAACCCAAATACATTCTTTAACTATATTATATAAAGACATTTCAGGAAGTAGTACAGTATTATTTGGGTTGATTAATTTAACTACAATGACGAGAATCGCTGTTATTGAAAGGAGCAGAAAATCATTTTATTTCTAAATATATGCACAAAGCCATTAACGTCTCTTCTTATCATCTACCACAACCACACATCTTTGTAGCTTTCAACATCTTTGTAGCGTTTAGAAGAGGTACCACAGCACAGTCCAAACAGTGATTAGACCAAAGCATGACAACTCTGTCAGCACAAAGGATTAGGGATCCAGTGTTGTATTGTGTCACACAGGATGGAGTCTCTTATGAGGTCAAAGTTCAGGGAGTACTGCTTCCGTCCGGGTCTTGGGTGGAGGCTGAAATAGATTAAGGCCATTAAAGTTAGAATCCTTCATTTAAATAATAACAAAGTGGTCGCCCCCCTTTGCTTTGGGCTGGGAGATGGGCCTGGAGAAATGGAACCACTCTAAAATTCATAGACAGAGTTGTGGATGCAAGGACTTAAAACTACTGTATAAATGATAGTTTTAGGGCTCTATTCAATATGACTTGCAGAATTTCAGCTTTACAGCGTGTTTGAAATTTAAAGGCAATGTTCCCGTTGTAGCTGAGACTGCATTCACGGTAAATGCTGCATATGTCGGCTCAATCAAAAATCACCTTTACATTTGTATCGTGGAATCTGTAACACTTCAGCTTTCCAGACTGAACAGAGCCCTCGAGCCCTTAAACATGTTTTGAGGCTATACAGTGTGTGTTTACATTTAAATTGGTTACAAACATTGTAGTGAAGCAAGCTTATATTTTGGGTTCTGATGGGGTACGACAGTTGAACTAAATTAATGAGGCATTTATATGTTAAACTTTTCAAGAATCAATGGGTGTATATGATTAATCTATAAATCTGAAAATGGATGTAGCGACTAAGTAAAGGATTAGGTTACATTAGGATACATGGTGTAACCTGATGCCAGTTAACCTGACTGTAGTAACTACAATGTTACTATGCAGGAATAAGAGCTACTTCATGTAAAGTGTTAACGAATGTTTTTCTTTACACATAGAAGTAAGTAAAATAATCCAATGGAGAAATGTACCTGTTAAGTCTCTAAACCGTCTCTTTGCCTCTGCCCTTTCTTCTGAATCGAAATACCACACGGTTATAGCATATCTGGAACAAAGCAATATTCTGAATTATTAGTATTATTACATAATTACATTACATCTTCTTTAGCATTTTATGAAAATCTAACAGTGTCAAGAAAATTAACTGAGAAATGTCTTCTGTATAATAATCACAGTATGATACATTCAACCGCAGATTCAGACATTTTTGCATATGAATAATTATCAGTATAATAATAACAGTATGATGCATCAAACAGACCTTGTTGCATATGAAGGCTGCACCTCATGTGGATTCCTTCTATCTGACCAAAAGAACAGCAGTCTGTCAAACAGGGGCTCAACATCTGCAACGTAGGATTTGCCTTCGGGAAAAATGCGAAGAATTCCTCCATGCTCCTGCCAAAATAACAAAGACACATTGTTCATTTCAGCTTTACAGAATAGCAAGTTGAGCCGTAAGAGGCTTGCTCTGCAATTTACAAAGATCCTAAATCGGAGGGGGTTATCCAACAAACAGTGGACGGCAATATCTAACATTTTCATTGTCTCTAAATATAAACCATAAATATGACAAGAATCCTGATGTTATAAAGGGAACCGAACAATTAAACTGACAGTACAGTGACTGTCTTGAAAACCAAACTGTAATCTGAAAGGACTGTGGGTGTCTCCCATAGTAAAAAACATATAAAACGTCATAAGAATATGTACGAAATTAAATAAAAAATTGGACAGCAAACGCTTAGTTTTATGAGACAAGTTTAAAAGCTAGACGTTTCGGCCTTCAAATACCTTCTGCAGAAGACCATTGAAGGCCAAAACATCAATTTTTTAAACTTCAAAATAAAACAAATATGTTTTTTATGGTGAGCCAGTGATGCGCCTTTTCCTGTCCAATGATCTCTATACATTTTTAGGTTCCACCTCTACTCGCGTTGGTTAAGCATCATCTACTTTTTTCCCGAAATTAAATATATGCAGTAATATGTCATAAATATGTTATAAATCTGCAGCTCACCTGGGGGTTCCAGTTTTTGTTGAGGTAGTAGATACAGGTGATGCAGCGACCGTCAGCATTGGGATTGTCCACATGTTTCACATATCCTGTCCCTTTCCCTGGATAACACGCCACCATCGCCTGAAACAGACAAAACAAACCACAAAACATTAGTTCTCAGTCTGATACACATTATCATTTGTATAATCGCTGATCATGTGACATATGTAACATGATAACTGTAGTGTACACCATTACAGAAGCCTTTTTTGTGAGAAAATATTTGTGGAAATGCCTTGACTATATTCTAAGAATACAGAAATAGTTTCTGCAAATCAGAGATAAAAAACATAACATGAAGACATTTATGGGTTAATATCTTGGTTGCAGAACATTTCCTGTAAGCGTTGTTTGGGGAGGGAGCGTTGTGGTTTCAGCAGAACTGGCCTACGTGCATTCAGTCAGCATCCAAGGAAGCACAATTAACCAAACTGTGGTAATCTATCTTGTGATAAGAAAGCCAAGAAAAGCCCTCAAAGCAATGCAGATGAAGACGCGTGTGGTTACGACCAGGGGTGGGCACATTGGGTCAGATAGAGGGTTTACTAGAGGCCAAGTGACATTCTGTCATGTAACATTTCATTTGGGCATCAGATATGGATCACAAGTTAAGGCTAGTAGGTGTAGACACGAAGGAACGTAATCGGACAAGGATTTATTTGTTTAATAGATGTACAGTGCCTTTGAATTAGTCCATCTTTTGTTTTGTTACAGCTTGAATTTAAAATGGATTAAAAAATAATAATTCTCACCCATCTACACATAATACCCAATAATGACAAAGTGGAAAAATGTTTTTAGAAATTGGAGAAAATGTATTGTGTGTAAAATGTATAAATACAGAAATATCTCATTTACATAAGTATTAACACCCCTGAGTCAATACTTTGTAGAAGGGCGGTACACCTGTCAAACGGTAACGCAGGAGTCCTAAGCCGAGCTCAGGGAGGACAGAAACCTCCTGTGGAGCAGAATGGCAAAAGCTCTCTTGATCTTGATTTTCATGATCTTCTGAGATCTTCTGTTGAATCTGACAATTAATCTTAATGGTTGTACAGCTGTCTCAAATAAAACTGTGAAGGACCTCGGCGTTACTCTGGACCCTGATTTCTCTTTTGACGAACATATCAAGACTGTTTCAAAGACAGCTTTTTTCCATCTACGTAACATTGCAAAAATCAGAAACTTTCTGTCCAAAAATGATGCAGAAAAATGTATCCATGCTTTTGTTACTTCTAGGTTAGACTACTGCAATGCTCTACTTTCCGGCTACCCGGATAAAGCACTAAATAAACTTCAGTTAGTGCTAAATACGGCTGCTAGAATCCTGACTAGAACCAAAGCATTTGATCATATTACTCCAGTGCTAGCCTGTCACTCCCTGGCCTTAGTTATCTTTGTTTTCTTTATTATTTTAGTTAGGCCAGGGTGTGATATGGGTGATTTATGTGTTCTGTCTTGTCTAGGGGTTTTTGTAGATTTATGGGGTTGTGTTCAGTTTAGGTATCTAGGTAAGTCTATGGTTGCCTAGATTGGTTCTCAATCAGAGGCAGGTGTTTATTGTTGTCTCTGATTGGGAACCATATTTAGGCAGCCACATTCTTTGGGTATTTTGTGGGTGATTGTTTCCTGTCTTTGTGTTTGCTGCACCAGATAGGGCTGTTTCGGTTTTCCGTTTATTGTTTTGTAGTTTGTTAATGTTTGAGTTTTCTTAATAAAGAACCATGAACTATAACCACGCTGCGTTTTGGTCCGCCTCTCCTTCCCAGGAAGAAAACCATGACAGAATCACCCACCACAACAGGACCAAGCGGCGTGGTGAAAAGCAGCAGCAGCAACAGCAGGAGAGGCAGCGGCAGCAGGAGAAGCAGCCAGCATCACAAGACTCATGGACATGGGAGGACGAGTTGGACGGAAAAGGACCCTGGGCAGAGCCGGGGGAATATCGCCGCCCCAAAGCAGAGCTGGAGGCAGCGAAAGCAGAGAGGCGGCATTACGAGGAGCAGGAGAGGCAGCGATGTCAGGATTTCGGGACATGGAAGCAGAATCTGGACTATACAACTTGGGAAGAGATAGACAGGTGGGCGGTCGACCCAGGGAGAGTGCCGGAGCCCGCCTGGGATTCGATGGAGCAGTGCGAGGAAGGTTACAGGAGAATGGAGTTGGAGAAACGAGCACGGCGGCGTGGTAGGAAGCCCGAGAGTCAGCTCCTAAAATTTCTTGGGGGGGGCACACAGGAAGTATGGCGAAGCCAGGTAGGACACCTGCGCCAACTTCCTGTGCTTACCGGGGGGCTAGAGAGACCGGGCAGGCACCGTGTTATGCTGTGGAGCGCACGGTGTCTCCAGTGCGGGTGCATAGCTCGGTGCGGTAGAGTGGGCATCGAGTCAGGTAAGGTTGGGCAGGCTCGGTGCTCAAGAGCTCCAGTGCGCCTGCACTGTCCAGTGCCACCTACACGCACCAGCCCTCCGGTGGCAGCCTCCCGCACCATGCTTCCTATGTGTGTCCAGAGCCCAGTACTCCCTGTTCCTCCTCCCCGCACTCGCCCTGAGGTGCGTGTCCTCGGCCCAGTAACACCAACGCCGGCACCACGCACCAGGCCTACAGTGCGCCTTGTCTGTCCAGCGCTGCTAGAGTCTCCCGTCTGTCCAGAGCTGCTAGAGTCTCCCGTCTGTCCAGAGCTGCTAGAGTCTCCCATCTGTCCAGAGCTGCTAGAGTCTCCCGTCTGTCCAGAGCTGCTAGAGTCTCCCGTCTGTCCAGAGCCGCCAGAGTTTCCCGTCTGTCCAGAGCCGCCAGAGTCTCCCGTCAGTCCAGAGCCGCCAGAGTCTCCCGTCTGTCCAGAGCCGCCAGAGTGTCCCGTCTGTCCAGAGCCGCCAGAGTCTCCCGTCTGTCCAGAGCCGCCAGAGTCTCCCGTCAGTCCAGAGCCGCCAGAGTCTCCCGTCAGTCCAGAGCCGCCAGAGTCTCCCGTCAGTCCAGAGCCGCCAGAGTCTCCCGTCTGTCCAGAGCCGCCAGAGTCTCCCGTCTGTCCAGAGCCGCCAGAGTCTCCCGTCTGTCCAGAGCCGCCAGAGTCTCCCGTCTGTCCAGAGCCGCCAGAGTCTCCCGTCTGTCCAGAGCCGCCAGAGTCTCCCGTCTGTCCAGAGCCGCCAGAGTCTCCCGTCTGTCCAGAGCCGCCAGAGTCTCCCGTCTGTCCAGAGCCGCCAGAGTCTCCCGTCTGTCCAGAGCCGCCAGAGTCTCCCGTCTGTCCAGAGCCGCCAGAGTCTCCCGTCTGTCCAGAGCCGCCAGAGTCTCCAGTCTGCAGGGAGCCGCCAGAGCCGGCAGTCTGCCAGGATCCGCCAGAGCCGCCAGTCTGCCAGGACCCGCCAGAGCCGCCAGTCTGCCAGGACCCGCCAGAGCCGCCAGTCAGCCAGGATCCGCCAGAGCCGCCATTCAGCCAGGATCTGCCAGAGCCGTCAACCTGCCTGAGCTACCTCTTAGTCCTGAGCTACCCCTCGGTCCTGAGCTTCCTCAGTAATGAGGCACCCCTTAGTCCAGGTGGGCCCTTTGTTACGGTTACTAGGCCAAGGTCGGCGGCGAGGGTCGCCACTCAAAGGACGCTAAAAAAGCAGACTAAGACCATGGTGGAGTGGGGTCCACGTCCTGCGCCAGAGCCGCCACCGTGGACAGACGCCCACCCAAACCCTCCCCGATGGGTTTAGGTGTGCGGCCGGGAGTCCGCACGTTGAGGGGGGGTACTGTCACGCCCTGGCCTTAGTTATCTTTATCTGTAGCAAGATGCATATATACCATTAATAGCTATAGGCAGGACTAGTGTGGGAGAGAAGTGTGTGTGTGTTTGTGACGTTCAATTGCACCCAGATACTGGTCTGGAGGGAACCACCCCTGTGGTATTTCTGACGAAAGCCAGTGTGTAGGGGAGGTCTACTGAATGCTACGAGCTAGGGCATAAGTACCAGCCGATGCAGGCATTCTGAAGATAATACTAGTTGGGCCCAATTTAGGGTTATTTCTGTCGATCGCTTTCAGGAGCGACCTGACTCGGTCATAAGCAATTCCTAGAGCAGAGGACATATGAGCCAGCCATTGGTGTGGTACGAACTCATTGGTGAGACCCGGGTCCGTGCAGATTCACGGACTATACGACGTTCAGAACGAGATGGTAGAGGTAACTGGTAAATTAGCGACTGTTGTAAAATCGATATTCTGATATTCTTTGAGTTAATTTGGGAAATAGAAACCAAATAAAAACTAGTTTTCTCAAGTTAATGAGTTAATAATTGCTTGATCCAGTTAATCACGTAATTAGAAACTTTAATCATTCGATGAGCAACAGTAGTCACATTAACTAATACAAAGTCACGACACCTCCCTCTCGGTCTCAACCTTTAAGTCTTTACTGAAGACTCTTCTCTTCAGTGGGTCATATGATTAAGTCTAGTCTGGCCCAGGAGTGTGAAGGTCAACGGAAAGGCTCTGGAGCAACGAACCGCCCTTGCTGTCTCTGCCTGGCCGGTTCCCCTCTTTCCACTGTGATTCTCTGCTTCTAACCCTATTACAGGGGCTTAGTCACTGGCTTACTGGTGCTCTTTCATGCCGTCCCTAGGAGGGGTGCGTCACTTGAGTGGGTTGAGTCACTGTTGTGATCTTCCTGTCTGGGTTGGCGCCCACCCCTTGGGTTGTGCCATGGCAGAGATCTTTGTGGGCTATACTCGGCCTTGTCTCAGGATGGTAAGTTGGTGGTTGAAGATATCCCTCTAGTGGTGTGGGGGCTGTGCTTTGGCAAAGTGGGTGGGGTTATATCCTTCCTGTTTGGCCCTGTCCGGGGGTATCATCGGATGGGGCCACAGTGTCTCCTGACCCCTCCTGTCTCAGCCTCCAGTATTTATGCTGCAGTAGTTTATGTATCGGGGGGGCTAGGGTCAGTTTGTTATATCTGGAGTACTTATCCTGTCTTATCCGGTGTCCTGTGTGAATTTAAGTATGCTCTCTCTAACTCTCTCTTTCTCTCTTTCTTTCTCACTCTCGGAGGACCTGAGCCCTAGGACCATGCCTCAGGACTACCTGGCATTATGACTCCTTGCTGTCCCCAGTCCACCTGGCCATGCTGTTGCTCCAGTTTCAAGCAAACATTGCTTTCTGTTTGGGGGTTTAGGCTGCACTCCTGTAGGTTTTAACTCTAACCTTTTTAACTCTAAAACCTACAGGAGTGTAGCTCTCCAGGAACAGGGTTAGAGTTAAGACCTACAGGAGTGTAGCTCTCCAGGAACAGGGTTAGAGTTAAAACCTACAGGACGGTAGCTCTCCAGGAACAGGGTTAGAGTTAAAACCTATAGGACGGTAGCTCTACAGGAACAGGGTTAGAGTTAAAACCTATAGGACGGTAGCTCTACGGGAACAGGGTTAGAGTTAAAACCTATAAGACGGTAGCTCTCCAGGAACAGGGTTAGAGTTAAAACCTATAGGACGGTAGCTCTACAGGAACAGGGTTAGAGTTAAAACCTATAGGACGGTAGCTCTACGGGAACAGGGTTAGAGTTAAAACCTATAAGACGGTAGCTCTCCAGGAACAGGGTTAGAGTTAAAACCTACAGGACGGTAGCTCTACAGGAACAGGGTTAGAGTTAAAACCTATAGGATGGTAGCTCTCCAGGAACAGGGTTAGAGTTAAAACCTATAGGACGGTATCTCTCCAGGAACAGGGTTAGAGTTAAAACCTATAGGATGGTAGCTCTCCAGGAACAGGGTTAGAGTTAAAACCTATAGGACGGTATCTCTCCAGGAACAGGGTTAGAGTTAAAACCTATGGGATGGTATCTCTCCAGGAACAGGGTTAGAGTTAAAACCTATAGGACGGTAGCTCTACAGGAACAGGGTTAGAGTTAAAACCTATAGGACGGTAGCTCTCCAGGAACAGGGTTAGAGTTAAAACCTATAGGACGGTAGCTCTACAGGAACAGGGTTAGAGTTAAAACCTATAGGACGGTATCTCTCCAGGAACAGGGTTAGAGTTAAAACCTACAGGACGGTAGCTCTCCAGGAACAGGGTTAGAGTTAAAACCTATAGGACGGTAGCTCTCCAGGAACAGGGTTAGAGTTCAAATCTATAGGACGGTATCTCTCCAGGAACACGGTTAGAGTTAAAACCTACAGGACGGTAGCTCTCCAGGAACAGGGTTGGAGTTCAAATCTATAGGACGGTAGCTCTCCAGGAACACGGTTAGAGTTAAAACCTACAGGACGGTAGCTCTCCAGGAACAGGGTTGGAGAGCCCTGATATATGGTGACATTTGGGACAAAGCCTAGCTCTAATCAAACACTGTAGCGTGAGGCTATATTTATGATGGGTTGAATTTAAATGGTAGATATACAGGATATGAACATTCCATTCCAGCTAAACATTGGAAATACAATATAGCGTTTTGCAACAAAACCCATTTTAATACACATCTAAAAATCTATGAATAACAAAATCTGAGAACAGTAATATTTACACACACATAAAGGTACCCATAAGCATTCATTTCTGATGGAAAAAACACAAGTGAAAAATTGGTGGATATAGCATTTTGGAAATAAACCATCTTATCCTGCGATTTTCAGTTTCTCCAGGAAGAGTCCATATTAGGTTCCTTAAAGAAGAATATCCCCAGACACGAAAACAAAAGGATAATATAATGACCATAAAAATAGCATTGGAATCGTGTCATGCCAGCAACCTAACAATTTCACAGCAACCTTTAGACTATTCCTTCAACAATCTCTCTCCTTTGATTGTTGAACGATTACTATTATGCACACACCCATATAATAAAGCTGTAATAAAATACCTCTTCTGGAGCAACATCACAACGGTCTTATCTGATAAAGTGATCCTTTAGTTTATTTGCACCGCAGCATATTTCCTGTCGGCACATACTGAGGAAAGGAGTATTATGACGCACACAGTGTTTACTGTCTACAGTGGGGGCACGTATGCACGTACACACAGTGTTGTCAAAGAAGAGAGAAAACATATGAAGCAAGAGAAAGGAGGAGTGGGAAGAGGGGGAAGTCCACACAGAGCAGAGCTGGCAGGCTGCCAGGATGTTGAAGGTTTAATGACAGTGCTACGTGTCCAGCATGAGCCAGCAGACGCAACATAGCACTGCTAGGTCTACAGGCCTCTCTCCCGCTCTTCCATCTCTCTCCCTCTTCCTCCCTCTCTCCTTTTCCCTATCTCTCTCCATGTCCCTCTATATCCCGCTCTTGTTCTCTCTCTCCCCCTCCAACAGTCAATGACTCCTCAATCAGTCCAGACAACAGACAAATGAACAGGCTGGGTGTCAACCAGCTAAAATACTATTTTGACATGGTTTCAGGTTTGTCACCTTTTCTTTGTAATGATATCTTATGAGGAAAGTTGTGTCTTTAGAATCCACTGACATTTGTTATGTTTGATCAAAACTGCTTCCAAATCTCAACAAATAAAACATCTCCACAGAGCAGTCAAATCAATTAAAATGAGTGTTATCAAATAAACAAGTGACAAAGATACTGCAGCACTCAACCGTCTATAAATCCTTATTTAACATGAATAAATGACACATGATCATTTGCTGCTGTTTTTGACACATTATCATCTGATAAATGGTTTGTCCACATAAGGCTGGGAGCAGGGTCCAGTGATGTGAGAAAGGGAGAAGGGTGTTGGTCTGTGGGTGGTGGTGGGATGTGCAGTACTGGCTGACACTATGGCCAAGTCTGGTGTGTTGCAATGTAGTATCATGTTCACACGCTATTTCCTGCTTGAAACTCTGATTTTCTGAGAGTACAAACAGCTATAGGCAGTGTGAGGAGTCACGTACCACCCATAACTTCCACTGCAATCAACACAACATACGTGTGTTCGCATTCCCTGTTGACTGCATATAAGATCAAAGTTACTGTGAATAGATTGTGGGATTGCCATGGCTCTATGCAACAATGCTTTACAAAGCCCTGCAAAATATTTAATGAAGTATGTTTACAGTATGGAAGCAATTGGTCCAACTGTAAGCCTACACTTTGAGGCTCACAATTATTACAAATATATGATGGTAAAAAGGGGAGTATTAAATACACAAAATGGTGGCAATCCAAAGTTCACTGACAACATTTTAAAAAGTTGACTGATATGCATTAAAAAAGTATATAATTCAGAATGCATAGGCCAACCCTTAAATGAATAGAATAGAATAAAATAATAGGACATAAAAATCCATATAGCCCAATAGTTGTGTTTTACATTGACAGGGGTGCAGTGGAGCGGGTCGAGAGGTTCCTCGGTGTCCAAATCACCAAGGACTTAAAATGGTCCACACACGCACACTGTCATGGAGACCTCGTGGGACATCAAATCCTCAAAAAGTTATACAGCTGTACCATTGAGAGCATCTTGACAGGCTGAAGACATCCCAGGACATCACCGGGGCCGAGCTCCCTGCCATCCAGGACCTCTATATCAGGCGGGTTGAAAGGAAGGCCCAAAAATCGTTGAAGACTCCAGCCACCCTAGCCAAGTGTCGGCTGGAGTGGTGTAAAGCTCGTCGCCATTGGACTCTGGAGCAGTGGAAACACGTTCTCTGGAGTGATGAATCACGCTTCACTATCTGGCAGTACGACAGACAAATCTGGGTTTGGCAGATGCCAGAAGAGATGCTACCAGCCCCAATGCATAGTGCCAACTGTAAAGTTTGGTGGAGGAGGAATAATGTCTGGGCTGTTTTTCATGGTTCGGGCTAGGCCACTTAGTTCCAGTGAAGGAAAATCTTAACGCTACAGCATACAATGACATTCTAGATTATTCTGTGCTTCCAACTTTGTGGCAATAGTTTGGGGAAGGCCCTTTCCTGTTTCAGCATGACAATGCCCCCGTGCGTGCACAAATGAGGTCAATCCAGAAATGGTTTGTCATGATCGGTGTGGAATAACTTGACTGGCATGCACAGAGCCCTGATCTCAACCCCATCGAACACCTCTAGGATGAATTGGAACGCCGACTGTGAGCCAGGCCTAATAGCCCAACATCAGTACTCGACTTCACTAATGCTCTTCTGGCTGAACGGAAATAAGTCCCCACAGCAATGTTCCAACATCTAGTGGAAAGCCTTCCCAGAAGAGTGGAGGCTGTTATAGCAGCAAACGGTGGACCAACTCCATATTAATGCCCATGATTTTGGAATGAGATGTTTAACGAGCAGGTGTCCACATACTTTTGGACATGTAGTGTTTGTACCTCTTTCACTCCAGTATCCCTGCACATTGTGAATATAGTATTGGAACTGACCCTGTATACAGTATAGCTTACTTACTTCTCATGTTCTTCTTATTTTTATTTATTGTGTGTTTTTGTTCTACCTTATGTTATTTTTACTACTACATTGATAATGATTACTGATTATTGTTGGGTTTAGTGCTTGCAAGAAAGGCATTTCACTGTATTTGTGCACATAAAAGTTTACATTTTACTTGTTTTAACCCCTTATATATAAACAGTGCATTTGTAAGAACATCATATAGACATAGGCCAGACTCTAACATGTTATATAAAGTTTAGGTCATATAATAACAATATACATATTTCTTCCATCAATAATACGTTTAGAGGTGTGTCCACAACTGTAGCGTTTATAGTAATGTAGTACTGTACAGGCCTACTAAATTAGCTCTGTCGTCAAAACAGTGACCCCCTTCAAACACCATCGACACGCTCAATTTACGCAAAACTGTCGCACAACTTACCTTCGATCTTTCTCGAATTATACTTTTCCCAAGTCGACCGATGCAAAGAGAAACCAACTTATCGATTAATGTCAGAAGGAGGTGAATAGCCTCGCACCTCTTTTCACCTCCATTGACCCAGGCTATCTTATCTCCTCTAATGTTCCTTTTGGAGACCCCAAAAGGGCCAGGACCAGCCAGCTGTCCATCCTGCAGAACTCCAGAGTAGTGCATCTCTTTCACTTGGTTCAAAACAAAGTGCCCAACCAATTCTCCTAGAAAGTTGTCTACGTAAAAGAATCCTTGGTCCAGTAGAGATGGGACAATATGGTCCATGGCTAACCGCTCCAACTCTGTGTCCATTACATGTTGCAGAAGAGGCATTTTGACGATTTATGAGGAATTTAATGCAGCTTAAATCAGCTCCTAAAGTTGTTACTGCAACTGCATGGTAATGTCAGTGCATCAGGGTATGGTTCACTGATAAATATTTATCAACAATGAAGCTCTCAGAAACGACTAGATTAAATTCTTAAGAAATGAAATGTCACAGAAGAGTTATGTTCTGCAGCAACTCTAAACTTCAAACTATAAACAAGCAGCGAATGAGGCACCTGGATATAACTACAGAACGTGCAAGATGTGTTGTAGCACTAGAGGGGCGGAGGGAAGCAAGGACCTTCATTCATTCTATTGAACTGACTCAGAACGCCTACGCACGATCACATACAATTAGAACTACATTTACGCTTATAAATGCATATTATTCTAAATGCACAATTACAAATAAGTACGGATAAACGATGAATATCCCAAATTTTAAATTTGGGCGTAAAATTAAAGTGATCGTTTAAAATTGCGTTTTTCATTGGGCTAATGATAAAATACAGACGTTTATAAGTAGATACAACTTTGTGTAATTGACCTTTGCACAAACATCTCCAATGCAATTTATATATAAAAAAATTATATATATGTATATATATGTGTGTGTTTATTTCTGTGCGCGTGCGTTAGGAGTGTCCCCCGCCATTGAGGATTCCACCAGGCGCATGTAGCCCTCTTGAAGCCGCTCGCTGCACGTCCTCTCCACTAAGGTAAACATGACAATGGCAAAGTGCCACAAACCCCGACTTTTGCATCCCCATGAAAAGTGTCTGGGTATAATAATAATAACAATAATAAATACAAAATATAAATAATTTATTGAAGTATTTACTATTACTCAGTAATTGTGTATAATTATAGAATGGTGTCAATGTCTAGGCTAAGAACTATCAATATGAGCACAAAGACAGAACAGGTCAATTGAATCAAATATGAATAGACAGTTTTTTCCACCTGTTGCCCTAAGGAATAGGCTAAACATCATAAACTAACACATGCAGATTGTGCATTAGTGATTGTGCATTAATACCAGTCAGTCCTGATTGAGTAAAATACTACTAACCTTATGCCTCCCTTTAATTTTGTAGCTTCCCAGTTTACCGTCGGCATAGGTGATGAGTTTATCCATCCTTGTCAATAGAAAGCCAAGGTTTTCACAACCTGTTTCAGTCCCTTCCACCCACGCAATTTTATCACCTCGAATGGATTTATTTTTGCCAAAGTTTCCACCTGCAAGTTCCCCGTCTTGCATCTTTCCACCTTGGTGAATGTGTCGGACTTCTTGTAGAACGCGCTCTCCAATTTTGTTTCCGAGAAAATTGTCCACAATGCACAGACCATATGAATTCATACATGGCACAATATATTGCAAAACTAATTTGTGAGGGTTAAGCCTTTTATGATCTTTAGATTTTGGCCTGTAACTGCGGGGTTTTCTGAGGCCACTCGGCAAGACCCCCTCCCTCGACTTGTCTTCAACATTATTAACAGTGATTTTACCCTTTGAGGACACTTCCAAACTGTGGTCATCCCCCTCCACTGCAATATTGTTCATTTTGAGGGCTTTTCTTTGAAGACAAGTCCCCGCTAATTGTTTTTCTCCTAAAGTAGTCCAATATCTTCCGACTGAGCCGTTTGAAAGGCCTACTTGTCGCGTCAGTATACTCAATTGATAGTGGGCTCGTTTGAGTGGTAAGGCTGAAGTAACCGACTGCAGTCGAAAGTCGAGGAGTGAAGTCAGGGGAGGTGCATCTGCGACACCCGAAAGTCTGGCGCTAATGTGGTTTTCCAACAGCAAGACTCAGATCAACATGACAGTGTTGTCATTGTTAATACACGTGCATCTTTATAATGTTGAATAAAACATCCCTCCTACAGCCATATCACACACAAACTGAACACAAATGTGTGAGAGAGTCTCAAATATCACATTCATTTGTAGACACTAGTCTACATGAACAGCCTGTTCTCATAGACTAGAAGTAACATAGTAAACGAAAATCCGGGACTCTCAAATTAATATGCTGTGTTATGTTTGGTAATGTTACATAAAACAGGTTACTTAAGGCAAAAACGGAAGGAGGGTGGTTGGTCGAGGTGAATGGGTGGGCATATAACACAAACATCTTAGCAACCCAAAGGGTGTGTGTTTGAATCTCATCACGGACAACTTTAGGATTTTACCTAAATAGCAACTTTGCAACTACTTACTACTTTTTAGGGACTTTTTTGCAACTACTTAACATGTTACCTAACCTTTCCCCTAACCCTAACCTTAACCCTTTAACCTAACTCCTAACCTTAACCCTGAACCCCTAGCTAATGTTAGCCACCAAGATAACGTTAGTGTTAACCACCTAGCTAACATTAGCCACAACAAATTTGAATTTTTACATATAACACATATTGCAAATTTGTAACATTGTATGAATTGCAATTCATAACCAGTGGTGTGTATTTATGGATGCCAAGGGAAGCCAGGTTTCCCCCAAAACGTACCAAATTTTCAAGAGGCTGAATGTATCTTACCGGAGAAAGCATCCGAGCGTATGTGTAGCCCATCTATCTGATGCTGTCTGGTCAAAAAGAGTATTACATTGTTGCCGCCCGTAGCATTGAATGCAACGGAAGCCAGCGAGCATTTGGACTCCCTTGGTAAAAATAAATAAATAATAATAATAGCCAATCAGTGTTAAACTAATCTGAGTGAGCTCAACTGTGAATGGTCCTGGTGGACAACAAAAAATGTGTCAAGGGAAGCCAGTTTGGATTTGTCTTCACACCAATCACATCAAAAGCAAAACGTCATTGACAGAATAAACTTGAATTGTTGCATCTCGTTTTGTTGTTGTCCTTGGTGGCTAGCTAGCTAAAATGGTCCCTTTCCTAAATTAGCCATGGATGGAGGTAGGGATTTGTACTTGTGGTTTTACTTAATTCTCTGTACTGGCCAATGATTATAACGGTGATTCTTATTCAACCATAAAGACACACATTTGGCTAGCAAATATGCGCAGGGAGAGAGACAATAGCCTATGTGAACTTTGATTTTATAATCTTAATTGTAAAGCAGATTTAATTTCACCTCCCTAATCATAAGAGCCATTTAAAGAACAATGCACATGATCATGGATTAATAACATAACTCTTATCAGAAGTGATTTTGGACCTGAACTGCCTTGGTTCTAAAAATGTGTTTAATTTCTTATATTCAGATGTGATAAATGTATTCCTCATTAAAGCTCACAATATAGAATTATGTATAAATTGTAAGAGGCCTTATAAATGCAATATTATATTTGGAGGCTATTTATACAATAAAACAACTAAATAAAAAACTTGAAAAAGACTGAGGATGATTTGACAAACTCTCATAACATATTTTCATTCCTGAACATTTGTTTTAAACTGCAGTGCTATGGATGAAATCTCTGTTTCTTAAGTTTTGCATTCAATCACTATATAAATTAAAAATGTACAACCATCCGAAACCTGATGTAGATAATAAACATATATACGTTTGACAGACAGGCCAACAGATCCCCTACATTTTTCTGAGCAGACAGAAAGAATACTGTCTGTGATTTCTGAGAAATGCATGCCTAGCCTACGTGAGACTACCCACTGCAGAGAGTTACAAGAGTCCTGCTTTATAAACTTGATTTGGCAAGCTGGTACTTCTTGCTGGGTGTTGTGTCACCGAGTATTAAACAGTGAAATATTTTCAAAAGATATATTAACTTCATTTGTCGTCATTGTAGACCTATGGAAGGAATATAGATTTAGGTCTTAGTTTGTCTCTCAGATTTCATATGATAAACAGTCAACAAGCAAAATAAAGTGGAGGAAACATCCAACAGATAATTGATAACAGAATGAATGGAGCATAGGTCATTTGGGCACTTAGAATAGAATAATATTTTGTACATATCCATAGCCTACTGTAGCCTACATGACTAAGACAGTCTGAGCACAACCTTATAGGATACATACACATTTTAAGGCTCTGGCCAATAATTGAAAGTTGAAAGAAAGTCAGGATGGATTCTTCTGAGAAGGAACTGAACAGGGTTGTGCCCAGTAGGGCACACCATAGCAAAACGTTTCACAACAGAACACAAAAAGCTGTGTTCTTATTGTACAAGTTCAGGCAGTACCTCTCGGTTTCGAAATAGTTTTCTCCCTATACTGAACACGACCCAAGAGAGTGATGTGAAGGGTGAACAGGTTTTGTTTTCCACAAGTCTCCCTCCCTCACCAACAGCTGAACTGTTGCTTCAGCTCACAGGGAGCTTAATTCTAGTTGCAACGCTGGCGGGCTGAGCACTTTATTTACACTAGACCTGAGAGGAGCAGTACAAACTCCAGGCAACGTGCAGAGTGTGTACGTGAGAACATCATCACCCACAAGCTTAAAAAGTAACCAGCTGCTATTTTAATTTCGAGCCTGTGCCAGTCAGTGTGTTGAATTTGGCCATTGGTTATTCCTTATTACAGCCACTCCCACCGACCTTTTGATTGACAACTGAGTGGCAAGCTAGGCATGAGGAAATATTTTAAATAGTTATGTCATTGCCTTCACATCATTCATGATGTTATCTTTCACACAAACCAGATAATATTTTTATGTGACACAACACTAAATCTTTATTTAAACAATATATTGACTTTTAAGATGAAGATCACTTTAATGGTCAAATCCACACATGGACTAACTGAAATTTGACTTCCCCTTTTAACCCCTCCAAAAGACACACATACATGTTTTGGAGAGGTCCGGGGGGGCTGCCACACTGGGAGCTGTTGTTGTTGTGGGGGGGTTAAGTGCCTTACTCAAGGGCACAACAGCAGGCAATGGCATCTAGGATTATATATCAGCAACCCTCTGGTTGCTAGCTCACTTCCCTTCCAATGTTTCCCGTCCGGTTGCTGGCTCACCTCTCTAACCGCAAAGCTACCTTCTGCCCTTACCACCTGCTTCTTCCAAAGCAGAGTAACAGAGTAACAAGTACTGTATTCCATTTCTTAGGATGTTAATTAACTATACTCATTTCTTACTCAAGACGTTTCTAGATGTACAGGAAATGGCAAAACAAGTTGGAGCCTCAAAATTCTCCACACGAAAGAGATTTATTTTAGAGCATGTGTCAACAGCAATGACACTTCAGAAACATTAACGTTTAAAATAAAAACAAATGTTTGAGATTTAGAATACAGACATTTGGTCATTTTTGTTACATATATTAAAGAAAAGATAATGTCACAGTTAGCTTCAGCAATGCCCCCAAAACGTGGCTTTCCATCCTGAGACTGCTCAGTTAGTTTCATAACAAATATAACATTTTTGCTAACCAACATATCAAATCGAAAGTTTTACAGATATGTATACAATCGTATATACGAATATGTGATAAAATATGCCACCCCGGGAAAAAAAATTCTAATAACAATTGCAGGAGGGATTTAGAATGTCATAAAAAGCGATTTCTAAAAAGGTACAGTGAATAATAACTGTGTATATCTGTGCAATAGGAAACAACAAAACCGTTACATTTGCTGTGCAAACTGCAAAGCAACTCAGTAAGACAACAATGGTTTAATGTCCTAGAACATCAGACGTGCCAGTGTACTCCCCCCCCACCCTGTCCAAGAACACTGTTCATGTTTCCATGATGACAAGCACAGAAAAAAATAGTTCCAGGAAATGGAATGAGATCCTCGTTCTCTCTCTCCCCGTCTGTCCTCCAGGTCCAGGTGACAGCCATAAAATTAAAATGAGAATTCATTCTAATTCCATGGTGACAGCAGTCACAGGCACACCCAGGCTTGGGTACAACTCGTGTCATTGAACCATCTCAAAGTACTGTAGTATGGCCATGATGTGCTGAGGCATGAACACGTAGCCAGTGTACACAGCCATCCCTGCTACAGATATCAGGATGGAGTCTGAGAGAGAGGTTAAGGAAATGTACCAATACTTATAACTATTATTGACTAGGGCATTCCAAACAGCCCTCAAATTAAGTGGACCTGACTGTTTTTTCAGTCATGGAACCACCGGTAGCTGTTGTGTGTGCTTTATATGTGCTACAGTCAATTATGATTGCATTTCATATCTTGGCTAGAAGACAACGCATCCGAAGACATCGAATACTAGCCATCCGACTATATCAGGTATATTGGAAATAACAATGTATAAGTGTGATGTCAGGGAAAGTTCTATGGGCAAGCTAACGTTTCCAAAAGCCAACCAAACAAAAAAAAAATGACTTTTATGATACGTGTTTGAGCCGTCATGTGCATTAGTAGCACAATTTTTAACTTATTTACATTTGTTTTTACTTATGTTGACTTCTCCATATTAATGTTGGTTTTAAGCTTTGGCTGACTTTTCTTAGCAGATGTACAATCATCCCAAATTGAATTATGGGGTATTTCAGGTCCCGGAGTGAACATAATTGTACACTCGCAAACTCAATCAAAAATGAGGGCTGAGGGGCTTATGTTGCCAACTTCCCTTGCTTGGCCAATCATTTGGACCGGCGACAAAGATGGCCACGGGGTTCTCCCAAGGGCGTAAGGTGAGGGAGGGTAAGTGGAGGAGGGTGTCTTTTATGTGTTTGAAACGCAGCCTAGACCTTTAGTAAAAGACAGCAAGCCACAGGTAAGCTAAATATGGTACACCTTCCTAATATTGAGTTGCACCTCCTTCTGCCCTCAGAACAGCCTCAATTCGTTCGGGCATGGACTATACAAGGTGTTGAAAGTGTTCCACAGGGATGCTGGTCCATGTTGACTCCAATGCGTCCTACAGTTGTGCCAAGTTGGCTGGATGTCCTTTGGGTGGTGGATCATTCTTGTTACAAACGGGAAACTGTTGAGAGTGAAAAACCCAGCAGTGTTGCAGTTCTTGACACACTCAAGCTGGTGCAACATACCCTGTTCAAAGGCACGCTTGTCTTGCCCATTCACCCTCTGAATGGCACCCATACACAATCCATGTCTCAAATGTCTCAGGGCTTGAAAATCCTTATTTAACCTGTCTCCTCCCCTTCATCTACACTGAGTGAAGTGGATTTTCAGCATCTCCATGTGAAATGATCAGATTTATATTTATTATTTAACTAGGCAAGCCAGTTAAGAACAAATTCTTAATTACAATGACGGCCTAACCCGGAAGACGCTGGGCCAATTGTGCACTGCCCTATGGGACTCCCAATCACGGCCGGTTGTGATACAGCCTGGAATCGAATCAGGGTCTGTAGTGACACCTCTAGCACTGAGATGCAGTGCCTTAGACCGCTGCGCCACTCGGGAGCCCCAAATATGCCTGGCAAATATTCTTATACTTGCCGGTGTAACCTAAACATTATCTCAGTTTGATATGGTGCTCGTGTATTAATGCTCATTTTTTCATTCCTATATCTGCTACAAATATGTCATGTTTTGGTAATGGAGAAAAAAGCACATGGCTAGCTTCAGTCGCCTGTAATCACTAGTTATTACTTCTAACCCAAAAACATTTTGGTGGAGATTTTAATAAGACTACAATGTTGTTTGGTTTATTGTTTGAACAGTCACTTAGATTATATTTGCTTATCGATGCAAAATAGGGTACTTTGACGCATAGCCTATAGATCAAGCTTCATTGCCTACACAACACTGCCCCCACGGCTATGGATGGGACGATACAGTGAGTTCCAATTTTCATGTGGCACGGAAGTACTCGACTGTCGGAGCGCATTACAAGGAGCCGCCCCTTTTGTGAGGAAAAATACATTGCGACACTGTGCTATGCTCCGTCGGCTCCGTTTGTGTTTTCTGTTTAGACCCCTATAGGCGGATGCTGTGCATTGAGACACAGCCTATGCAACAAAAAAACATATCTCTAGTTTAAACTGACGGATTTTGATGGGGATTTTTTTATTACATTTCTTAGATTGGGTGCATCAATGGATTTAAGGATTAACAAGCGACATCAATAAGGGATCATAGCTTTCATCTGGATTCACCTGGTTAGTCTTTCATGGAAAGAGCAGGTGTTCCTAATGTTTTGTACACTCAGTGTACATTTCATTTTAGTCTTACAACTAGGACCAATACAAATGGGTAGGCACTGGCAGGCTAATGTATAATTCTTCAGTCATCAGATAATTTACTAGTGTGATGTCTTCACAAATTTTTGGATAGTCATATCTTGCCTTTAAAAAAAAATGTATACCAGTTTCCAACTTACTTGATATAACTATCAGTCTACACACAGATAGAACAATGACACTGATATTTCACGGGATGTATAAGTGTGAAGAATCTGGTTGACGTTTCCACTCACTACCAAATATGCAGAGAGGAAGCCCAATGGCCGGTGTTGTGCCAAAAAGCTCCCCCCTGACAGAATTCCACCCCCCTTCACGTAAACTCGTACCCACTCATTGCTGCAACTTGCTTGCTAGTTGAGATTTCTGTTCAAGCTGCGTTTGATTTGATTTATTATGTCAGTTTGATCACGGGGAGGCACTAGTAATGTCTGCAGTTTTCAGTTTGGCTATTTGTTTCAAGTGTATTAGTATATAAATAAATCTCTTTGCCAAAATGCATCATCTCTCCCATGTTTTATTCGACTAGTAGTTGTTCTGAAATGTTTATTGCTTGCCTACATTTTACTCCCTCCTCTTGTGTTTAATATAACACACAAATTAATTATTAATTTCAGTTGCCTATCCTGATGTGAAGTTTGTTCTATTGTTCTATAGAAAGTATTTGACTCTGATGTGTGCCACAGAAAGTACTTGACTCTAGCTACAAAATTAAGGAAATTAGGGGGGGTTCGGCAAGGCTATCTTGCCTGCCAAAATCTTTTTTTATCTTGGGACAGCAAGGCCTGGCACACTTTTGGGTCATTTTGGTAGCTCATGTTGACCAGTAGTGTGTGCCACAGAAAGTATTTGACTCTAGCCACAAAATTAAGGAAATTAGAAAAGGGGGTGGGGGGATTTCGGCAAGGCTATTTTCTGGCCTGATGAAACCCCCCCTTCTTCTTAATTTTGTGGCTAAAGGAAATTAGGAAATTTGAGGGGTGGATTTCCCTTAATTTTGTGGCTTGAGTCAAATTCTTTCTGTGGCACACACACTACTGGTTATTGCACACGCCCACTTCAGCCGTTCCATAAAGAAAATATGTAAATACATGCAAATAACTCATTGGTTGTTTTGCCTACTATGATTAATTTGTTGATATTGGAAACGACAAGCTGCGGTCTATCGTGGGTTAGTTATAAAAAATATTTGGTCAACACATTCACGTCTTATGCCAGATAAAGCAAATGGAATTAATATTTGAAATACAGATGGAGACCAGAGTTCCACATTTCGCGAGAGTTGCGCAAACACGCTTTTTACAGGTGCGACAAGGCCCTACTACCTGGCTGTAAAAATTTGACAAATTTCACCACACTACACTGTCCTAGGGCGGACTAGTACGGTTGTCCATCAGCAGTAATTGTTTATTACTTTGTAACGACTCGAAATTATAGCGCAAGGTGTAGCCGACTAAACGCTAAGATTTACCATACTAGTTAGTCCCCGCTCAACTACATTGCAAAACGTTGAGTTCAGTCGACTACGTAAGGTAATGAACTACAACACCGTGCCTATCTCAAGCTAAGATACCCAGGTAGACGAGTTATTTTCGAACCATTCTCAACCCAAAAAGGATACTGAAGATTGCTCTCTCCCAAGGTTCCAACATGTATAAAGCCGTGACGAGAATATACTGGTAATACAACCAGGAGATTTTCTTCCAGACATCTTCAAACGCCATAACTTTACGTCGTATTCTCTCTTCTTTTTAATGATCGCCGATTAGTTCCTGGTGACAATGACGTTTAATCACACGTTTTTCTTTGTCAACCAATCACGAATTCCATGAAAAACGACACGTAAAGGGGAGTTCCCACTTCCTTTCCTGTACTGACTCCTCGGATTTCAAAAGAAAAGCTTATTCTATAAAATACACTGCTACCAAAGAAATGGAGATGGAAAGTACAATCTTTGGTGCTAATTTAAACCCACTGGGGACCAGTAATGTCCCCATGCGGTGGCCCCTTCATATTTGGTCCCTCCTTGCTTTTGGATAAAACTTTTAGGATAAATCTGAACCAAATCTCTTTCTGCCAAATCATATGCTACAACTAAGATCTAGTTTACATGATTCAATGACATTGGGTTGAAATATTCCCTTTACATTTTTGCTCATTGCAATAAACTCAAATGTATGTTTTGTTTTCTTATTATTTCTAGTAATACAATCAGAGGAAAGTTAAGTAAGAGAGTTTAACTACAAAATATTAAAAACATTTTATTTTGATATGTACTAATGACCAAATATCTATGGTAGCCAGGTCCAACTTCAGAAAAACAAAATAAGTAGATTTGTTGCACACACACACAAAAAAATATCAAGAAAAATACAATAAATACCATAGGGGTAAACTTAATATAACGTTGGAAGACAGTGGCTGTACAGCATACCTTTACAAAATACACACCGGTCTTATAACAGAAAAATATGTTGGCATGTGCCTTCAGGCAATTATAACACAAAAATATGTTGCCATGTACATTCAGGTAACAAATGTTTTAACAGAGATATCAAAGGTCACAGCAACAGTCATTTTAGCAGTGGCTGGCGAGGATGTTAAAAAAGTGGTAGACCTCGTCCTTATTGAGCACTGCCACCTCAGTGGAGCACTCTGTGCACTGGACAGGATGGTAGATCTCTCCACCCACCACCACTCCTGAATCTGTGGCTTCAATTGCCGTTGTTGGCTCTGGTTGACGCCCTTTCCTCTTTCTGTTCCTCAGATTGTTCTCGTTGAGTGTTTTGTACCGTAAAATCTCCTCTTTGTTTACTGTGCAGTTCATGACAAACATGGCTCTGTATTGGGTCCTGTATTTGTGATGCCTGTGGACAAAAAAAAAACTCAGACAAATTAAATGTTTCTTCTATTTCGACAATATTCACGGCCAAATTAATCTACAAGTCTTAATTTCTTACCTTTGGCAGTCGAGGCACAGCATGGTCATGCATGCTGGGCAGTTAAGGACAGCATCGCTGCTTGGAAGCCCCTGGGACTGCCCTCTTCTGTTCTGTGAAGATGGCAATCTTCTCTTTTCATTGTACCTGATCAAACAGGGGAACATAATTGACATCTGTGACCAAAACAAACCCTACTCATGAACTGAAAAGCACGTTCAAAGGAGATTCTCCAAGCATGCTTTCCTAATCTGGGTTCGGGAAACCGACCCTAAATATTTAGATTTTCTTTAAACCTTCACCTGGTTATTTTTTATTTTTATGTCACATGCACAAGTACAGTGAAATGACTCTCTTGCAAACTCAAAGCCCAATAATTCAATAAACCAAAAATGTTTTACTAGAAAAAAATAAAAGAAACACAAGAAATACACAATAAAGTAAGCAAGTATACTATATAGGGTTGCAAAGGGTTGGAATTTTTCCAGAAATGTCCCATGCTTAAATTCATCAAAAACAGTTAGCTTATAACAGTGAACCCTCTGCATGAACAGTGCATTCTTCCATCACGTGTGCAGTGCACTCTTCCATCACATGTACAGCTGATTCTCAAGATATTGCACACTAATGAGACGCTATTGAGCCCACACTACTACAATGTCTGAGCCAAGGACCACATCCTTTCTGGTAAATTTTGATTACAATACTGGACGGGGTAAATATATTTTATATGACATACATGATTTTTTGTTAACTAGTAAATAGTAGCCTACAGCAAAGTGTGTGTAAATCATTTCTAACTCGTTAACAATTTATGCTAGTTTGTTTTTGCTACCATGTGGGTTTTAGCTTGCTTGAGCCTGCTAACTGAGTATTATTAATTCACCCGTTTCCATACATGATTCATTTTAAAACATTTATCCAAAGGAGTTGTTTAATCTAACTGCTTAACTATTTATCTGTACATGGAACTGTATTTGTTTTTAAAAAACTAATTTATTTCTAATCTTTACTAATGTAGAAGGAAAAGCTGTGTACATTTGCAACTACTGTGCCAAATCATATGTGAAGAATGCAACAAAGATGCAGAATCATCTGGCCAAGTGCAAAAAGTTCACTCAGCGCTCACAACAAGCAACCTCGGACAAAAGTCCCTCTACTTCTATTCGAGGTGAAAATGATTAATCAGACACCTTATCAATAGCAACAGCTCATGGTCCTCCTGGAATCAGAAGATTTTATTACTCAATGGAGGAACATAGAGAAATGCTGATGAATGTCTTGCATACAAAGCTCGGGCAACTGCTTCACCTCCGATGCTCACAGGCAATTTGTATTGGAAAAGATTTCTGAATGTTCTTCGCCCAGCATACACCCCTCCAACCAGACATGCTTTATCTACTCATTTGCTGGACGCAGACTTCAACAGAGTTCAAGTGAAGGTCAAGCACATCATAGAGAAAGCAGACATCTCTGATGGGTGGTCGAATGTTCGTGGGCAAGGAATAATTAACTATATCATCTCCACCCCTCAACCAGTATTCTACAAGAGCACAGACACAAGGGACAACAGACACACGGGCCCTACATTGCAGATGAGCTGAAGGCAGTCATCAATGGCCTTGGACCACAGAAGGTACTGGTGACAGACAATGCTGTGAACATGTAGGCTGCTTGGTCTAAAGAGGAGGAGTCCTACCCTCACATCACCCCCATTGGCTGTGCTGCTCATGCTTTGAATCTGCTCCTCAAGGACATCATGGATACACTCTACAAGTGAGCCAAGGAAATGGTTGGGTATGTGAAGGGTCATCAAGTTATAGCAGCAATCTACCTCACCAAGCAAAGTGAGAAGAATAAGAGCACCACATTGAAGCTGCCCAGCAACACCTGTTAAGGTGGTGTTGTCATCATGTTTGACAGTCTCCTGGAGGGGAAGGAGTCTCTCCAAGAAATGGCCATATCAGTCTGCCGATATGACCAGCCCCATAAAGAGGATCCTCCTGGATGATGTATTTTGGGAGAGAGTGGTAAGCAGCCTGAAACCTATAGCAGTAGCCATTGCACGGATTGAGGGTGACAATGCCATTGTCTGACTGATGAAGAAATCTGTACTGCCCTTCCCACTTCACTGTTGCTCCAAGCAGAGGAAACTGCAGTTCTGAAATGCATGAAAAAGCGAGAAGACTTCTGCCTGAAGCCCATACACGCCACAGCATCCTGTCTGGTACAGAGATCAACAAGGCCTATAGTGTCATCACTACCGTGTCTTGCCACCTTGGCCTGGATAAAGGCAAGGTTCTTGGCAGTCTGGCTAAGTGCACTTCCAAGCAAGGGCTTTGGGATGGAGATGCAATATGGCAGTCGTGCCAACATATCTCATCAGCCACCTGGTGGAAGGGACTTTGTGGATTCGAGGCTCTTTCCCCTGTTGCCTCCATCATCCTCCAAATCCCACAAACATCGGCCGCCTCAGAGCGCAACTGGTCCTTGTTTGGGAAGACACACACCAAAGCACGCAACAGGCTGACCAATACAAGGGTTGAAAAGTTGGTGACCACCCGGGCAAATTTGAGGCTTTTTAAGCCTGACAACGAGCCATCCTCAACAAGGTTGGAAGGTGACAGTGAAGATGAGGCCTCATGTGCAACCCTAACCCTAATACAGGAAATATATAGTATGCTCAGTTCCAATACCATATTTACATGTGCAGGGATACTGGAGTGATGGAGGTAAATATGTATAGGGGTAAGGTGACTAGGCAACAGGATATAAGATAAACAGAGTAGCAGCAGCTTGCATGTGCAGAGTCAGTATAAATGTGTGTTTTTTTTTTATTGTTTCTCTCCCACACCTTTATTTAACCAGGTAGGCTAGTTGAGAACAAGTTGTCATTTACAACTGCGACCTGGCCAAGATAAAGCAAAGCAGTGTGACAAACAACAACACAGAGTTAAACATGGAATAAAAAATATACAGTCAATAACACAATAGAAAAAGTCTGTATACAGTGTGTGCAAATGAGGTAAGGCAATAAATGGGCCATAATGGTGAAATAATTACAATTTAGCAATTAAACACTGGAGTGAAAGATGTGCAGAAGATGAATATGCAAGTACAGATACTGGGGTGCAAAGGAGCAAGATAAATAAAATAACAGTATGGGGGGATGAGGTAGTTGGATGGGCTTTTTACAGATGAGCTATGCACAGGTGCAATGATCTGTGAGCTGCTCTGACAGCTGGTGCCTAAAGTTAGTGAGGGAGATATGAGTCTCCAGCTTCACTGATTTTTGCAATTCGTTCCAGTCATTGGCTGCAGAGAACTTGAAGGAAAGACAGCCAAAGGAGGAATTGGCTTTGGGGGTGACGAATGAAATATACCTGCTGGAGCGCGTGCTACAGGTGGGTGCTGCTATGGTGACCAGTGAGCTGAGATAAGGCGGGGCTTTACCTAGCAAAGACTTAGATGACCTGTGGGTTTGTCAACGAATATGAAGCGAGGGCCAGCCAACTAGAGCATACGCAGTGGTGGGTAGTATATGGAGCTTTTGTGACAAAAAGGATGGAACTGTGACAGACTGCATCCAATTTGCTGAGTAGAGGCTATTTTGTAAATGACATCGCCAAAGTCGAGGATCGGCAGGATAGTCAGTTTACGATGGTATGTTTGGCAGCATGAGTGAAGGATGCTTTGTTGCGAAATAGGAAGCCAATACTAGATTTAATTTTAGATTGGAGATGCTTAATGTGAGTCTGGAAGGAGAGTTTACAGTCTAACCAAACACTTAGGTATTTGTAGTTGTCCACATATTCCTAGTCAGAACCGTCCAGAGTAGTGATGCTGAACGGGTGGGCAGCGATCGGTTAAAGAGCATGCATTTAGTTTTAACAGAATTTAAGAGCAGTTGGAGGCCACGGAAGGAGAGTTGTATGGCATTGAAGCTCATCTAGGGGTTAGTTAACAGTGTCCAAAGAAGGGCCAGAAGTATACAGAATGGTGTTGTCTGCGTAGAGGTAGATCAGAGAATCACCAGCAACAAGATACATCATTGATGTATACCAAGAAAAGAGTCGGCCCGAGAATTGAACCCCGTGGCACCCCCATAGAGACTGCCAGAGATCCGGACAACAGGCCCTCCGATTTGACACACTGAACTCTGTCTGAGAAGTAGTTGGTGAACCAGGCGAAGCAGTCATTTGAGAAACCAAGGCTGTTGAGTCTGCCGATAAGAATGTGGTGATTGACAGAGTCAAAAGCCTTTGCCAGGTCGATGAATACAGCTGCACAGTATTGTCTCTTATCGATGGCGGTTATGATTAGAGGTCGACCGATTATGATTTTTCAACGCCGATACCGATTATTGGAGGACAAAAAAACAAACAAAAAAAACGATACCGATTAATCGGCCGATTTTTAAAAAATGTATTTATAATAATGACAATTACAACAATACTGAATGAACACTTATTTGAACTTAATATAATACATCAATCAAAACAATTTAGCCTCAAATAGATAATGAAACATGTTCAATTTGGTTTAAATAATGCAAAAACAAAGTGTTGGAGAAGAAAGTAAAAGTACAATATGTGCCATGTAAGAAAGCTAACATTTAAGTTCCTTGCTCAGAACATGAGAACATATGAAAGCTGGTGGCTCCTTTAAACATGAGTCTTCAATATTCCCAGGTAAGAAGTTTTAGGTTGTAGTTAATATAGGAATTATAGGACTATTTCTCTCTATACCATTTGTATTTCATTAACCTTTGACAATTGGATGTTCTTATAGGCACTTTAGTATTGCCAGTGTAACAGTATAGCTTCCGTCCCACTCCTCACTCCTACCTGGGCTCGAACCAGGAACACAACGACAACAGCCACCCTCGAAGCAGCGTTACCCATCGCTCCACAAAAGCCGCGGCCCTTGCAGAGCAAGGGGAACAACCACTCCAAGTCTCAGAGCGAGTGACATTTGAAACGCTATTAGCGCGCACCCCGCTAACTAGCTAGCCATTTCATATCGGTTACACGAGCCTAATCTCGGGAGTTGATAGGCTTGAAGTTATAAACAGCTGCTGGCAAACGCACAAAAGTGCTGTTTGAATTAATGCTCACGAGCCTGCTGCTGCCTACCACCGCTCAGTCAGACTGCTCTATCAAATCATAGACTTAATTATAACATGATAACACACAGATATTATGTCATTAATATCTAAAAAACAAGACGTTTATTCTTTCAGTGAAATATGGAACCGTTCCGTACTTTATCTAACGGGTGGCATCCATAAGTCTAAATATTCCTGTTACATTGCACAACCTCTAGTTATGATATTGCTTAGGACCTTGAGCGTTGCTGAGGTGCACCCATGATCAGCTCGGAAACCAGATTGCATAGCGGACAAGGTACGGTGGGATTCTAAATGGTCGGTGATCTGTTGGTTAACTTGGCTTTCAAAGACTTTAGAAAGGCAGGGTAGGATAGATATAGGTCTGTAGCAGTTTGGGTCTAGAGTGTCTCCCCCTTAGAAGAGTGGAATGACCGCGGCAGCTTTCCAATCTTTGGGGAGCTCAGACGATACGAAAGAGGTTGAACAACAATTTCGGCTGATCATTTTTGAACGAGAGGGTCCAGATTGTCTAGCCCGGCTGATTTGTACGGGTCCAGATTTTGCAGCTCTTTCAGAATATCAGCTATCTGGATTTGGGTGAAGGAGAAATGGGGGAGGCTTGGGCAAGTTGCTGTGAGGGGTGCATGGCTGTTGACCGGGGTAGGGGTAGCCAGGTGGAAAGCATAGCCAGCCGTAGAAAAAGACATTGAAATGCTCAATTATCGTGGATTTATCTTTGGTGACAGTGTTTCCTAGCCTCAGTGCAGTGGGCAGTTGGGAGGAGGTGCTCTTATTCTCCATGGACTTTACAGTGTCCCAGAACTTTTTGGAGTTTGTGCTACAGGATGCACATTTCTGTTTGAAAAAGCTAGCCTTTTCTTTCTTAACTGCCTGTGTATATTGTTTCCTAACTTCCCTGAAAAGTTGCATATCGCGGGTGCTATTCAATGCTAATGCAGTACGCCACAGGATGTTTTTGTGCTGGTCAAGGGCAGTCAGTTCTGGAGTGAACCAAGGGCTATATCTGTTCCTGGTTAAAAAAAACTGGAATGGGGCATGCTTATTTAAGATGGTAAGGAAAGAACATTTAAAGAATAACCAGGCATCCTCTACTGACAGAATGAGGTCAATATCCTTCCAGGATACCCGGGTCGATTAGAAAGAACTGCTCGCTGAAGTGTTTTAGGGAGCGTTTGACAGTGATGAGGGGTGGTCGTTTGACCGCAGACCCATTACGGACGCAGGCAATGAGGCAGTGATCGCTGAGATCCTGGTTGAAGACAGAAGAAGTGTATTTGGAGGGCAGGTTGGTTAGGATGATATCTATGAGGGTGCCCGTGTTAACAGATTTGGGGTTGTACCTGGTAGGTTCATTGATAATTTGTGTGAGATTGAGGGCATCAAGCTTAGACTGTAGGATGGCCGGGGTGTTAAGCATGTCCCAGTTTAGGTCACCTAACAGCACAACCTCTGAAGATAGATGGGGGGAAATCAATTCACATATGGTGTCCAGGGCACAGCTGTGGGCAGAAGGTGGTCTATAGCAAGCGGCAATGGTGAGAGACTTGTTTCTGGAAAGGTGGATTTTTAAAAGTAGAAGCTTGAATTGTTTGGGCACAGACCAGGATAGTAAGACAGAACTCTGCAGGCTAACTCCGCCCCCTTTGGCAGTTTTATATTGTCGGAAAATGTTATAGTTAGGGATGGAAATTTCAGGGTTTTTGGTGGCCTTCCTAAGCCAGGATTCAGACATGGCTAGGACATCCAGGTTGGCTGAGTGTGCCAAAGCAGTGAATGTTAACGTGCATAAAACCAAGGTTTTGACGGTTACAGAAGTAAAAAAATGAGAGCGCCTCGGGAATGGGAGTGGAGCTAGGCACTGCAGGGCCTGAATTAACCTCTACATCACCAGAGGAACAAAGGAGGAGTAGGATAAGGGTACGGCTAACGGCTATAAGAACTGGTCGTCTAGTACGTTCGGAACAGAGAGTAAAAGGAGCAGGTTTCAGGGTACGGTAGAATAGATTCAAGGCATAATGTACAGACAAAGGTGTGAGTGAGGATATGATGGAGTGAGTGTTTGTTGGACTGTGTGTGTGTGTAGGGCCCTGTGAGTGTGCAGAGACAGTGCCAATACTGAAATATAGATACAAGGTAAACTCGGTCCGTGTAGATATTTTGTTAGCTATTTATCAGTCGTATTGCTTGGGGATAGAAGCTGGTCAAGAGCCTGTTGGTGTCAGACTTGATGCACTGGTACCTCTTACATAGCAAAACACTTTTGTAACAGTTTGTTTTATGTGGATACAGTGCCTTGCGAAAGTATTCGGCCCCCTTGAACTTTGCAACCTTTTGCCACATTTCAGGCTTCAAACATAAAGATATAAAACTGTATTTTTTTGTGAAGAATCAACAACAAGTGGGATACAATCATGAAGTGGAACGACATTTATTGGATATTTCAAACTTTTTTAACAAATCAAAAACTGAAAAATTGGGCGTGCAAAATTATTCAGCCCCCTTAAGTTAATATTTTGTAGCGCCACCTTTTGCTGCGATTACAGCTGTAAGTCGCTTGGGGTATGTCTCTATCAGTTTTGCACATCGAGAGACTGACATTTTTTCCCATTCCTCCTTGCAAAACAGCTCGAGCTCAGTGAGGTTGAATGGAGAGCATTTGTGAACAGCAGTTTTCAGTTCTTTCCACAGATTCTCGATTTGATTCAGGTCTGGACTTTGACTTGGCCATTCTAACAACTGGATATGTTTATTTTTGAACCATTCCATTGTAGATTTTGCTTTATGTTTTGGATCATTGTCTTGTTGGAAGACAAATCTCCGTCCCAGTCTCAGGTCTTTTGCAGACTCCATCAGGTTTTCTTCCAGAATGGTCCTGTATTTGGCTCCATCCATCTTCCCATCAATTTTAACCATCTTCCCTGTCCCTGCTGAAGAAAAGCAGGCCCAAACCATGATGCTGCCACCACCATGTTTGACAGTGGGGATGGTGTGTTCAGTTGTGTTGCTTTTACGCCAAACATAACGTTTTGCATTGTTGCCCAAAAGTTCAATTTTGGTTTCATCTGACCAGAGCACCTTCTTCCACATGTTTGGTGTGTCTCCCAGGTGGCTTGTGGCAAACTTTAAACGACACTTTTTATGGATCTCTTTAAGAAATGGCTTTCTTCTTGCCACTCTTCCATAAAGGCCAGATTTGTGCAATACACGACTGATTGTTGTCCTATGGACAGAGTCTCCCACCTAAACTGTAGATCTCTGCAGTTCATCCAGAGTGATCATGGGCCTCTTGGCTGCATCTCTGATCAGTCTTCTCCTTGTATGAGCTGAAAGTTTAGAGGGACGGCCAGCTCTTGGTAGATTTGCAGTGGTCTGACTTCCATTTCAATATTATCGCTTGCACAGTGCTCCTTGGGATGTTTAAAGCTTGGGAAATCTTTTTGTATCCAAATCCGGCTTTAAACGTCTTCACAACAGTATCTCGGACCTGCCTGGTGTGTTCCTTGTTCTTCATGATGCTCTCTGCGCTTTTAACGGACCTCTGAGACTATCACAGTGCAGGTGCATTTATACGGAGACTTGATTACACACAGGTGGATTGTATTTATCATCATTAGTCATTTAGGTCAACATTGGATCATTCAGAGATCCTCACTGAACTTCTGGAGAGAGTTTGCTGCACTGAAAGTAAAGGGGCTGAATAATTTTGCACGCCCAATTTTTCAGTTTTTGATTTGTTAAAAAAGTTTGAAATATCCAATAAATGTCATTCCACTTCATGATTGTGTCCCACTTGTTGTTGATTCTTCACAAAAAAATACAGTTTTATATCTTTATGTTTGAAGCCTGAAATGTGGCAAAAGGTCACAAAGTGCAAGGGGGCCGAATACTTTCGCAAGGCACTGTACATTGCTTACCTCTTCCTCTTGGTGTCCACCCATGCCTGATCCCGGTCATCCTCATCAGGGTCGTACAGTAGTTCATCGTTGGTGGGGATGGATCGCTGTTTCCTGCATCTCTTACCCAACGAACTACCTGCAGAAGAGGATCAAATTATTGTTTTTTATTGCAGTATCTGTACAACACAATAAGACTGTCGTGAACTTAAAAACATGCTGGATGGAGAATCTCCATTGAAATTGCTTTTTAGTCCAGGGCTAAGCTTAATCTGCGTCCAGGAAACCGTCCCTCGGTGTCACAGAGCTTGGTTTACCAATGAATCCGAGCTACACACTTACTTGGAGCCGTTTCCTCCTCTTCTGAATCGGAGTCAAAATAAACATTGTCATAAAGCTCTGGCAACCCAGGTGTTGAAGCATTATCACTGGTACCCGAAGTCTCCCCTGGGATGGACAGATGGACACTCATCAATGAGTACAGCGGTACAATGTTATTGAGATAAAATGGCCAACAAATTCAGTAAATGCAGCTGAAGTGTTATTACTATTCATAACAGAACGCTGTGCATAGGTAGGCATACTAATTGGACAAGTATCCCCCACAAAAATAACAAATAATGCTAGAAGGAAATTCCACCTGCTGATGCTGTAAGGGGCAACCATTTGCACTCCATAGTTTTAATGGTGGTGCAGAGCTCTGCCTCCATCTCTTTCTCAAACTCATCCCCACTGGAGGACTCACTCTCCCCAGTGAGGTATTCTCGGATGAGTTTCTTCTTCTGATCCGGGGTCCCGTTCAAGAGCACTTCCAGCTCATCCTCAGAGCTGGAAATACAGCAATAACATAGGGATGTCTTGATGATGTACAGTTTTAAATTGGTCATATCCTGTTTGAACAACACTCACAACTTTTGCGCCCCAACAATAAAGTACTTATGGAGGACTGAGATCATTGATTTCAATTGGCACTTTTTGAAATGGAATTGACCCCAACCCTGCATCACAGATTTGTCCAAGTAGTCTTACATTTTAAGGGCCTAAAAGCAAATCAAGGTAACATAATGTTAACACAATACCCAAACCATTAACATTGACACGTTAGCCTACTAGTAGCATCACTAGCGACCATGCTTGCATTGAACCACCCACCAGCTTACGTTAAGTCTCCTAGCCATCTAGCCAAATGCTTACGCCAAAACATGTAACCTGTCTTCAGCTCTTTCTTCATCACTTGGCTCCTCTATCTCATATGAATCATCCTCTACGTGTCTGTTCATTTGGTATTTTGAGAATTCTAACAATCTAACCAACGAAAACGGTTAAAGAGGTAGCTAAAGATAAACAGAGGAAACTTTTTGAGACGCACGCCAGAATCTTGTAGCTAACTTCTTGATTACTTCCGGTTTGCGCTTTTCAAAGTTAAAGTTTGGTGTGTGAGATAGTGAGATTCATCAGTAGAAACGAAATTGTTGAAGTAGCGGACAGTTTTCAATTAATTCGTGTAATGTCTGTTTCTTCCTTGTAATGACTGGAGTAAAAGGGAATTGCTCAAACACCCCCTTCTATTTATGAAATGCCCCCCTAATACACTACACACTTCCAGGGTGAAAGAAGCCTATTACAAGCGGTTTGAAAAGTGGCCATCTTTTTTTTATTCAACCTTAATATGAACAGTTGATACCGAGTTTAATATGATATTGAAGGACATTTTCCATTGGCTTCCCCTGGCTTTTCTTCCATGTTTCTCAGGGTCATAAACGCTACAGAACTGAAAGGATTACAACTAGACAGATAAACAGAGTCTACTCAAAACATTGGATGGAATTATGTTCACAAGGGTTCTAAGGTAAATAGTATCATTTATTACTATTTTCATTTTTTTTAATCATAATTATCAGTATTACTGTTTGTTTCAGCATTTCTCCATCTACATAAATGGAAGCTTTGGTCACAGAGTGAAAAAAACATTCATATACAGAGCACTTTAAAGAAATCTGGGGAAAAACAAAAACAACCTTATCCATTAATGGTCTTTTTTTTCTTCTTTTTTTTTCTTTCTTTTTTACAATACTTGATAGGATTAATCTACATTAAGGCAAACATATTGAAGCATTACTTGTCTGGAATGAAAAATAACAGGATTTGTATAAAATAACAAAACAAAAGTATTAGTAAAGATCGTTTTGATCATTAGCAGTACAGTAAGAACTAATACAACATTTACAAGGCTTTTAGTGACAATACATTTTAATAATAGTAACAATCAGCTCATCTTGAACAAAGTAACTGAGCAGCATCACAGAAAAGTTTTACTGAAACTATTGCCCTCAACGATTACTCTAAGTAAAATAATAACAAATAATAAATCTGGACAGACATGATATAGATTGGGAGAAGATTCCCATCGAGAACGATGATTGTTAACAATTAAAAAGTTTACGTGATTAAACAAAGTTATAGATTCATGTGCTGTGTGGATTTTGCAGGTATTCCACACTGGCTTCCTCACGCTTTTAGTGTGGGTTGTGGAGGGAGTTTGGTGTCTCTGGTAGTAGTGATGACTACGAACAGGCATCCTGAAAACAAACTGACCCCAGATATACTCTTTCTTCCATCTTCACAGTGAAGATCAGGCCAAAGCGGGGAAAGCCCTGTACAGTGAACCTTCAGCAAAGACCTAAGTGTCTCCTTTGAGGACTCCGAGACAGCTTTGCAATAATTGTAAATTACCCTGTGGAGAAAGAGAGAAAGAGGTTCAGCCTTTTACTAAGCACAGGCACCAGTTTAGGCTGTCTTAATAGACAACCATGTGTAATGCAAAATGACCTTAGCATGTTTGAGTTCCAGTTCAGCAAGTTCCACCAAGTTCTTTCTGAAGGCTGCTACTCGTCTTGTCTTGAAGTCTATGAGCTCTGTACTCCGGAATAAAGAGAACGTTATCAGATTAACTTCTCTACATCCATGAATCTGGTTTAGCTTCTCTTATATGCAAAACCTGGGACTCTGATTTAATTTTCAACAGGGAGGAATCATTTTTGGAAAAGTATTAAATGTATTGTTAATACTCTTAAACAAGTATAAAAACATATAAATGCGAGTGGATAAAGTACCTTGCTTTGCAGACTCTGAGATTTTCTCAAACTTCTGACAGCACACTTGCTGGCTGGTCTCTGCCTGAAGCACATCTTTGTTCTTTGCCCTGGCTCTGTCCAGAGCTTTGTTTGCGTTCTCGTAATCAACCAGGGCCCTCCCTCGTCTGTACAACAGATCCTTAAGAAAGAAACAGCAGATTCCATTTTGCACATTAATAATAATAAACACCACACTGTCTGATGGAAAATCCATCAATACCAACAAATGCAAACATATGGAGATTGAGGAGACGTTTCTTCAGGAAATGCGCAGATACTACCTCTGATAACAGACCAGCGTATCTGATCATAATTGTTTGATGATTAAAAAAAGCAGGGTCAAGTTAGATATTGTACCTTAGCAGCTTGCGACTCCCTGAGGTAATACTTCAGTAAGTCTGCAAGTTTCAGGTCCTCATCCGCAGCCACTCGAGCTTCTATTTTCTGTAGAGGAAGGACACCAACAGAAATGTGAGACTTCAGACAAAACTAATTTTGTCATTGATGCGAATCTGCATTGCAGCTGATAGATGAAGCTACTTGACATGTAGTGAATATAGGCCTAGTTATTAACTTCAGTGAACATTGCTAGTACACAACAATTGTGTGATACATAGAATCAAAAGACCAGGCAAAAAAAAAACATACCCGTGTTTTCTCAAACAGTTCAGAGACTTTCAAGAAAAATCTGGAAAACAGTGGGTTGCATTTGAGTTACAGTTGGATCAAAGCTTTTTGGCAGCAAACAATATATGGGGAGAAAAGGACAAATAATTTAGTCCCATACTTGCACACATCTGTGGAGTCCTGGGTTCCTAAAGTGTACAGTGTGGAGGCAATTCTATTGATATCATCTGCAGCACCTGCAACATAAGAACACAACTTTAGATTACATAACACCCTAAACCCCCGTACTCAAACACAGACGGTCTGTCAATCATGTACAAAATGCATTAAACAAAATGCAAGCATAAATCTTTTAGAAAATAATATCTGCAGCTGGACATGATCAAATTCACAGTGAGTCACTTTTCTAATATAGTATCACGTTTTAATGTTGTGGAAATGAAGTATATTACAATACATAAAAGTTCTTACCGGACTTTAAGACATGACAGATGTACTGTCTGATCCATGGGAATGACAGACGACTATATATTTATGAGTGAAATTTTATCCTGAAGCTTTGCCAAACTTTTCATTCGCGAAACTAAAGACATGACTCTTACCTGTTAGGATATATACAAGATATTGTCCTCATCATTTAAATATATATATATATTTTTTTACAAATGGAACATGACAAAGTTTCGAAATGAGTCGGCTGTCATCCCCAATACTTTAAGACTGACTGACCCAACTACAAATAAACATACAACTTACCCATTTCCATATTTGTCAGCAAATTAATATAAAACAAAAAAATAGACGTAAAATACAATGTACAGCACATGGACAAACAGACAGGCTGGTTTCCACAAACATTAAAACATAATACCAAAGTGACTCAGTCCCACTCACAGTTCACCAAAAAAAAATGCATTTCAACACTTCCAATTGGAATTACTCAAATCAATCTCATTCTCAGTAACTGATTCAAATCCATGTATATAGCAAAAAGCTTACCTAGCACGTGGAGATTATGCGACAGAGGAGACTTACTTTTGTGAGACCTGATCATTCTATCAGATTTGGCGGAGGCATCTTTGACACGATTATGGTACTCTAAAAGGAATGTCTTCTCATGCTCAAAGAAATCATCTACATCCTGAAATCCAAAAGACAATCACATCAAACTTTATACAAGTAATAACTGTTAGAAATAATACAAATCGGAAGAAATGCATTTGTCAAATTTGTTTACACAAATGTGAGCGCCATTCATGATGTGAACAATGTTTTTTAAACATTGTTTAAGTAGTGAAATGCTTATGTTGTGCCTTATAATATACAACTCAAAGCAAGTTCAATACCCATTTGCTTGGCTGAATGGATTTACATAGAAGAGTGGACGAATGGTTTACATAGAAAAGCGAACCAACTCACCTTCACCCCTGCCACTAACACACCGTCTGCAGACTTCACCACATTCTTGAAGAAATCTTCCATCTTCTCCCTCTTGTTTTTGCCTCGTACACTTAGCTAAGAACAAAAGGTAAGGACAAAATGACAATGATAAAACTAAGACATGGTAAGGGAATGACATATTCTAATGTTTCCAGGCACATCCAACTAACCTTTTGAGTTATCTAAAGTTCATGAAAACGAGAGAGAGCTTGTCTAAGAACATCTCCACAGCAACAATCGTCTCCAAAATCCTAACTTGGTCATTATGACCCGACTTACATCTTGGTTGTACTCTAAAAACACATGGAAGTTCAAGTCTTTCCTCAAAACAGGATGCGCAGCCACACGGCAAAGAAACACTTCATGCATCGCCACTGTCTTCTTGAAGATAGCCAAGTATTCGCTGAAACACACAGACATAGCCTAGATATTACCAATAGTATTCATAACACCAAATTATCCCAACCAAACCACTGTACTGAAACACAAAAACAATGTCAGAGCAACATGGGTCATGTTCAGTTTGAACAAAATTGAAGAAAACACTAAAACATTGTAGTACTATCTGAACTTGTCAAATAAGAAACACAATGTGCCCTAATGAACCCGTCCATGAACTCTAAATCACTCACGCTTCAAGTTCCTGTTTCATTTTGGTGAACTCTTCCTTGGTCATGGAACCTTCACCTTCCCCTAGTTTCTGTAACTTCTCTCTGGAGGCATCAAAGTCAGGTCTTGGAGGGGCTGGGGGAATCTATGGGGAATCAACACTTGAATCAGTACAGTGTTTGAAATTGAACATCTTGCTAAGTTCATTACTGCATGGAACCAAGGAGTTTGAATAAGAAAGGGGATTGACAATTCATAATTACATTGTTTTACAAAACACTAAGTTTATGTACTTATCCTGAAAGCCAAAACATCCCAAAATGGCACCCTATTCCCTATATAGTGCACTACTTTATAGGGTGCCATTTGGGACTCAACCACAGAGTATATCTGATGGGGCTCAGTACTTACAATGTAGCCAGCATACTCCTCATTTTCCACAAAGGAGTCATGAAGCCAGATGAACTCCTCATGCTGCCGCACCACTGAAAACTCATTCTGCTTGAAGTTAGGAAGAGTGCTCTGGGAAACAAAACAGTAGAAATCAGATGTCACTAACATTTTTTTAGTTTTTTTGTGCACTGAGCAAATTTCAGGTCTGCTGAGCACAAACTTGACCGTTGTGAAAATTCTGTGCAATTTCCGGCACGCGTTTACTGTGAACAGAGGGTGTACCTGCTTTAAGTAACAGTTTTACTGTGAACAGAGGGTGTACCCGCTTTAAGTAACAGTATTAACAGTGGCCAAGTAGGCTACTGTGGCTATTTGATCATAATATAGGCCTACCAGAGTGGCCTACCATCAAAGACAATGGAGAAAAACACATCCCATAACATTTTAACATGGAAATAGCTGTTCTCTCATTCAGCCTATAGTAGCAGCCAATGTGTGGTCTACAATGCCTACAGTCCATGAGACTCTGAAAAAAAAACACAAAAAAAAAAACATGCAGGGCTTGATATTAACCTATTTATCCACTTGTCCTTCAGACAAGGAGGTGACTGAAAATGTGTGATGCAAGAAACCACTTTACAAAATAATATTCATTATTATTCCCAGACAATTATTACAGAGAATCAGACAAAGTATAGTATGGACCTGAGCCGTGCCTGTCAATGCTCCTACTCCAATGCGCTCTACCTACAAGAAAATCTCTTGCAGTTAGTTTTGCAAACTAAATCTTGCATAGTTTGTTTTGTTTAGCTATATTACATTGAAAGTGGCTAATATTGCGTATATTCAATCATAGTTCCCACAGTAGAATGAAACGATGATAGTATTAACTGAAGGGGAAAACTGTAGAAAGTTGAATCTTGTGCTTCTCTGCACAGGCTCATATTTCTTCTGCGCAGCAGTCCAAGGGGAATTGGTCACTAGTGGAACAAATTCTACTGAAAATCATAGCCGAATAGAGTATGGCATATCTATGGCTCTTCCAAAAATATCTTTCTGCCAATTAGAATGTGCAGCTCAATAAAAGGGGAAAGCCAGACGATCTGGATCAGAATGATCTGAAGTGTCAAGGCAAAGGTTAACCCCCTTCAATCATGATTGAATTCCTTCCTTCACAAGAGTCCTTGCAACATGATCAAAGTTGCCGTAAAAACATAAACCCATGACATTATGAGGTTAGTGTAAGGTAATGACTACTGGAATTCTCTCTGCATTGAAAATGGAGTGGAATGTGATCATGCACAGATCTTAATTTGCATTCCATGACTTCAACAAAGCATATTTTGCATACACACTAGGATTCAGAAGACAAAATTAATGTGGCGATAACACAACTGCTGGGGAGGAACATATTTGCAAGTCATGTGACATCTGTCTCAATTCAGACAGCCAGAGAAACGCACATTATTGCCAAGATTTGTATAACTAAACCAAGAGACCACAGCCTGTCGTTTCTAATGGGAACAAGCGAGATCCTATTGGTGCGTTCCAGCATGCATCTGCATGTTTCCGTTAGGGAACGCCTACTCTTTGCAGTGTGTGTGTGAAATAACCCCATTCGCCATCGCACTCCTTCTAAACAACGCAATTTTTTAAACTTTTGCAACGGGTAAAGTCTACATAACTTGGTGCACTCTGTTCATAACAGATTCCAGTTTTGGGAACAGAAAACTGAATTGAGATCAAATGTTTCATCGATGAGAAAATTATCAAAATGTAGTCCAAAATCCATCTCGTTACATCTTCTCCCACTGTCGGCCAAGCGGATGCTTCACATTATACATCCAGTGAAATGTCTGTCTCATTGTTTTATCTGTGTTATTGCCATTTTATGTGCCAAGTGTCAGGGCAAACAGGAAGAAATATTGACAAATGGGCAAACTCTCTTACCTTAGTATGGACAGTAAACTTAACCTTGTCCCGCTCACTTAATGCATCAGAAATGTCCACTTGGAGTGTTGCATCAGTTTGGAGGTCAACATTGACTGCCCTAGGCTGTAAAATATTGTAATAGATATTGTATTTAGTGACAAGCCAATGACAAAAATCACCATTCCCCACAACTAAAGCTGGCTACATTCCACAGAAGAGATGATAGATATAGCAAGACTCTACTGTTTGCTTTTCCCCTTTTGGAGGAGAGGGATATACCAAAATACAAATGAGACAGTATGTGAATCTTTAAACGAATGTTGACAGTAGTCTTCCTCATTTGTTTGCCTACTAAGGTAAGTCATGTTGTTGTTATCCAATTATACTAGCAAGCTAGCACAATATTGCTCAGCATTCTGAATGAATGAACAGAATGGCAATCATGCAATGCCTGCTAGTTACATAGCTAATGCTCCAACAGGACACAACAATTACATAACGGCTAGTTAGCTCTGTCAAATGATGGCTGTGTACTTCCTAGCTTAGCTTGCAAACTAGCCAGCAAAACAATAGCAGAAAGCTAATACATGTGCATAGTTAGATGGGTGTGCTACTAGTTAGCAATGGCAATACACTTCTTATTTGAGAAGTTAAAATAAGGTTACGTATGTTCACAATTAACAAGAGGGCGCTACCTACTGGATTGTAACAGTTGCTGGCCAGCTAGGAAGTCAACTGACTTCTGATGTGGTCAAACTGACTACTGTAGCTAACTTAGCCTAACGTTAGCTATTCAACCAATTTGACGTCAGTTGTCACCTGTCTAACAGCTGATCAGATCATGCAATAAGTAATTACTGCAGAATACAAATAAAGCAAATAGCTAATCTAGTTAACTGTTACGACCAGAGACAAATAAGGTAAATATTTTTTTAAATCTAAGAAGAAGAAAAAAACTTACTCCTCTGTCCTCCTCCGAGAGGAAATCGGGACCATCGTCCAGCCCTTCTTGCTAGGTAACGTTAAACAGAAGACGACGGCACAAGACAACATGCGTTAGCCACATTACCGTAAGCATCGTTTACTGATGAATGTGTCTGTGTCAGATGACTGCACACATAAAACAATAAGGTTAGCTAGCTAGAGTAAATTGTGAATAACACCTACCATCATGGCTGCTGCGGGTGGAGTAGTGAGGAAGTCGTGTGACGTCACGTGACGAGGCCGCAGTGGGGATGATAAAACGTGGAGCTTTCAATCCAAACCTCCAAGTGGGGCCAAGAGTAGCCACTTGACTGGTACTAATAGGCCCTTACAAATATTTTCACTCTTACAATTTCATCCCACCACATTCACAAAACTATTTTAAAGGTTTAAACATTGATTAGGCAGGTCTATAGATAGATCCAACTGAGCAAAAGGTTTTCCATCATTCTTAGCATTTCATGACTTTTTCCCTAATTCATTTGTGGTTTTGTGTGTGTACGCGTGCATATGTGTGCAATAGCTACCATAGCTACATCAAAATCAATTAAACTAATATTTTGTAAGAATATAGTGGAATAGAATATCTTCTGGCTACTGATCTGCTTCTCTACCTAACACTTGGCAGAATATGTATTTTTAAATATGATGGTTATAAACGACAATCTGACAGTCCACAACAGCTGACCTCAAATTATATTAGTTCTGTTGTCTTTGTAATTGCATTAGCTGGGTGTGAAAGGGGGAAACAGAAGGAAAAAATATACTGGACAGCATTAAGCACAGGGGGTAAGAGGCGAGTCTACAACTTGTCTTGGAGGCACCGTTGTGGTATGAACTTTGTTCTGTGTGCTGACTACAATTTGTTGACATACATAAAGCTTTGGCATGTATATATTATAACAACCACTAGATGGCACAAAACTCACACGGTGATAAACAGTCCGCGAGTGTTGGTATGATGCCATGTTATTACCATGTAATAAACTTCATTAAATCTTTCCGTTTTCTTACCTTGAAAGTAATATCTTAAATATTTATTATATTAACTACAAAACATGTATTGTGTATTTCTGTGATTTGATGCAAGTATACAAAACACGCACAAACAATGTAATGGATCGCTTCAATTCTAGACGTGAGTGTAACTTTATCACAGCATCAACAAGGCTTGTTGTTGTTCTATTTTGCAATCCTTATAAATTGAGAAACATGTTTTGACATGGTGCAGAACTGTAACAACACCTTATTGCTTCATAACGATACATTGCCGTTTGATCCACACAACTAGATACTGTAGTATGTATGCCCTTTCATCATTACATCGCTGATGTTTTGTTTCACTTCTAGGTTTGACTACAGTCACCTCCAAAATGATTGGTAGCCTTGATAAAGATGAGCAAAAAACTGTATAAAATAAAAATTACAAATACTGAGCTACATTGTAGGCTAAAATAAATGTGGAAATTATATTACTTTACACTACTACAATTGCTTAGAGAAATATATTTTGTTTAACAAGTAATACAAAAGAATACAACAAATATTAGGTGTCAAAATTATTGGCACCCTTAAGATTGTTATAAATGAAATAAAACAAAATAAAATCTGCATTAACATTCTACATTCTTAAGTTCATCTGAGCTTAATGAACTGTATTGGGGCCTGCCATGATTTCCTACTTCTGTATGGAGGAATGAATCCCTCCCAATGTGTTCTCCAATCCCATAAAACATTGAAAAGGGCTCAGTGCTGTTATCCTAGCAAGGGAAGGGTGCACAAAGTATGACAAATCGGGTGGCAATAATTGTGACGCCTACACTACCGTTCAAAAGTTTGTGGTCACTTAGAAATGTCCTTGTTTTTGAAGGAAAAGCACATTTTTTGTCCATTAAAATAAAATCAGATTGATCAGAAATACAGTGTAGAGAGACATTGTTAATGTCACGACCTGACCTTAGTTATCTTTGTTTTCTTTATTATGTTGGTTAGGTCAGGGTGTGACGAGGGTGGTATGTGTGTTTTTAGCCTGTCTAGGGTTTTTTGTATATCTATGGGGTTTTGGTTTGTCTAGGGAAATGTAGGTCTATGGTGGCCTGAATTGGTTCCCAATCAGAGGCAGCTGTTTATCGTTGTCCCTGATTGGGGATCCTATTTAGGTTGCCATTTTCCATTTTGGTTTTTGTGGGTTATTGTCTATGTGTAGTTGCATGTCAGCACTCTTGTTTATTCCAGCTCCGCGCATTTGCCGGGCTAGAATGGGCATCCAGCCAGGACGTATTGAGACAGCTCTATGTTCTGGATGTCCAATGCGTCTCCACGGTCCAGTGTATCCTGTGCCTCCTCCCCGCACTCGCCCTGAGGTGCGTGTCACCAGCCCGGTACCACCAATACCGGCACCACGCATCAGGCCTCCAGTGCGCCTCCAGGGTCCAGTACGCCCTGTTCTTCCTCCCCGCACTCGCCCTGAGGTGCGTGTCACCAGCCCGGTACCACCAGAACCGGCACCACGCACCAGGCCTACAGTGCGCCTCGGCAGTCCAGAGCGTCCGGCGACAGTACCCAGTCCAGAGCGTTCGGCGACAGTACCCAGTCCAGACCTTCTGGCAACAGAAGCCTCCCCCTACCGATCCTCGACTTCGGCGATGTCATCTACAAAATAGCTTCCAATACTCTACTCAGCAAATTGGATGTAGTCTATCACAGTGCCATCCGTTTTGTTACCAAAGCGCCTTATACCACCCACCACTGCGACCTGTATGCTCTAGTCGGCTGGCCCTCGCTACATATTCGTCGCCAGACCCACTGACTCCAGGTCATCTATAAGTCTATGCTAGGTAAAGCTCCGCCTTATCTCAGCTCACTGGTCACGATAACAACACCCACCCGTAGCATGCGCTCCAGCAGGTATATCTCACTGATCAACACCTATCTTTGGTCGCCATTCCTTCCAGTTCTCTGCTGCCAGTGACTAGAACGAATTGCAAAAATCGATGAAGCTGGAGACTTACATTTCCCTCACTAACTTTAAACATCAGCTGTCTGAGCAGCTACCGCTCGCTGTAGCTGTAGATATTCCATCTGTAAATAGCCCACCCAATCTGCCTACCTCATCCCCATATTGTTTTTATTTACTTTGCTGCTCTTTTGCACACCAGTATCTCTACTTGCACATCATCATCTGCTCATCTATCACTCCAGTGTTAATCTGCTAAATTGTAATTACTTTGCTACTATGGCCTATTTATTGCCTTACCTCCTCATGCCATTTACACACACTGTATATAGACTTTCTTTCTTTTTTCTATTGTGTTATTGACTGTATGCTTGTTTAGTCCATGTGTAACTCTGTGTTGTTGTTTCTGTCACACTGCTTTGCTTTATCTTGGCCAGGTCACAGTTGTAAATGAGAACATGTTCTCAACTAGGTTACCTGGTTAAATAAAGGTGAAATATATATATATTTTTAAACTGAGCAAGAGGACAGAACACTAGTGTGTCTAGTTTGAGAAACAGACACCTCACAAGTCCTCAACTGGCAGCTTCATTAAATAGAACCCTCAAAACCCCCGTCTCAACGACAACAGTGAAGAGGCAACTCCAGGATGCTGGCTTTTTAGCTAGAGTTCCTCTGTCCAATTTTCGTATGGAATAGCCTTCATTTCACAGAAAACAAAAATAGACTAACGAGTTTCAGAAGAAAGTTCTTTGTTTCTGGCCATTTTGAGCCTGTAATCGAACCCACAAACACTGATGCTCCAGATACGGTTAGAGAGTGGTTAGAGCATTGGAATAGTAACCGAAAGGTTGCAAGTTTAAATCCCCAAGCTGACAAGGTACAAATCTGTCATCCTGCCCCTGAACAGGCAGTTAACCGACTGTTCCTAGGCCATCATTGAAAATAAGAATTTGTTCTTAACTGACTTGCCTAGTTAAATAAAAGTTATTATTATTTTTATTTTTTTATTTTTTTATAAATAAATACTCAACTCATCTAAAGAAGGCCAGTTTTATTGTTTCTTTAATCCGCATGACAGTTGTCAGCTGTGCTAACATAATTGCAAAAGAGTTTTCTAATGATCAATTAGCCTTTTAAAATTATAAACTTGGGTTAGCTAACATAACGTGCCATTGGAACACAGTAGTGATGGTTTCTGATAATGGGCCTCTGTATGCCTATGTAGATATCCCATTACAAATCAGCCATTTTCAGCTACAATAGTCATTTACAACATTAAGACAGGGAATTTTTACAAGGATTTAATGTCAAGAGTTGTTAAACTGAGTTTAAATGTATTTGGCTAAGGTGTATGTAAACTTCCGAATTCAACTGTACATATTTTAAACAAAGTGCTTTCATGACAACTCAGAAAATATGTCAGGACAAGTGAGCTGAAAATAAAAAAGTGGCCTCTCCTTGCTCTCAACAAAGATTGTCCATGCAAACAGGATGAGCACAGCCAGTCAGCACAGATTGTCATTCAGAATTATGATCATAGTTATATACATCATACACACTTAGTCACCTCCAACATTTTTGGCATCCTTGATATAGATGAGCAAAAAAGACTATAAAATAAATAATACAAATAATTAGCTATATTGTATGCAAAAAAAGGGGGAGAGTTATATTGTTTTATGCTAATACTTTTTCTCAGAGAAAGAGATTGTTTCAAAAGTAAAATTTTGTTTTCTCAAAAAGATACACTACCATTCAAAAGTTTGGGGTCTCTTAGAAATGTCCTTGTTTTTGAAAGAAAAGCACATTTTTTTGTCCATTAAAATAAAAATCAAAAAATAAAAGAAAATAACATCAAATTGATCAGAAATACAGTGTAGACATTGTTAAGTCAGTTAGGATCACCACTTTATTTTAAGAATGTGAAATGTCAGAATAATAGTAGAGATAATTATTTCTTTCAGCTTTTATTTCTTTCATCACATTCCCAGTGGGTCAGAAGTTTACATCCACTCAATTAGTATTTGGTAGCATCGCCTTTAAATTGCTTCAATTGGGTCAAATGTTTCAGGTAGCCTTCCACAAGATTCCCACCATAAGTTAGGTGAATTTTGGCCCATTCCTCCTGACAGAGCTAGTGTAACTGAGTCAGGTTTGTAGGCCTCCTTGCTCGCACATGCTTTTTCAGATCTGCCCACAAATGTTCTATAGGGTTGAGGTCAGGGCTTTGTGATGACCATTCCGATACCTTGACTTTGTTGTCCTTAGGCCATTTTGCCACAACTTTGGAAGTATGCTTGGGATCATTATCCATTTGGAAGACCCATGTGCGACCAAGCTTTATCTTCTAGACTGATGTCTTGATGTTGATTCAATATATCCACATAATTTTTCCTGCCTCATGATGCCATCTATTTTGTGAAGTGCACCAGTCCCTCCTGCAGCAAAGCACCCCCACAACATGATGCTGCCACCCCTGTGCTTCACGGTTGGGATGGTGTTCTTCGGCTTGCAAGCCTCCCCCTTTTTCCTCCAAACATAACAATAGTCATTGTGGCCAAACAGTTCTATTTTTGTTTCATCAGACCAGAGGACATTTCTCCATGTGCAGTTGCAAACCGTAGTCTGGCTTTTTTATGGCGGTTTTGGAGCAGTGGCTTCTTCCTTACTGAGCGGCCTTTCAGGTTATGTCGATATAAGACTCGTTTTACTGATACTTTTGTACCTCTTTCCTCCAGCATCTTCACAAGGTCCTTTGCTGTTGTCCTGGGATTGATTTGCACTTTTTGCACCAAAGTACGTTCATCTCTAGGAGACACATCTCTAGGATTCCTGAGCGGTATGATGGCTGCTTGGTCCCATGGTGTTTATGTGTGTACTATTGTTTGTACAGATGAACGTGGTACCTTCAGGCATTTGGAAATTGCTCCCAAGGATGAACCAGACTTGTGAAGGTCTACAATTTTTTTCTGAGGTCTTGGCTGATTTCTTTTGATTTTCCCATGATGTCAAGCACAGAGGCACTGAGTTTGAAGGTAGGCCTTGAAATATATCCACAGGTACACCTCCAATTGACTCAAATTATGTCAATTAGCCTATCAGAAGCTTCTAAAGCATCATTTTCTGGAATTTTCCACACTGTTTAAAGGCACAGTCAATTTAGTGTATGTAAACTTCTGACCCACTGGAATTGTGATACAGTGAATTATAAGTGAAATAATCTGTCTGTAAACAATTGTTGGAAAAATAACTTGTGTCATGCACAAAGTAGATGTCCTAACCGACTTGCCAAAACTATAGTTAACTAGAAATTTGTGAAAACTGAGTTTTAATGACTCCAACCTAAGTGTATGTAAACTTCCGACTTCAACTGTATATAGTTCTCATAAACAGGGGTTACATCTTATAATACTTCAAGGATTTTTTCAATGTTTTTCCATTCCTTTCTTTCCTTTCCTATTCTGTTCCTTGAGTGTGAAATGCATTCTTGGTAGGGGCAGTGGGCGTGTGTACTCTAACTGCCTGCTCTCCTCCTCTAACAGGGCTTCCCTTTCGTTGCTCTTTGGAAACTTGTCCGTTTTGCCATTTGTGGACAACGACGACAAGACACAAAAGCATGTGTTGGCCATAAATAGCTCTGACCAGCAGAGGATTGCTCACTGCCTGCAGATCAAATTCTCCACAGGGAACAAGCAGCAGGCCTGGCCCCCAGCCCAGTTGCAGTAGAAGACACTGCTGCTCTCTCTCCTAGAAACACTCGGCCCTGCTCAAATGAAGGGACAGGGAACAACTGGACTGGCTGTTCGTTGAAACTTAGAGCTTAGAGCTTACATTCATTTGGGAAGCTGCAGTACTATTAGTGTTAAGGTTGAAAGATCGCTGTATAAAATAAATTACAAATATGAGTTAATCTATAGATGTTCAAATTACAGTCGGCTCCAGAGTGGCACAGCAGTCTAAGGCCCTGCATCTAAGTGCTAGAGGCGTCACTAGAGACCCTGGTTCAATTCCGGGCTGTATCACAACCGGCCATGATTGGGAGTCCCATAGGGCGGCGCACAATTTTCCCAGCACTGTCCGGGTTGGGGAGGGTTTGTCCGGGGTAAGCCATCATTGTAAAATAAGAATTTGTTCTTAATTGACTAGCTGGTCAGTTAAACAATATTTGTTGGTCTGATGTGATTAATGAGGAGCATCCAGACTCTGCAATTGATGAATTTATGAAATTGCTTCTTGCAATTATTGATAAACATGCACCTGTTAAGAAACTGACTGTTAGAACTGTTAAGGCTCCATGTATTGATGAGGAATTGAAAAACTGTATGGTTGAAAGAGATGGGGGAGGGGGGGCAAAAGGAGTGGCTAATAAGTCTGGCTGTACATCTGACTGGCTTATTTACTGCAAATTGAGAAATTATGTGACTAAACTCAACAAAAAGAAGAAGAAACTATTTTGAAGCCAAGATCAATGATATAAAGAAGGATGTAAAAAAACTTTGGAGTACTTTCAATGAAATTATGGGCAGAAAGACATATTCAACTCCATCTTTCATCGAATCAGATGGCTTATTCATCAAAAAAACATTTAATGTTGCCAATTATTTTAATGATTATTTCATTGGCAAAGTGGGCAAACTTATTATATTCATGCATAAAAAACAAATCATGAAAGAAAAGCTGTGTAAGTTAGAATTTTGTAAAGTTAGTGTGGGAGAGGTGGAAAAATAGTTAACAATCAATAATGACAAACCTCCTGGCATTGACAACTTAGATGTAAAGCTACTGAGGATGGTGGCTGACTATACAGCCACTCCTATCTGTCATATTTTTAATCTGGGCCTAGAGGAGTCTTTGTCCTCAGGTCTGGAGGGAAGACAACGTAATTCGGTCTCCAAGAGTGGTAAAGCAGCCTTTACTGGTTCTAACAGCAGACCTGTAAGCTTGCTGCCAGCTCTTAGCAAACTGTTGGAAAAAATTGTGTTTGACCAAATACAATGCTATTTCTCTGTAAACAAATTAACAAAAGATGTTCAGCATGCTTATAGAGAAGGGCATGTACTGCACTGCACAAATGATGTCAGTGTAGTTCAATCAATGATGATTGGTTGAAAGAAATTGATAATAAGAAGATTGTGGGAGCTGTACTGTTATATTTCAGTGCAACCTTTGATATTATTGACCATAACCTGTTGTTGAAAAGACTTAAGTGCTATGGCTTTTCAACCTCTGCCATATCGTGGATTCAGAGCTATCTATCTAATAGAACTCAAAGGGTTTCTTTAATGGAAGTGTCTCTAATGTCAAACATGTAAAGTGTGGTGTACTGCAAGGCAGCTCTCTAGGCCCTCTACACTTTTCTATTTTTACCAATGACCTGCCACTGGCATTAAACAAAGAATGTGTGTCCATGTATGCTGATGATTCAACCATATATGCATCAGCAACCTCAGCTAATGAAGTCACTGAAACCCTTAAAGAGTTGCAGTCTGTTTTGGAATGGGTGGCCAGTAATAAACTGGTCCTGAACATCTCTAAAACTAAGAGCATTGTATTAGGTACAAATCATTCCTTAAGTTCTAGACCTCAGCTGAATCTGGTAATGAATGTTGTGGCTGTTGAACAAGTTGAGGAGACTACATTACTTGGCATTACCTTAGATTGTAAACTGTCATGGTCAAAACATATAGATTCAATGGTTGCAAAGATGGGGAGAGGTCTAGCTGTAATAAAGAGATGCTCTGTTTTTTTGACACCACACTCCAAAAAGTAAGTTCTGCAGGCTCTAGTTTTGTTGAATCTTGATTATTGTCCAGTCGTGTAGTCCAGTGCGGCAAGGAAAGACCTAGTTAAGCTGCAGCTGGCCCAGAACAGAGCGGCACGTTTTGCTCTTCATTGTAATGAGGGCTGATGTAAATGCTATGCATGCCAGTCTTTCTTGGCTAAGAGTTGAGAGACTGATTGCATCACTTCTTTTTATAAGAAACATTGGGTTGAAAATCCCAAATAGTTTGCATAGTCAACTTACAGACAGCTCTGACACACACACATCCCACCAGACTTCTTTTCATAGTCCCCAAATCCAGAACAAATTCAATAAAACGTACAGTATTATATAAAGCCCTTATTGCATGGAACTTCCTACCATCTCATATTGCTCTAATAAACAGCAAACCTGATTTCAAAAAACATAAAGTAACACCTCGCGGCACCACACCTCTTCCTATTTGACCGAGATTGTTTGTGTGTATACATTGATATGTAGGCTACGTGTGGCATTTAAAACATTTATGTAGTTCTGTCCTTGTCTAATGATGTTCTGTCTTATGTTTCATATTTTGTGTGGACCCCAGGAAGAGTAGCTGCTGCTTTTGCAATAATAAAATACCAAATGCCTAGTTAAATTTTTTTTTAAAAGTTGACAGTACTCCAATTCACCATGACATACAGTATGATCGGTCATGAATGGTTTACTGTACTCCTACAGAAATAGCCTTACTAGCTTGGCTTCCCTTATAAGACTGTAGACATTACATATAAAAAGCATCAGAGAAACCACCTTATACAGAAATTATAGAACTGAAATGATTCCCTCTTCTACACAACAAAGAATGCTATCTATTCTAAACAATATATTTCTGAATTTTCCGTAACATTGTACTGTTCTGAACTGAGCCAAGAAAATCGTCACCCCCTGCATCCGGTTTAATTGAATAAAACATTAACCAATACACAGCATGTAGACCAGATCTTTTCTATTTCCTGTTAGAGGAAATCAGTCACGTATCTCTTTATTGTTGCCCAGCCCTCCTGATGAACAGATGCACACAGACAGACAACACAGAACAAAAGACACATATTTCTGTTATCTGCCACAAGGTTTTATTGTAAAGTGGCAACCTCCTCACCCAATCTCAAAAACAATGTTCCACTTAAGGCTCCAAATGCACATATTGCCATCTTTATTGATATATTTGAAATATCTTTATTTTAGTGTTAAAAAAAACTGCAAGCACCAACCCCCCTTTTTACTGTGGTGTCCTGTACATTCAAATGAAAGCAAGGCGGCAATTGAACAGTCAAATACTGATCTGTTCTTGTCCATATGCATAAAAGGAATGAAAACTGGTAACATCTCTATCTAGTTAACATAAATACAGATATTCTTTAGTTATTCTTGACCTTTTTGCCTCAACTTTTGTAGTGTATAAACAAAGTGCTTAGTATATGCATAGTCTATTACGTGTTTTGCCATGTCAAATAACATATTGGATAAAATAGAACATTGTAAATAAATAAGTCAGTCATATGAAAACCTCATGAGTGCAAAATACTTGCCATTAGCTGTAACCTAGGCAGTGAATATGACTGTCAAGGCATTATAGAAAGCATTCACATTTTCCTATGCTACTGAGCATTTAGTCATCATTGTTTAAGTGGCGAAGAACGCAAAAACAGTGCTAATCTTAATGTTTTTATTGTGGGAGTGTTATTAATCTCAGGTAGTGTGGCGTTGCTGTTCATATTTGTTTTGGAAAAACCTGTGATGTGTGATCATTCCTTGAAGGTAAAAAAAATAAAAAAAAAAAAGAAGTTGAAGTTTTCTGGCAAAATAACTTGTAGGCTTTCGCATATGTTAATGAGATCTCCATCCATCTCTTCCATTGTGTGGAAAAAATACAGACCAAAAAAGCCTAAAGCTATTCCTTTAGATTCAAATGCTATAGATACAGCTGCTAAGATGAAAGCGTCTGGAATCCAGATGGCACGTAGTATTTTCCATTTACAATGGTAACCCTTCGAGTGATACCACCACGTTTCCACCCAACTTGTCTGCCAGGGTGGCGCGGTCCTGGATGTCGTCTAATCCGTTGACTTGCCATTCGTGTTTGATACCTGAAAAACAAAGGCGAGTATATCAAGTTAATTCCCATCTGTTTTATACTGTTGTGTTGAATACTAAAGGAAGCACTATCAAAAATGACAGGGGTGTCTGGGGGAATTTTGTTTGATCCCACACATTCTTCTCTAAACTTTCAATGGATCAATGGGGTAGAAATTAAATGGTATTTTGAAAAATTTGAAACGCCAACACTGACATTCATGACACTTTCATAGAACATGAATACGAAAAGAAAATAACTTGTAGTTATTAATACTTGATAGTTTTGATAAGATAGCCTAGTTTTTACTATGCAAATTCTGACATCACCCGAATAAATTACTGAACCACACGATCATTGAATATCAGGTCAAACAGAACAGAAATAGTGATTGTATATAGCAATTTTCACTTACCTGTGAACTTCTTTTTAATGGCATCTTTAGAGCTAGCATAGATCATCTTGCTTTTCAAGGGCGCACCCTCAGGTGCCCTGGAATGAGGTGGGAAACACTGACTTAATAACGGCTTTATTCCATAGTAATCCATACAACACAAATGAAAGCAGCAGCAATGTTTCTGTTTCTCAAACTTTTTATAGCAGGGACCACCAAGCTATGGTCCTCCAGCACAACACTTAATATGAATTGACTAATTCGGTGTCAGATCCCAGCGATTGAACCAGTGGTTGACACAGCCACTGATCTAGGGTACCTACCAAATGACACCCCAGCCAAGCTAGGGAATATAGGCTTTTAAGAAACATTATTGACAGCAGCTTTGCACCTTTCAAACTAACAAAAGGCAATGTACAAACTTACCAAAATATGAATACCAGGTCTTCTTTCTTGGATTCTTTTGTTTCGTATGTGGCATCGTATAGGCCATATCTGCAATCGTTGAGCGGTAGAAGCTTGACGAAACATGCGTATGGATCGTCCACCGACTCCCCAATGTCACCAACGAGGATCCACTTGCCCTCCTCTACGATGATCTTCTTCTTGTCATCGCTGAGGCAAAACAGCACAGCCTTTTTACGCTTTTTTACATCTTCGGTAGAGGATGACTTCCTGACCTTCATGTCATTGAAGACCTTGATGACTTCATCGTTGACAGTGACACCCGAGGCCTGTGGAAAGAGGGGAGGATGATATACAAGGTTCATTCAAGGTGTGATTTAGAACTCAAATGTGAACCAGATGATATAGCAGCCTAGATTATTGTGAATGGCGTTCAGCCAATTAGCTTGCAGCAGTCAGTTGTTAACTCTGGCTGAAAGCAGGGCGCAACATCAGGATGTAACATTAGCATGGTGGTGGAAATGGTGTTTCATAAAGTACACATATTTAACAGTCTTGTCGCCAGTAAATGTAGTTGAGGAAATCGAAGACTTGTCAGCCTGAATGGAGAACGTTTTAGGTACGGAGGGGTATAGGAGTGTATTACCGACTGCATACAAATGCGTTTGGATCAACAATATCGCCATCTACCGGCCTTTGGGCTACATACGCTGCTATGTTAGTTGGCCAAAGTGTTCTCTCTATTAAAGATGACAATCGGACCAGAAAGCCAAGCTGTGGCAATATTAAGACATTCCAACAGTGGTGACTGCTGATTAGCCACCCTCAATCTATCAAAAGAGTGCACGAAACTCGCTGACCAGTGACTAGTTAGTGACCACCACACTGTCAACCGTCAGTGAATGAGACAGGTAACTCGCTTGGTGTATAGCAACATGTGCATGTGTCAAAGCCCACGGTATCCGATTAAACTCAACTCAACGAGTTGTGTTGAGGTGCGATCAGTATGGGCAGACTGGAGCTACGACGTCACAAAATGACGTTTTCAAAAACGACTGATTTGAGCACGCAAAGCATAGCCTGCAATTGTAGACTTGTCTTTTGGGTCCTGAAATAATTGTGTGTGACTTTGGCGCTCCAGTGCGCACACACTAGTCGCCACTCAACTATATTGTAAATAGTGGAGTTTAGTCGGTTAGGCCCACTACAGTAAACCAGTACCTATGGGAACAATATTGGCTTGCAAATGCTTGCTAGTTTCCACTGTCAAACAAGCGTGGAAATCCGCATGGGCGTATTGGCTTGAGTGCAATCAAACAAAACAGGAGGCAGGCAAGACCATTACAAGTTGACGTTAGATAGTCCCAATCATTAAAGGTAGCTTGTCGTGTAGAAAACATAATTGCTATCAGGTAGCTAGCTATGTTATTAGCTAGCAAGCCAACTTGGCTAAACTTTCAGATCATGAAGGTAACTGTCAGTGGTAGAGTGAGAAACGTTAGTTAGATAGCGGACTGCGCTATAATTAGGTTAAAATGGCCGCCTGGGGATGCAGGCCCTGTAACAATCCTAAATTGGAACTGATTTTACAAACGAAATCACATATATATATATATATATATATAAAACAAACATTGTAGCTATAGCGCACCACTGCGGAATGTAGAACTGTAACCAGCAATCAAAACGTTGGTGCGTAAGCAAGCAAGCCAATGTCGAACACTGCCCAATGTTGCAACAAAGTTACAAAAAGTTAAAATCATCACTCAACTAGAAACTACGAGTAGTTTCAGCACTCAACTAGAAGAGTAAATTATCCTACCATGTTGTAAGATCGTCGGTCCTGTGAGATTTGCTATTATGTGGGGAAATCTTTAGGGGTAAAGAGATATGGGAATGAACGTCCTGACGGGGTGGGGGTACGGGGCGCGCGAGTATGAGCCACTGCATTTGCGGCGGGCGGGATCAGCAGTGGGATTCGAAGGGATAAGGGGAATTTGTCTTGTGACTTACGGTTAACAATAAAGCTAAATTCACTTGCGGATTTCTACACTTCACTGCGGACACCAACTTCCCCGCCAGGAAATTTAAGTTCTCTCTAACCCTACAAAATATTGAGCCCATTTTATCTCAGTGAGGTGTAGAAAAAATATTAACCTAAAATAGACGCCATTAATATATTCAGGAACTTCATATTTATGAATCAGAGATTGGCAACACAAGTGAGAGCTGACCAAGAAATATTAAAACAGTGAATTTATTTTTACATATAGAAAATATACACGATAGCAAATACAAAAGCAGAGGTGAGAAAGTTAGGGGGACAAAACTCAGTATTTAAACCCTACCACAAAACAGTTTTCTATAGTTTGAACTAAAACCTATGCCAATAATTCTTTACAAAAACAAACATGTTCTATAAAAATATAATTTAAAGCAAGTTCTTAGCTTAACTAAAATAAATAACCAATGAATTATAGGAAATAAGGAACAGTAAATCAGATTCCAGTGTAGTGTTTCCCTGAAAGATGGGAACCTGAAACAGTCCATGCAAAATTAGTTTACTGTTCAGTACTGTGAAACGAACAAATGCAAAACTGTCCATATTAAAGTTAATACTTAAGTCATCTAAATTAACTGAAATGGTCAAAGAAAATTACGTGCACAAAGAAAGTCTAGAAATCCTCACAAGATACAAAATATAAAAATGCACTGTTAAAAACACTTCTTTCCAACCACAATTCATTTTCCCTGAGTGAATACGAATAGAAAAGAGTTGTTTTCAAATATTGAGTGCAAATACTTTCACAGCGAGTTAGTTGTTCCTGCATTATCTTGAGGGAATGATATTACACTGCACAATGCTTTGGGAATGTTCAGACTTTCCAATGAATTATGGTATTCACTAGAGAAAAAAATGGATGAAAACAAAAGCGAAACAGGAAGGGACTACCTGAATTTGTCCAAGAAGAAATAGTTTTTTGTTGAAAAACATCCAGGTAAAAAACAAATTGCTACGGTGTGCATTAATGAATACGACCAAGTAGTTTCAGCCAGTCGGCTTTACATCCGGGACCGCTTCAGTGGAGGAGTGGTCCGGTCCGCCAGCCCCAGGTTAAAGATCTCTGAGTTGAAGAAGGCTTGGAGCCTTGTTCCTGCTTTAGCTTCATTTGTGTGCTGAGGGTTGTATTGTAAACAGTTGGCGAACATAAGCTCCACGTCCTCAACGTAAGCAGCTGTGAGAAAAACATATATAAAATGTCCCATCTGGTGAAGTACAGAAACATGACGGCATAAAAAGGTTTTAGTTAACACAAAAAAGCAAAATCTCAACTTACTGGCTGTTTTATATGCACAGTTGTTAACCTTTTCTCGGATAGTGCTCAGCGCAATGGGCTTTTTGATAATGTCAAAGTAGTCTGGAACCTGCAGAAGTGAGGAGACAAAATCAGGTCATTTAAAAAGACAAAACAATCCACAAATCTCAAAGCAATACAACAAGTTAGTATTGAGGTTGACTAGTGAAGTAATTAAAACCTCTACAGGATTGGTGTCTCCCCCCCCCCCGCGGGACGGTTGAGCTAATGTGCGCTAATGTGATTAGCATGAGGTTGTAAGTAACAAGAACATTTCACAGGACAGACATATCTGATATGGGCAGAAAGCTTAAATTCTTGTTAATCTAACTGTACTGTCCGATTTACAGTAGCTATTACAGTGAAATAATACCATGCTATCGTTTGAGGAGAGTGCAGTTATGAACTTAAATGTATTAATAAACCAATTAGGCACATTTTGGCAGACTTGATACAACATTTTGAACAGAAATGCAATGGGTCATTGGATCAGTCAAATCTTTGAACATACACTGCCATCTAGGCCAAAGTGGCTTACCAATAAGACAGTGAAGGTTCCTGAGTGGCAGAGTTACAAGCTGACTTAAATTTACAGCAAGACCTGAAAATGGTTGTCTAGCAATGATCAACCACCAATTTGACAGAGCTTGCAGAATTTTGAAAATAATAATGGGTAAATGTTGCACAATCCAGGTGTGGAAAGCTCTTAGAGACTTACCCAGAAAGACTCACAGCTGTAATCACTGCCAAATGTGCTTTTACAAAAGTATTTACTCTCAGAGGTGTGAATTCTTGTGTAAATAAGATATTTCTGGATTTCATTTTCAGTAAACGTGCAAACATTTCAAAAAACATGTTTCACTTTATCATTATGTGGCAGATGGGTGAGAAACAAATACATTTAATCCATTTTAAATTCAGGCTGTAACAACAAAATGTGGAATAAGTCAAGGGGTATATGCATACTTTCTGAAGGCACTGTATGTGTGTCACTAGTGACGTAGCTAGTTATGTAATAGTATAGGAAAACGTATTCATAGAAGTGCTTGCATGTGTGTGTGCGCTGTTTTTTTAAACGCATGCACGTCGCTCTGCGTGCCTCTCATATCAGCCTTTAAATAAAGTCAGGTATTACCTGTGTCCTAGACACCAGTTTCATGAAGGGCCAGCTGTCTTCATGTCTGACTAGCTCTACAGTCAGCTGCTCGCAGGCAGACAGCTCATGGACTCCTAGGTTCCTCCCTGAGCTGCGACGATTGGAAGAAGAACCTGAGACTGAGGGAGTCAGGACCAGCTTGGGTTTGTGGGAGACCTCTGCTGGAGAAACAGCGGAAGGAGAATATAAATGCAAAGATGAGCACAGTGAGTGAGAAAGCCTAGAAACTAGAGGGAAATTGTGTAATTGATACATGAGAAAATTAAACATTCAACACTTTTATACAGACATACTTTTTTTTTGCATTACATCTTCAGCAATATAAAGACCCTGGCACATCATGTTAACGCACTACTTTATAAGAACACAATTTTGTATTTTTAATCACCTAACACAACCCTCTTCCATCTCCCCTCCCACTGTCTTAACTGGTCTTACCTGAGATTGGTCTTTTACGGGAGTCTGCCAGAGACAGAGATGGAGTGAGCTGGCTGCCTGGCCTGCTGGAGGTACCGTTGGTTGCCAATATCTCATGACTGAGCCGGGAGCTGACTCTGCTGCCTGGCCGTGGTGGAGGTCTGCCGTTGGAGACTGGGGTGGGCTTATTGGAGACTGGGGTGGGCTTATTGGAGACTGGGGTGGGCTTATTCCCTGAGGACCTGGAAGCAGCTCCCTTCCCAGCTGAGGGGGCCTGTTTGGGGGTGGTCTGCTGGCTCCGGGGGGTGGAATGACTTGAGTTGGTCCTGCTCGACCGACTTCCTTTGGTAGTAGGCACAGCAGGTTTCACAGCAGTCCGGACCTTTTTAGCGGCACTAAAGGAGAAGAGGGAGACAGAATTGTGGGAGGGAAACTTCAGATATCTGACTAAACTAAATGTGTTGGGTTGTTTATTGTTTTAAAGTATTCAATTTAATATAAACTACGGCTGTACAACAACAAAAAATCTTGATTGACCGAGAGTCGTTTGTTCTTTCGACCAATCGATATAGACACCACCTATGCACTGAGCTTTTCTGATGCTTTAAGCACACTGTTTGATGAAATAATTACACACAAATGGCTCAAAAGCAAACATAAAAAAATACAGCAAGTGTCTGTCTGGTGCATGTGGTCTCGCTCCTCCCTGCTGCATCTGACAGGCAGCACAGCATGTGTTTATCTCGCCGTCCGTGCTGAAGCTGCAACATAATTACAGCCATTTAGTTTGTCATTTCTGGGCTGAAAAGTTCTGTTACCGAAATCAATAATTTGTTTAGGAAAAACATTCCCTATTCCCTCAACTTTTGCTTGAAAGGGTGTGTATTGCATGCTAGTGACCAATAAGGCCTGACCTATAACCTATCATAATCGCATCAATAAATTGGTTATTAACTCTATACGTGACAGCAAAATTGATGCAGTGGACATGAAAAATAAACTCGAAACAGGGGAATGTTTACTGGTTACTCAGGAGGGAAGTCAGATCTGTGTAAGACATTTTACTTAATTGTGGAAAGGAGGTTATAGGAGCAAGCGCAGTCAAATTACAATAAAGTGCTGTCAGATAACACATTTTTTTTTAAATCTGACCATTTGGAAGTGTAAACACAAAAATGATAAGTACCATAGACTGTCCTAATTATATTTTTTATGAAGGCTTTATTACAGCAAAGACAACAAAAACATTTATTGTTTAGGCTAATTATTCAAGGCTCCCTTTGTTATTACATTTTAAAACAAAAATGCTTGATTGCATTTCAAAGCATGTATGCTACGTGATTACATGAAGGAATAATTGATAGATACAGGAGCCTATATTGAAATAGGCGTAAATTAAAGTATTAAGTCTAAACCGGACTCGCTCTTAGTGTCACGACTTCAGCCGAAGTTGGTCCCTCTCCTTGTTCGGGCGGCGTTCGGCGGTCGACGTCACCGGCTTTGTCACCACCGATCCACTTTTCATTTTAGTTTTGTCTTCATTATACACACCTGGTTTCCATTCCATAATCAATGTTCCTTATTTAACCCTCTGGCTTCCTTTTTTGTTTTGTGAGTGATTGTCATTGTCATGTGGGTTCGTTCCTTGTGCTCCGGATATTTGTATTTTTCCTTGTTGGAACATTGCTTACATTGAGTAAATTCAGATTAATACTCATACCTGTGTCCTGCGCCTGACTCCGCTTCTCCATTCACCTAATCGCTGACACTTAGGCATACAGATTATAATTATTGTAATAACAATAAGGAGATTAAGAAAAAGGATTGTATAGGAGCAAGAGCTGCATGCATATTATTCATTATTATGTGCAGTTAGATGACAATGTTATTTTTCTGACTACTTGAAACAGTGTAAACACTAAATCAATTATAATACCAGAGTTTGTTAAATTATTACATACATTTTTAAAGCCTTTATTACAGCATAGCTAAGATATGACAAAACAGCCACATTTGTGAAATTGCTTTATCTGACATGTGGTTGTGAGGCTTGGTGCTCGCAGAATAAGTAGACTATTAAACAAACACAAAACAGGATACACCTTATTTCTGTAGATACAGTTGAAGTCGGAAGTTTACATACACTTAGGGGTTGGAGTCATTAAAACTCGTTTTTCAACCACCCCATAAATGTATTTTTAACAAACTATAGTTTAGATAAGACGGTTAAGACATCTACTTTGTGCATGACAAGTCATTTTTCCAACAATTGTTTACAGACAGATTATTTCACTGTACCACAATTCCAGTGAGTCAGAAGTTTACATACACTAAGTTGAATGTGCCTGTAAAACAACTCGGAAAATTCCAGAAAATGTCATGGCGTTAGAAGCTTCTGATAGGCTAATTGACATCATTTGAGTCAATTGGAGGTGTACCTGTGGATGTATTTCAAGGCCTACCTTAAAACACAGTGCCTCTTTGCTTGACATTATTGGAAAAGCCAATGAAAATCAGCAAAGATCTCAGATAAAAAAAAACATTGTAGACCTCCACAAGTCTGCTTCATCCTTGGGAGCAATTTCCAAACACCTGATGGTACCACGTTCATCTGTACAAACAATAGTACGCAAGTATAAACACCATACAGTCAGACCACGCAGCAGTCATACCGCTCAGGAAGGAGACGCTTTCTGTCTCCTAGAGATGAACGTACTTTGGTGCGAAAAGTGCAAATCAATCCCAGAACAACAGCAAAGGACCTTGTAAAGATGCTGGAGGAAACAGGTACAAAGGTATCTATATCCACAGTAAAACGAGTCCTAAATCAACAAAACTTGAAAGGCCACATAGCAAGGAAGAAGCCACTGCTCAAAAACCGCCATAAAAAAGCCAGACTATGGTTTGCAACTGCACATGGGTACAAAGATCGTACTTTTTTGAGAAATGTCACCTGGTCTGATGAAACAAAAATAGAACTGTTTGGTCATAATGACCATCATTATGTTTGGAGGAAAAAGGGGGATGCTTGCAAGCCAAAAAACACCATCTCAACCGTGAAGCACAGGGGTGGCAGCATCATGTTGTGGGGGTGCTTTGCTGCAGGAAGGACTGGTGCACTTCACAAAATAGATGGCATCATAAGGCAGGAAAAATTATGTGGATATACAGTGCCTTGCTAAAGTATTCGGCCCCCTTGAACTTTGCGACCTTTTGCCACATTTCAGGCTTCAAACATAAAGATATAAAACTGTGTTTTTTTGTGAAGAATCAACAACAAGTGGGACACAATCATGAAGTGGAACAACATTTATTGGATATTTCAAACTTTTTTATCAAATCAAAAACTGAAAAATTGGGCGTGCAAAATTATTCAGCCCCTTTACTTTCAGTGCAACAAACTCTCTCCAGAGGTTCAGTGAGGATCTCTGAATGATCCAATGTTGACCTAAATGACTAATGATGATAAATACAAGCCACCTGTGTGTAATCAAGTCTCTGTATAAATGCACCTGCACTGTGATAGTCTCAGAGGTCCGTTAAAAGCGCAGAGAGCATCATGAAGAACAAGGAACACACCAGGCAGGTCCGAGATACTGTTGTGAAGAAGTTTAAAGCCGGATTTGGATACAAAAAGATTTCCCAAGCTTTAAACATCCCAAGGAGCACTGTGCAAGCGATAATATTGAAATGGAAGGAGTATCAGACCACTGCAAATCTACCAAGACCTGGCCGTCCCTCTAAACTTTCAGCTCATACAAGGAGAAGACTGATCGGAGATGCAGCCAAGAGGCCCATGATCACTCTGGATGAACTGCAGAGATCTACAGCTGAGGTGGGAGACTCTGCCCATAGGACAACAATCAGTCGTATATTGCACAAATCTGGCCTTTATGGAAGAGTGGCAAGAAGAAAGCCATTTCTTAAAGATATCCATAAAAAGTGTTGTTTAAAGTTTGCCACAAGCCACCTGGGAGACACACCAAACATGTGGAAGAAGGTGCTCTGGTCAGATGAAACCAAAATTGAACTTTTTGGCAACAATGCAAAACGTTATGTTTGGCGTAAAAGCAACACAGCTGAACACACCATCCCCACTGTCAAACATGGTGGTGGCAGCATCATGGTTTGGGCCTGCTTTTCTTCAGCAGGGACAGGGAAGATGGTTAAAATTGATGGGAAGATGGATGGAGCCAAATACAGGACCATTCTGGAAGAAAACCTGATGGAGTCTGCAAAAGACCTGAGACTGGGATGGAGATTTGTCTTCCAACAAGACAATGATCCAAAACATAAAGCAAAATCTACAATGGAATGGTTCAAAAATAAACATATCCAGGTGTTAGAATGGCCAAGTCAAAGTCCAGACCTGAATCCAATCGAGAATCTGTGGAAAGAACTGAAAACTGCTGTTCACAAATGCTCTCCATCCAACCTCACTGAGCTTGAGCTGTTTTGCAAGGAGGAATGGGAAAAAATGTCAGTCTCTCGATGTGCAAAACTGATAGAGACATACCCCAAGTGACTTACAGCTGTAATCGCAGCAAAAGGTGGCGCTACAAAGTATTAACTTAAGGGGGCTGAATAATTTTGCACGCCCGATTTTTCAGTTTTTGATTTGTTAAAAAAGTTTGAAATATCCAATAAATGTCGTTCCACTTCATGATTGTGTCCCACTTGTTGATTCTTCACAAAAAAATACAGTTTTATATCTTTATGTTTGAAGCCTGAAATGTGGCAAAAGGTCGCAAAGTTCAAGGGGGCCGAATACTTTCGCAAGGCACTGTATTGAAGCAACATCAAGACATCAGTCAGGAAGTTAAAGCTTGGTCGCAAATGGTTCTTCCAAATGGACCATTTTTTAAATGTATTTTTTATTTAACCTTTATTTAACCAGGTAGGCTAGTTGAGAACAAGTTCTCATTTGCAACTGTGACCTGGCCAAGATAAAGCATAGCAATTCGACACATTCAACAACAGAGTTACACATGGAATAAACAACAGTCAATAATACAGTAGAACAAAATAAAACAAAAAGTCTATATACAGTGAGTGCAAATGAGGTAAGATAAGGGAGTTAAGGCATTAGGCCATGGTGGCAAAGTAATTACAATATAGCAATTAAACACTGGAATGGTAGATGTGCAGAAGATGAATGTGCAAGTAGAGATACTGGGGTGCAAAGGAGCAAGATAAATAAATACTGTATGGGGATGAGGTAGGTAGATAAATGGGCTGTTTACAGATGGGCTATGTACAGGTGCAGTGATCGGTGAGCTGCTCTGACAGCTGGTGCTTAAAGCTAGTGAAGGAGATGAGTCTCCAGCTTCAGAGATTTTTGCAGTTCGTTCCAGTCATTGGCAGCAGAGAACTGGAAGGAAAGACGACCAAAGGAGGAATTGGCTTTGGGGATGACTAGTGAGATATACCTGCTGGAGTGCTACGAGTGGGTGCTGCTATGGTGACCAGTGAGCTGAGATAAGGTGGGGCTTTACCTAGCAAAGACCTATAGATAACCTGTAGCCAGTGGGTTTGGCGACGAGTATGATGCGAGGGCCAACCAACGAGAGCGTACAGGTCGCAATGGTGGGTAGTGTATGGGGCTTTGGTGACAAAACAGATGGCACTGTGATAAAACTAGATGCAGTCTCTGAGTAGAGTGTTGGAGGCTAGTTTATAGATGACATCACCGAAGTCGAGGATCGGTAGGATGGTCAGTTTTAGTATGTTTGGCAGCATGAGTGAAGGATGCTTTGTTGCGATATAGGAAGCCATTTCTAGATTTAATTTTGGATTGGAGATGCTTAATGTGAATCTGGAAGGAGAGTTTACAGTCTAACCAGACACCTAGGTATTTGTAGTTGTCCACGGGCGAGCAGGTGCGGGCAGTGATCGGTTGAATAGCATGCATTTAGTTTTACTTGCGTTTAAGAGCAGTTGGAGGCCACGGAAGGAGAGTTGTATGACAATGACCCCAAGCATACTTCCAAAGTTGTGGCAAAATGGCTTAAGGACAACAAAGTCAAGGAATAGGAGTGGCCATCACAAAGCCCTGACCTCAATCCTATAGAAAATTTGTGGGCAGAACTGAAAAAGTGTGCGCGAGCAAGGAGGCCTACAAACCTGACTCAGTTACAACAGCTCTGTCAGGAGGAATGGGCCAAAATTCATCCAACTTATGTGGGGAGCTTGTGGAAGGCTACCTGAAACAATTGACCCAAGTGAAACCATTTAAAGGCAATGCTACCAAATACTAATTGAGTGTATGTAAACTTTGGGAATGTAATGAAAGAAATAAAAGCTGAAATAAATCCCTCTACTATTATCCTGACATTTCACATTCTTAAAAAAAAGTGGTGATCCTAACTGCCCTAAGACAGGGAACTTTTATTAGGATTCAATGTCAGGAATTGTGAAACACCGTAGCCAAATACATTTAAACTCAGTTTATGTAAACTTCAGACTTCAACTGTGTATATGGATTTATAAAGCCAGACAAATTAAACAGTTAGGCTATTGGATTATAGACCTAATTAAATTGGGGTTTCCTCTCCTAAATTTTCTTAGACAATTAAGGCAAGGCCCATTTCCTCACTTCATTACTGCCACGCCGTATTGTTCTCAACACCGATACGCTGGTTAACTTCGCTAGTATGCACATAGCAACATATAGGGAAAGGCGCCAATTTAACGGCACACTGAAGATTACATTTCAGAACCGTGGACTGCGACCATCAACGCAGGAGAAAGCGCATTTGTTATAGAATAAATATTTTGTATTTGTGTTGCACCATTGTTCTTATGTAATATCAACATATACAACTTCAGTAGCACGTCTTGGAGTGATGGACTGTGCCATCCCCACGGCCTCCACAATGGATTAGTCCACTGAGAAAGGCGCAAATTAGACAGGTGTTTTGTACCACAAAAATCTATATAATTTGTGACTAGTTGACTAAAGAAGTCTCGGTCGACCAACAGCCTATGGACTAAATGGGGTCTGCCTACTTTCAACCCAATGAAGTACAGTAACGCTCAGAACACACCTCTTCTCCTCCGTCGTCTCCTCCCCAGAGTCTTCTTCCTCCAATTCCTCAGAGTTGACAGAGGACCGTTGGCGGGAGGGGAGGCGGTTGGCTCGCTGTTTGGGACGGCACTCCGGGCAGAACCAGTCCCCTTCTGGGACGGCCTGGACACAACACAGAGCAAAGAATAGGTTTAGATTACACCGGTACAGTAGACAGCAGAGTTACAGGTGACGGGGAACTACACTCTTTCATCAGGTTACTTTTCAAGACAACAGGGTCCTCAAATGAACCTCGAAAAGGTTTCATACCAACATTATCGATCGAGTTCCAATTATTTTAGGGAGGGGGGGACAGAATGTGCTTGCCCGCCATTAAAATTGTAGGGGAAACACAGGGTATCCATAGGCCATGTGTGAAGAAAATCATCATCCATCCTACCTTGAGTTTGGGGCGGACACAGTGGATGTGGTGTCCTCGGTCGCAGCAGTCACACAGCAGCATGTTCTCTGCATCTCCCTTCCTACGACAGACCTTACAGCGGGCGTTGAGCAGGGACTTGGCCCAAATGACACTGCGCTCCAGGGTGGAGAGGTGGAGGAAGACCTGGGACATGCTGGAACAACCCAGCAGAGACTCCCTCCAACGCTCCTGGACCGTCTTCACCAACCGACCACTGTCACTACCGTCTGGTCAGAGAGAGAAGAGACATACAGTCAGACATTATTACAGTAGTATTCACCACCCCGTCACTACTGTCTGGTCAGAGAGAGAAGAGACATACAGTCAGACATTATTACAGTATTCACCACCCCGTCACTACTGTCTGGTCAGAGAGAGAAGAGACATACAGTCAGACATTATTACAGTATTCACCACCCCGTCACTACTGTCTGGTCAGAGAGAGAAGAGACATACAGCCAGACATTATTACAGTAGTATTCACCACCCCGTCACTACTGTCTGGTCAGAGAGAGAAGAGACATACAGTCAGACATTACAGTAGTATTCACCACCCCGTCACTACTGTCTGGTCAGAGAGAGAAGAGACATACAGTCAGACATTATTACAGTAGTATTCACCACCCCGTCACTACTGTCTGGTCAGAGAGAAAAGAGACATACAGTCAGACATTATTACAGTAGTATTCACCACCCCGTCACTACTGTCTGGTCAGAGAGAGAAGAGACATACAGTCAGACATTATTACAGTATTCACCACCCCGTCACTACCGTCTGGTCAGAGAGAGAAGAGACATACAGTCAGACATTATTACAGTAGTATTCACCACCCCGTCACTACTGTCTGGTCAGAGAGAGAAGAGACATACAGTCAGACATTATTACAGTATTCACCACCCAAGGATGGGCATTTAAGATGTCAACTTCTTTCAGATATCCAGATAGTCGAAATACATGCGTTTAAAAGAAACAACTTTTCCTACTGCAATGGGGTCTTGCTCGTGCGGAGGTGCACTTGTTTCAGCACAGATGGTGGAGAGGGGAGCGAGATGAGCAGAGGCCAGTGTGTCTGACACGGAAAGAGAGAGAAAGTAGCCAAACCTATTTGAGCAAGTTAGACAAACTTGTTGCTGCGCTAGGTTAAAGAAGCTAGCTAACTACACTAGCCAGTTAAGTTAGTTAATTAGCCTTGCTAGCTGGCTAAGGCGATTTTGCTGCACTCCTCACATCCATTCATATTAAAAAACAGCCTACCTGTTGGTTGATCATTTAGCCAACTTCATTCCGTCATTTTTTCCCCTTTTTGCATCGATTAGAAATCTCCCACTTCACAAGGAGCCTCTGAGTAGCGCTGCTTTGATCGTCCGACAAGCTACATGCACGAAAAGTGTGTTGTCTACCAGTACATCTTTCTTTATTGGGGCGCACTCAAAAAAACCTGTCAACTCGTTATATTGAAATATCTAATGTCATGATCTATCCTTATATGTAGCACTGTCACATCAATAATGACATTTTCTTAAAAATAGGCCTCTTATTAAAAATGTTTTTGTTTTTTGAAAATTTTTAAGTATACCCTCACAAGTAATCAAACACTAAAGTCCATTTGGATATTCAAATATCCGTGCCTATCCCTAGACCCTACCGTCTGAGGTTCAGAGAGAGAAGAGACAGACAGTCTGGAAGGCCCAGAAAATCCAGCCACCCAAGTCATAGACTGTCCTCTCTGCTTCCGCATGGCTGGCGGTACATCAAGTCTGACACCAAGAGAGTCCTGAACAGCTTCTATCCCCAAGCCATAAGACTGCTAAATAACTACACTGACTGAGTTGACACACCCATGTATTTTATTGTTACACACGACTCACACACGCCACTGCTACTGTTTATCATATATTCTGATGCCTAGTCACCTTACCCCTATACATATCTATCGCCAACACTCCAGTATCCCTGCATATAGCGTCTTAACTTCCCATGTGTTTTTGTTCGACCTTGTTATTTTTAGTGCTACATTGATTACTACATTATTGGGTTTAGAGTTTGCAAGAAAGGCATTTCACTTTTCTTGTGCATATGACAAAAAAACTTGAAACATGTCACAGAATGCAACACTCCTCTCCATCATCTATAATATAATTACCTTCACTGTGTTGATCCTCATCTTTCTTCTCCTTCTTCTTTGCCTTCTGGTCCCTTTTAGAGTCTTCATCGCCTGTTGGGAGGGGGAATAAGGTGAGGCACTGTTTTGCCATGAAAGTCAAAATATATCAATTTGAACGTCAAACATAATCAAAAGCCCTAAACCCTAAAAGATCATACTGTTCGAATGACCAGTTTAGAGTGTGAAAAATACAGGTCACAGCAGACATTAAAACACAGGTAGCACTCATTCCCTGTCTGGCTGGCAGTTAAGGTCTGTTGAAAGTAGTGCTGAGAGATTAACAAAAATGTCTCATTTTTCAGTTTTTAAAACAACTGACTGACATCGATTCAATGATTTGAATTCCATTTTTTTCTGTGAGCTCAATGAGCGCATTCTCTAAAGATGAATCAGATCCAGAAGGGAGTTGTAGTTTCCAACAGGCCAATATTCTTTATTTTATGAGCTAAACTACCTACAATGACCATAAGTCATTGTGCAGCTACTTGTCCGGTCTGTGTTTCTTTTATGCCTGGTATGGAAGAGGAAGAAGAATTCGTGATCGTGAGGGGATAGAGAGAGCAGCTGTTGCTTCGTGAGATATCTCTCCATGAAAATACATGATCTAAGTGACTGATAGTTGGCATTCAGTCATAAAAGTATGCCTTATTTACTTTGAAGTACTACAAAAGAGTGATTGTCAGACAGCATAGGAAGCAGCTCTATAGAGATGACTAGTAATTAAATGAAGTCAAATAAAATAAATGTAATACACAAAAATATTGTAAAGTAATGCGAATAAATGGTTAATCAGTGATAAGCAGTAATTGGCAGTCACTACCATCACAGGACTTATATGAATTGTTTTATTGTTACAGAATTCAACCCAAACAATGAAAGTCAGTGATTATTTAAATAAATCAAGCTGACATCAAGTAAGCACTTACTACTCAGCCCTAGTTAAAATATGCTCGGATAAAGGCCTCTGACCATGTTCCCTCCAATTTTTTCCAGCACGGAACAAATTTCAGGTCTACTGAGTGCAGACTTGAACGTTGTGAAAATTCTGTCCAACTTCCAGCGTACATTTACTTTGAACACTGAGGCTGTACCCACTTTAAGTTAGTTATAACAGTGGCCAAGTTGGCTACTGTGGCTATTTGATCATAATGTAGGCCTACCAGAGTGGCCTACCATCAAAAACAATGGAGAAAAAGCCTTCATTAACATTTTAACATGGAAATAGCTGTTCAGCCTACAGTAGCAGCCAATGTGAAGTGCTCATTGTAGGTCTACATTCCATGAGACTATTGAAAAAAAAAACATGCAGGGCTTGACATGAACCTGATCATCCACTTGTCCTTCAGACAAGGATGTGACTGAAAATGGGGTTGTGTTGTTTGACACAAGAAACCACTTTACAAAATTAAAAACGCACTATTATTCCCATACCATTATTACAAAGAATCAGACAAATTATGCTACCCTCTGCCGACTTAGCTTATTCAAGCCTGTCTCAAAATACAACACTGTCCCTTTAAGAATAAAAAAAAAAAAATAACTTTTCTAGACATCTTTGAAAAGTCAGTCAGGTAACGTACACATTTTGTGCTCTTGTAGGAAGCAATCACTCCCCCATTCCTGACAACAAATGATCTATAACTTGGCTAATAACGCACTAACTAGCAAAGGATATGAACACAATGGGCACATGTGGCTACATGCAGCCTCCGCTATGATCTCAAAACAAGCGCATCTACTCACGACCGCTCATGCTGTAAACACAGTCCAGTTCAAAGTAAATGGCACAGATCCATATGGCAATGGTCTATTTGCATATAGGCCTACTGCAGGTCTGATAGTTTATGCAACACTAGTCTATATAAAGTACAGGCTGAGTCATGTGTGTCATTGCAATAGAATCCTACTCTGATGCGTTCTGCCTACAACAAAATCTCTTGCATATTTTGTTTTATTCGATATGTTGCATTAAAAAGTGGCTAATATTGCGTTGATTCAATCACAATTGCCACAGTAAATGGAAACGTTGATAAGGTTAACAGGGAAAACTTCAGAAAAGGTTGGCGACCACTCTTCTGAATCAAGATAACCTTAGTCAAAATGCAAGCCGAGATCTATGACTTAAAAAACGTAAGCCATGCAACATTAACCAATTAAAAACAGTACTGTGGCAATGAGGTTTGTGCAGTAAGCTGTAGGCCCAAAACATTACCACATATTGACTTTGCTTGAAATTGCCCTGCCAATTAATGCATTGTTGTTCAGGCCATTTAAAAATATATATTTTCTAAAATTTGAGGTATGCTATATGATCACACCGGTAATATATCCATTGTTATATTACTTGTGAAGTACAGCTAAGTGAGCATACATTTTAAATAATTAGCTTTTTATTTTACTGGGTGGATGGTGCCTGGACATGATGATAAGCTTTAGTGGAGGGAGAGCGCAGCAGACTGAGGGTCTGCTTCTCAACATCACTCCACTATCCCTTTCCTCCACTGACCAAAAAAACAGACACCATCTTCCAGCTGATGGTGAAACTCGAGTCTCACCGCATTATTTCTGCTTCATGCACAAATTCATGTTGTTACTCCTATGAACAGACAAAGTGAAATATTGACGTTAAAAAAATACCCAAGACTATCGATACACTCCGCCAACCCTGATGTCCTAGCTGTGTCTGAATCCTGGCTAAGGAAAGCCACCAAAAATTCTGACATGTCCATCCCAAACTACAACATTTTCCAACAAGATAGAACTGCCAGGGGGAGGAGTTGCAATCTACTGCAGCGATAGCCTGCAGAGTTCTGTCATACTATCCAGGTCTGTGCCCAAACAATTCAAGCTTCTACTTTTACAAATCCAGCTTTCCAGAAACAAGTCTCTCACCGTTGTCACTTGTTATAGACCCCCCTCAGCCCCCAGCTGTGCCCTGGACACCATATGTGAATTGATTGAAGATGTTTGGTGACCTAAACTGGGACATGCTTCACACCCCGGCCGTCCTACAATCTAAATTAGATGCCCTCAATCTCACACAAATTATCGAGGAACCTACCAGGTACAACCCTAAATCTGTAAACACGGGCACCCTAATAGATATAATCCTGATCAACTTGCCCTCTAAATACACCTCTACTGTCTTCAACAAGGACCTCAGCGATCACTGCCTCATTGCCTGTCCATAATGGGGCCGCGGTCAAACGACCATCACTGTCATACGCTCCCTAAAACACTTCAGCGAGCAGGCCTTTCTAATCGCCCTGGCCCAGGTATCCTGGAAGGATATTGACCTCATCCCGTTAGTAGAGGATGCCTGGTTGCTCTTTAAAAGTACTTTCCTCACCATTGTAAATAAGCATGTCCCATTCAAAAAAAGTATATAAAAAAATAACAGATATAGCCCTTGGTTCACCTGTCTGCCCTTGACCAGCACAAAAATATCCTGTGGCGTTCTGCATTAGCATCAAATAGCCCCCACGATATGCAACTTTTCAGGGAAAGTTAGGAACCAATATACACAGTCACTTAGGAAAGCTTAGGCTGGCTTTTTCAAACAGAAATTTGCATCCTGTAGCACTAATTCCAAAAAGTTCTGGGATACTAAAGTCCATGGAGAATAAAAGCACCTCCTCCCAGCTGCCCACTGCACTAGGAGAGGCTAGGAAACACCGTAACCACCGATAAATCTACAATAATCGAGAACTTCAATAAGCATTTCTCTACAGCTGGCCATGCTTTCCACCTGGCTACCTCTACCAACAGCTCTGTACCCCCCGCTTCTCCTTCACCCAAATCCAGACAGAGGATGTTCTGAAAGAGCGGCAAAATCTGGATCCCTACAAATCAGCTGGGATAGAATCATCTGGACCCTCTAAAATTATCTGCCAAAATTGTTGCAACCCCTACTACTAGCCCGTTTAACCTCTCTTTCGTATCGTCTAAGATCCCCAAAGATCTGACGCGCTCATCCCACACTCATCCCCCTCTTCAAAGGGGAGACACTCTAGACCCAAACTGTTATAGACCTATATCCACCCTGCCTTTCTAAAATCTTCAAAAGCCAAGTTAACAAAATCACAGACCATTTTGAATTCTCCCGTACCTTCTCCACTATGCAATTTGGTTTCCGAGCTGGTCATGGGTGCACCTCAGCCACGCTCAAGGTCCTAAACGATATCATAACCGCCATTGATAAGAGACAATACTGTGCAGCTGTATTCATCGACCTGGCCAAGGCTTTCGACACGGTCAATCACCGTTCTCTTATCGGCAGACTCAACAGCCTTGGTTTCTCTAATGATTGCCTTGCCTGGTTCACTAACTACTTCTCAAATAGAGTTCAGTGTGTCAAATCGGAGGGCCTGTTGTCCAGACCTCTGGCAGTCTCTATTGGGGTACCACAGGGTTCAAATCTCGGGCCGACTCTTTTCAATCTATCTATGCATCTATGCGTCTAGGCGTCTATGCGTGTGTGCGTGCGTGCATGCATGCATGCATGTCGATGTCGCTCTTGCTGCTGGTGATTCTCTGATCCACCTCTACGCAGACGACACCATTCTGTATACATCTGGTCCTTCTTTGAACACTTAACACACCTCCAAACGAGCTTCAATGCCATACAACACTCCTTCCGTGGCCTCCTGCTTTTAAATGCATATAAAACTAAATGCATGCTCTTCAACCGATCGCTGCCCGCACGACGAGCATCACTACTCTGGACGGTTTGGACTTAGAATATGTGGACAACTACAAATACCTAGGTATCTGGTTTATCTCTAAACTCTCCTTCCAGACTCACATTAAGCATCTCCAATCCAAAATTAAATCTAGAATCAGCTTCCTATATCACAACAAAGCATCCTTCACTCATGCTGCAAACATACCTTCGTAAAACTGACCATCCTACCGATCCTTGACTTCGGCGACGTCAACTATAAAAGAGCCTCCAACACTCTACTCAACAAATTGTATGCAGTCTATCACAGTGCCATCCGTTGTGTCACCAAAGCCCCATATACTACCCACCACTGCGACCTGTATGCTCTCGTTGGTTGGCCCTCGCTACATATTCGTCGTCTATAGGTCTTTGCTAGGTAAAGCCTGCCTTTTCTCAGCTCACTGGTCACCATAGCAACACCCACCCGTAGCACACACTCCAGCAGGTATATTTCACTTGTCATCCCCAAAGCCAAAACTCATTTGGCTGCCTTTCCTTCCAGTTCTCTACTGCCAGTGACTGGAACGAATTGCTAAAGTCTCTGAAGCTGGAGACCTATATCTCCCTCTCTAACTTTAAGAATCAGCTGTCAGAGCAGCTTTCCGATCACTGTACCTGTACACAGCCCATCTGTAAATAGCACACCCAACTCATCCCCATATTGTTATTTATTTTGCTCTTTTGCACCCCACCTTCTCTACTTGCACATCAATCACTCCAGTGTTAATGCTAAATTGTAATTACTTCACCTCTATGGCAGATTTATTGCCTTACCTCCCTTATCTTACTACATTTGCACACACTGTACATATATTTTTCTATTGTGTTATTGACTGTACGTTTGATTATCCCATGTGTAACTCTGTGCTGTTGTCACACTGCTTTGCTTTATCTTGGCCAGGTCACAGTTGTAAATGATAACTTATTCTCAACTGGCCTACCTGGTTAAATAAAGGTGAAATATATTATATATATATATATATATATATATATTTTTTTAAAACCTTCCTACTCATTCATTACTGCTGCAGTGCTTGTTGTAGCGTTTATAACTTAAACAAGAACTCACTCAAAAACAGCAGCTCTTTGCTCTATTCATTGATAGTCTCTCTAGTCATGGTTTTAAACATTTTGAAATCTCACAGTATCAACTTAGCTGGAGCTTTCTTTTATGCCTGCTACGTTACTGCAGACAAGGTCATCTAAGCCATCTAAGTGGCTAGCGGTAGGCCTCCCTGGGCCCGCCGGGAAGGCAGATTTTGTACCTTCTGACACATGAAATGGTTCAAAATAGCAACAGTTGGCCTACCCGGTGCACAGGGCAGCTGAAGCGGGTGCACCTACCGTCAACAGCCCATGATGAATACAAAAAAAAAAAAAAAATGGGAACGCAAGGCTTTATCATTGGGGTTTTTACAGAAATGTTTGGTGATGGACTAAGAATGCCTTGGAGATCACCGAGTTGGTGACCACTGCTCTAGAAAGTTGAGTAAAGAAGTTAAATCTCGTGCTTCTCTCGGTGGGCTGATATTTCTGCACAGCAGTCCCCCGGGGAGCTGCAGCTTAGCGGGAACATCGTCTGTAACTAGAAGCTTGGCCTAAAAAGCATTTCAAGAGATTCTCAATTACAATTTTTTAAATCCAGGAAAAGTCTCAAAATTACTACAATTAGCATTATCTAAGTGTGCACACTGTCATGATGTTGCCCTCTGAGTACAGCGAGCACCATCCCCCACTCTCTGCTTCTACAACCAGACTGCTGTGGGCAGAGTGAGGTCATAAATTCCTAAGGAAGACCCTGCCTCATGGACACACAGTATTAGAGAGAGGGTAAACTTTCACAGAGGACAAAGGAAATCCTTCCACCTCACAGAACTTGAGGTACGAACACATTTAATGTTCCAGAGAAAGTGTAAAAGATTGGTGAAGAATCCAGCTACAAACTGGTGCGTTTGTCACAACTTGGGAAGCTCATGAGAGACGGTGTGGCCACATTAGCCTAACTAGACCATATGGATATAAAGGCTTGTGGCCACATAACGCTGTTTATATAATAGCCTCAGATATGAGGTTTATATCTAATTGTTGTTTAAGATGACTGAGTGAGGATGATACTGTTTGTACAATGATGTAATATGATTGTGGACTGTTTAATGAAGAAAAATATAATTCCCTTTTTATTTGAACTAAATCAGAGGACCGCCCCTGAGCCCAGTTAGGGTCAGACATCCTGGGACAGCCCTCTTCTGCCATTCTGAATAAAAACCCAACTTTGAGAAATTATCACCAGACCATGTTTTTCTCCATTAGGGGAGGACTAAGGTTGAGACCAAGCTTACCTCAATTACGAGAGGGCTAAAGGTATAGACCATTGCTGAATCTTTTTAACCATACGTGATTAAACTCTGAGATCTTTGATACAAATTACTAGTCTGCAGCTATGAATTCGGCATCATTGAATGTGAAGAACGACAACCGCCGAAACATCCATTCTATAACGAATGTCACTTTGAACTATCCCCTCTAACACAGACAGACAGACACAGAGACACAGAGACACAGAGACACAGAGAGAGACACAGAGAGAGAGAGAGAGAGAGAGAGAGAGAGAATTCTACAAAATAAATACTTTTCACCAGCGATCAAGACGACACACTGAGCGTAAATATATATATTGATTGCAATTGTTCCCGAATGAGTGAGCGTTCATGTGTAAGGGATTAGCATTTTAACTGTTATAATTAACTCTGTAGGGACTTTAGTCGACCCCCCCATTGCCCCTTTGTCTAACAAGCTGTCATGCCGGTTCAGCCCACTAGGGCACATTCTATCATTTCATGTAACCATATTTACTGTTTGTTTATGCATTTCTGTGAATTACTTAGTTAGTGATAAATAAATTATTTAAGACAATTGATGTATGGATGACTCATAGTGAAGACTGGATTTGTGCAGATAACCAACAATTTACAACGTTTGGAATGAGACTAACGTGAGGTAAAATAAATAAATCATTAATCAGAAGACTATGGATCAGATATGAAAATATCTGAAAGGTTATATTGGGAAATGATAACTTTGTAATCTGAATACTTTCCTTGGTGCCCCAACTTCCTAGTTAATTACAGTTACATGATTATTCAGTTTAAATTGAGTAACTAATTACAGAGAATCTTTGATAAAAAATAAGTCTTCAGTTTAAATGATAGTAAAGACACGACAACACTGTGCATCCCAAATGGCACCCTATTCCCTATGAGCCCTAGTCACAGTAGTGCACTATAAAATATATTAGGGTGCCAATTGGGACAATTCCTCTTCTTTGCAGGAAGGCGTTATGATGTGAGGGGGAGTTTTGCTGGCCTACCTAGTGGAGCCTTGAGGAACTTTCTCTCAATTCCCTGTTGAATGTGGGCCAGGGCCTGAGCCAGGTAGTGGACAGTGTTGTTGACCATCTGAGGGGTGTTGGGGCTGGTGGACGTTGTGCTCATACTATCCCCCTTCAGTTCCTGTAGCCTGAACAATGACACCTGTAACCTGAACAACATGGACAAGACCGAGAGAGATTGTGTTAAACTTTGACTCCTGGGGAAGCACAGTCTAAGATACTGTAGGGATACAAAAAACAGGAAGGTATGTGGAATGTATGACTTATTGTACCAGATGTTGCTTGTTCTTGGGGTCATGAGTTTCCCCATTACAAACACTGACAAAAAGAGTTCCACACCACATTTTTACAAGTCTGTTACCTATAGTTAGCTAACACACTTTTGTACATTGCACTGTAACTTACAGTTTACCTTATTTTAGCACCCCAAAAAACATAATACTTCCAGGTCAACTGTAATATGAATACTATTATAAAGCACAACTTCTCCCCTTTCCATAAAATCAATGACGAGACCTTCATGCTGCACCTCTCCGCATGATTTGAAGGCAGAGCTCCGTCGGGTCTTAAAAAAAAAAAAATGTTGGGTGCTTATATCACTGTCCAATTCATCACCTCTAAAATGTAAGTAAAACACTATAAAAGAGTTTATATGTGTCATTAAATACCTATTTGAAGGCTTGTGTCGAATTTGAGTCAGGTTTTTAGGGCGGCGCTAAAGTTATCTTCAGAAGTAAACAGCGGCTGTCACGGCTTTTGAGAGTCATGATGGCTTGCAGTGATGACGCAAAAAAATAATATTCAGTTAATTGACTAGGTATCTGTCCTTACCCTGTCCCTTTCCTGTTTTTAAATCTGTGAGAGAAGAGCTTCACCTGGTGGAGAGAGGCTGTACGACATCACAATTTAACGTACAGTGTCAGAGAGGTCCGTTTTTTCCTTACTTTTCTCCAATACTATTGAGCCATTACAATGTCAATCAATGCTTGAATGACAACACAGTCGCTACAGTCCCATTAGTTTTCATTGCAGCCTCGTTTGAAAGCCGCGGTTGCGCAAATTTGTATGGACTGGGGTTAGTCAACAGAATGCTTTTTCTCAACTAACTCACACTGTAACCATATATCTAGCTAACCTCTTGGTCTCAGCCTTCAGCTCCTGTAACCTGACCAGTGAAACCTGTAACATGGAGAAAAAAAAGAAAAAACAAAAATGCTTTTTACTGATCGATCCTGTGCAGTCTCAGCTCAGGGCGTCAATAAAGAAACACTGGGAATCATTTTTTTAAACTTATTTAAGTGTCTGGTGGCTATGCCTTTTTCTCAGACGTAACCATAATTGATCTCAATGTAACAATATTAGGGATGTGACAAATGGACAACTTTTCTGAGCGTTTAAACCGCCATTTTATGGGTTTTTGGTAAACTTAAAAAAAAGATATATAATCATACAATTTTATGTCAATATTGACATGATTGATTGACGGTAGGTGGGGGCAGGAGGTGCTGTATAAACAAACTCACTTCCTTGATAACTTCCTCACACAACAGCTCTGCCAAGCCCAAGAAGTATGAATGCCCTGCCTTCTCCAGAGGCCGTATCGCAGTAAATGCTGTACGGCCACTGCAGAGATTGGATTGACCATGCAGAGCCTTTAATGGTCCAATTACATTCGTATGACCACTAGGGCCGGGCAATGAAGTTCTCTCCCGCGAACCTTTAAAAACATAGAACGCAGCTACAGTAACATGTCGGTAATGTATAACCTTCCAGACACTTCAAAGTGCTGCATCAGAAGCGTCGGTACCTTTGCAGTCAGTAAAATTCTGTGCCGGCATATAAATGTTATATTGTTTCCCTGACAACAATAAACGTCGCTGATTGATGTCCTGCTGTGTTGTTTTTTCATGGTAGGGTAGCTAGATGTGCTTTCAGTCTACTAAATGTCTTGGTAAGCCGATGATTAAAACACTTTAAAGTACTTTAAGGAAAGAGCAGTCCGCGCGCAAGGCAGCAGGCATGCTAGGATTGACAGTTCTGGTTGCCTAGTGATGGAAGTGAGTCCCGCTTTAGAAGCAGCGTTACTTTACAGACAAGTAAAATACCGTTCATATAAGATAAGGTTTCGTGTCGATGTTTAGAAGCCGTAGTGTAGCCTAAAAGACATGCCGTAGCACTTTCAAAGGGCCACATACCATTCTATCTGAAAAGGGTAGGCCTAATCGATACAGGCTATACCGGTAGCCTACGGTCATGTCATATAATGAGGCAAACACACCCCCACCCACTCAACAACAAAGATTAGCCAACCCCGTGCTCAAAAGACTGGCCTGAAGATACTGTACCTCCATCTCGGTCCCATGAATAGCCTAAGCTAGGACATTCTACATGCAGCATACCAACGACTGAACACTCATCAGTAGCAAAGAGAAAGAGCAGGCAGGGCAGTGCGAGAGAGGCGGGGCAGGCATGAGCATGTGTCTTGGTAATCTACATCTCGCAATTGTCTTGCAAATTCACCTTGTTACCTAAAGGTCCTCTTCCTCTGGTTTTATTTAAATTACACAACTTTCCCCAAGCCTTTATAACCAAATGGTCTAGTTAGGCTATAACACAGAAAATAATGCTGTGACAAAGGCACTGATTTTAATTGTGGGGGGAGGGTTCAGTTCGGTTCCCAACTTTGTTTTAACGTTTACACCCCTAAACCATATTGATTATAGCTAGCTAATGTCAGTGCACAAGATGACAGACTGGACTTTGATGTGGTGAGTGTACAGTACTTACCTGTCTTTTTTCAAGTAATGTATTTCCATGTTCTCCACGTCACAGTTCTCTCTTTTAGTGACACCATTCTCCTTCAGCTCAGGGGTCAGTAGTTCATAGTGGCCTTCCTCCAGTGCTTTCCTCCATACACTCCTCTCCATCACCTACCATACAAGATATCAGACAATAAGCACCCATGTTTTTACTCACTGAAATTTACATTTGTATTTAAAGTTTTTTTTTTTTTGCACTCAGAAGCAATTCATGACTCAACATACAGCACTTTGCATACCAGCTCATTCCTCATCTTACCCAAGTGTAATTACCTAATCATTACTATAAGAATGAACTGATTTGCACTAATGGAAGTCCCTCTGGATAAGATGGTATGCTAAATGACTAAAATGTAAAGCGGTTGCATCTCAACTTTTTTTACTATGTGAAATAAAACAAATTATTAATCAGAAAGAGCTATTGCCCAACCAAAGCCTCAACTTGCCCCTGTGTACCCTGGCAGATGTAGTCTAACCTCGACTATTCCCAGTGTACCCTGGCAGATGTAGTCTAACCTCGACTTGCCCCTGTGAACCCTGGCAGATGTAGTCTAACCTCGACTTGCCCCTGTGAACCCTGGCAGATGTAGTCTAACCTCGACTTGCCCCTGTGAACCCTGGCAGATGTAGTCTAACCTCGACTTGCCCCTGTGAACCCTGGCAGATGTAGTCTAACCTCGACTTGCCCCTGTGAACCCTGGCAGATGTAGTCTAACCTCGACTTGCCCCTGTGAACCCTGGCAGATGTAGTCTAACCTCGACTATTCCCAGTGTACCCTGGTAGATGTAGTCTAATCTCGACTATTCCCAGTGTACCCTGGTAGATGTAGTCTAATCTCGACTTGTCCCAGTGTACCCTGGTAGATGTAGTCTAACCTCGACTATTCCCAGTGTACCCTGGTAGATGTAGTCTAACCTTGACTTGTCCCAGTGTACCCTGGTAGATGCGGTCCTCTATATCTAGCAGCAGATCTCTCAGCCTGTTGCCCATGAAGTCCTCAGCAGGAGCCGCTGTGCCCTCTGGGAGAAGAGCAGAAGCAGCCTTGGACTTGGCTGAGACAGCTTTGTTAACACCAGCCTCTGGTTTAATATCTGGAGAGAAAAAAAGACAGGCAAAACAGTGAGTATCCCAAACGTCCATTCAGTCAATCATTCACTCCTGAAGCGATTGTCAGCTGAAGTGCAGTGAGACAAACCAACATAGCCGACTTGATGACAATTGATGTAAAATAATAAAAATGATTAATAAATAAATTTGATTGATTTGCCATTTGGATCAGGTTGCTCTAGTCTAGCCAGAGGCCTCTCCTAGTCAGTACCTGTCTGGTGGTAGCGGTCAGCAGTTGCTGTACAGAGGAGCTGTGCAATACGTTCCTTCTCCTGCACCAGGACCTCCTTCAGGGTGCTCTCCCTGTGACCCCGTGGATTCAGGGCCTCGATCAGTGCCTCCACCTCCTGGGGACTGCTGTAGAAGGCCCAGTGGTTAGGACGATTCACTGGGGGAGCAGAGCTGCTCTGGACGGGGGCTGGGATGATGGGTTTGGAGTCAGGGACTGGGGTAGAGCCTGTCTGGGAGAGGTCCTCTGGTTGTCCGGCCTCATTCTGAGACACCTCCATCTCCTCAGCCTTGGCTGGCTCCTGTTCAGAGGTTGGTTCCTGGGGATCCAGCATGTCCTCAGTCAGGCCGAAATAGTCCTCTTCCACGAAGAGGGCAGATGTGGAGGGGAAGAGCCAGTAACGACGGTATAGACGGTCACGCCCCAGGGGGAGGATATAAGTGCAGGCTGCAACCTTCTGGATGCGCTCCAGGAGATCCTTCTCTCTCGGCTGCTGCTCAGCGCTCACCTCTTTAGGCTGCTTCTCCTGGAGATTGCTGCCCATCACTAAGGGTGAAATCAAAGGATTGTGTTAGAATGGCAATATGGTACTAACCAGAAGTGAAAATATTTGACAATGCATATAGAACTGGACTACAGAATATAGAACATTTCCAATGCAAATAGTGTTATGCGCAACAATTGATCGAGTCACAGTATGTGAACACTTTCTATGATTGCTAGCAGTATGCCAAGAGGACTGAAGGCTATTACTCTTCCTAGTCCTGTTGATCGTCTGCTCCTCCTCATCTTCAGTCTGATGTTCCTCCTTCAGGCTCTCAGTGCTGGTGTTCATCTCTTCAGTTTTCATGTCGCCATTTCTTCCTTCCATCAGCTTTTCATGTTTCTCTTTCAGCTCTTTCAATTTCATCTCCTGTTCTTTTAACTTCTCCTCCTTCCTCTTCCGTACTCTGATTGCAGCCTCTTCCCTCTCTCTGCGGTGCTGCTCAGCCTTCAGTTCCCTGAGCTCCTGCTTGGCCTGTCTCTGCTCGTCAGCACTGTCCTCTATGAAGTCCCTGGTAGACACTAGAGTCAGCAGCTTACCACACAACGCATGGAGGATCTTCAGCTTCTCACCTGGGACAGAACACCAGACAAATTACACTCATTCGATAAACAGTACTTATTCCCAAGCATGGCTCAGAAGTGTGACAATTTTGGAGTGAGAACTGGAATTCTCATAAAAGCCAGATATGTTGTAATGATTAAGCGTCGCTCTACCGTCGTTTCCAGGAACCCTAGAGAGAGAAAAAAGCTTGCATAGTCGTTAACTCCGTGGCTGTACCATTACTACAGCTTAAATGTTGTGTTTCTAGACCAAATAGTTCACCAGATACGACCCATATTACTGGGAAACTTGTTTTCTTCCTGAGTCTGATTGACAGGCCTGATAACTTTACTAGTAGCCTACATCCGAACACTTGGGGGCACAGAAAGAAAAATAGCTTCTTCAGTTCTGCTTCTTTTCTTAAGCAATAACTTGAAGAGGCTGTCTGTGTGTGTGTGTGTTACCTGGCAGCAGGTCGTAGACAGCAGTGCAGGACAGCCTCTTGAGCAACCCAGGGTTGGCCAGCCTTAGCTCAACACAGGGGTCGTCTGTAGAGCCGAATCCTCCACGTTTCTGGTAGCGGAACTTGGCGTTGGCAGAGTTGCAGTCGGCCCCCGATGCCAGGATGTGCAGCCTCAGGATCTCTGACAGAGTACAGCTGTCCAGGTCCAACTGCTTCAGACTGCAGCCTACAGAGACATGCACTGAAAAGTCAGGCTCTCAGTACAAAATAAACAAATATGCGAGTAGTTGTATATGAACATTGACTATATTAAAGATTGTAGTCCTTCTCTCACCTTGGTAGAGCTGAGGCCAGGCAGCAGCCAGGGAAGCCACAGCACTGATGGCAGACTGGGTGGGGTCCGCATCATCATCCAGAGCCTCACTCAGATCTGACAACAAGGAAGATTCACACACTGACAAACTAATAGATTTTTCAATATGCTAAACTTTGTAATTAGTCAGTCAATCCTACAGCCTGGGTGAAATGTCACCATTGATAACTTTGTATTGCTCACTACCAAAGTATATTTGGTGACCAATCACGATCGGTTAAGTAGACTAAACAGGGTGTTGACAGTAAACAAGCGTTGTCGAGGCCCGTTTCTGTCCCTACCTTTGGCGTCAACCTCAGCCACCTGGTCGCGGGCCACCTCCTCCTGCTCCTCAGCCAGGGCCTGGAAGATGGCCGACAGGAAGAAGAAGAGCAGCTCACAAAGTGGCCCCTCGGGGTTCGACCCCACCAGGGCCTCCTCCAGAACCTCTGGAACACACAGACAAGGCCCAACAGTCAGAAAACTCCTGACAACACACACTAAACCAAACTGTCACTGTACTTTCACACAATTAACTATATTCTAATATCAAACATGGGTGATAAACCTAAAGTTGTAGAACCAGTGATTGTATTTTTCCAATGTTTTGCCAGTGTTTCTCACCGAGTGTGAGGCCTTCTGGGAACTCGTCCTTGAGGTCAAAGAGCTCTCCGAAGGCTTTGAGGAACTCCAGCACCATGAGAGCATCTCCGAACAGCTCTGCAGGCAGACGGGTCTCCACCGGCACTGGGGCTGGGAGATCCTGGACATGATTCCATAGAGGAGAGTCAGAGGCCTAAACATGCTAACTTTACTTACCAACTTAGAGATCCCATTTAGGACAATGTTTCACAACTGTTGTGTCTTAAAACACAAAAGGCTAACATGGACGCAGATGAGTTTCCGCTGTATAGCCAACTCATATCGAACACAGAAGTTGCCTATACAGCACCAACTTTCTTGTATCAATGAGAAAAAGTAAGCGTTTCAATTACGGAGGATGAGGCCAAACAAAAACTAGCTAAGGTTGGGGCTGCTTACCTTCAGGTCGTCACACTCCATGTCTTCTCTGGGTTTGCTCCAGATCTTTAGTCTCTCTGCATATTTCTTCTTCTCCTCCTTCAGCTTCTCTCTCTCCTGCAATATAGTATTACGATCCATACAGTGTAATCTATATTAAGTGATCTGAGACGTTGTATGGTGTACAAATGTAAATTAAAAACCCAGTGATATCGATCAAAAATAATGTTAATCGTAACGTACTTTTTCCTTTTCCACTTTCATACGTTCTTTCTCGTCTTTCCTCCTCTGCTTCTCCTCTTCAAACATCTTTTTCATCTCTTCCCTCTTCTTTTCTTTGTCCTCCTTCTCTTTCTTTTTGGCCCCCAGGTCATCTTCCCTCTCCCGATTGGCCTTTTCATGTGCTGAACATGACAGATTTATTAAAACACATTGTCACCATTCTTGATATATAGATTAAATGTGGCAGCCAAACCATGGGATCATTCATACATCTTTTGGCAGACTCATTAGCACTTACATGCTAACACTGCACTACTTTTTGCACTTACATGATAACATGCTAAGAATTATCTACTAATATCCAACTAATCTACTGGACTCACCCGTAGCTATCATCTCCTCTTTCTGCTGCATCAGACGAAGCTTTTCCTCTGCTGCCTACAGTAAAGGAAATAAATAATCAAAACGCAATCGTCTCTTAAAATGGTTCACATTTCGTCACAAGTCGTACTGAGCAAATTCATGGTGGAAGTCAAACAAAAAGTTAGCATTTACAATATAATAAGATTGTTATAACATATTCGCTGAGTAATCATAACAAAGGGTGTACATATGGGATGTGTCCAAAATGGCAGCCTATTCCCTATACAGTGTACGACTTGACCAGGACCTGTAGAGCCATATGGGACAAGTACATTGCCAATCCTCACCTCTCGAGGAGAAGAATCATTCTTGGGCCTGCTCCGCCCTTTAGGAGGAGGACTGAAGACAAACACAGGCGGCTGGTCAGGGAAAAACTGGGAGAAGTGCTGTTCTGCCAACTTGTACTTAGCAACAGTTGATGCCTAAGCATGAAACACAAATAAGAAACTGTTGGCAACAACACTAGCGCAAAATGACAGTTCCTTGATTCTAGGGCTGACCCAAATTAGTCGACAGATTTTTTTTGTCGTCAAGCAGTAGCACACACACACTTCGGGAAGTATTCAGACCTAGACTTTTTCCACATTGTTACATTACAGCCTTATTCTAAAATAGATGGTTTTTTTTATTCCCCTCAACAAACACACAACCCATAATGACAAAGCAAAAACATGGTAAGAAATGTTTGCAAATGTATTAAAAATAAACTGAAATATCACATTTACATAAGTATTCAGACCTTTCCCCCAGTACTTTGTTGAAGCATCTTTGGCAGTGATTACAACCTGGAGTCTTCTTGGGTAACCGCTACAAGCTTGGCACACCTGTATTTGGAGAGTTTCTCCCATTCTTCTCTGCAGAGACTCTCAAGCTTTGTCAGGTTGGATGGGAAGCGTCGCAGCACAACTATTTTTCAGGTCTCGCCAGATGTTCGAGCAGGTTCAAGTCCAGGCTCTGGCTGGGCCACTTAAGGACATTGAGTCTTTTCCCGAAGCCAGTCCTGCATTGTCTTGGCTGTCTGCTTAGGGTCATTGTCCTGTTAACCTGCTCAGGGCCTCCGACTGGACTTCAGCAAGGATCTCTCTGTACTTCGTGCCGTTCATCTTTGCCTCAATCGCTCAGTCCCTGCCACTGAAAAATATCCCCACAGCATGATGCTGCCACCACGATCCCCATAGGGCTGGTGTCAGGTTTCCTCCAGATGTGATGTTTAGCATTCAGTCCAAGGAGTTCAATATTGGTTTCATCAGACCAGAGGACTTTGTTTCTCATGGTCAGAGTCCTTTAGGTGCCTTTTGGAAGACTCCAAGCAGGCTGTCATGTGCCTTTTACTGAAGAGTGACTTCCATCTTGCAACTCTACCATAAAAGGCCTGATTGGTGGAGTGCTGCAGAGAGATGGTTGTAATTCTGGAAGGTTCTCCCATCTCCACAGATGAACTCTGGAGCTCAGTCAGAGTGACCATCAGGTTCTTGGTCACCTCCCTGACCAAGGCCCTTCTCCCCCGATTGCTCAGTTTGGCCGGGCGGCCAGCTCTAGGTGGTTCCAAACTTCTTCCATTTAAGAATGACGGAGGCCATTGTGTTCTTGGGGACCTTCACTGCAGCAGAAATGTTTTATTACCCTTCCTCAGATCTTTACCTCGACACAATCCTGTCTCGGAGCTCTACGGACAATTCCTTCAACCTCAGCTTGGTTTTTGCTCTGACATGCACTGTCAACTGTGGGACCTTATACAGACAGGTGTGGGCCTTTCCAAATCATGTCCAATCAACTGAATTTACCACAGGTGGACTCCAATCAAGTTGTAGAAACAGGATGTACCGGAGCTTAATTTCAAGTCTCATATCAAAGGGTCTGAATACAGCCAACAGCTGTGTCTGTCCCAAGCTCACTGGTGCAGGAAACTTGATACAATGTTGCAAGTTCACTAGCACCTGCTTCAGGCCTGAGCCAAGTTAATAGTTGATACAATGTTTCCAGTTCATTGCAGACAGGCCATGCGTAGACAAATGTGATTTAATGTTTAATTTGCTAGATTTAAGTAGGCTATTTTTTACATAGTTGGCCATATTTATTCATTTATTTTATTGAACCTTTATTTATTTTTTTACCTTTATTTAACTAGGCAAGTCAGTTAAGAACAAATTCTTATTTTCAATGACGGCCTAGTGGGTTCAGGAGCAGAACGACAGATTTGTACCTTGTCAGCTCGGGGATTTGAACTTGCAACCTTCCGGTTACTAGTCCAACGCTCTAACCACTAGGCTTCTTATTTACAATGACAGCCTGCCAAGAGGCAAAAGATGTCCTGCGGGGACAGGGGCTGGGATTAAATAGATGTTAAACCTAAAAAGTATAATTTTCTTTATTAATCACATGACAATGATTGAGATATGAAGACTTATTATAAATGAAACTGTTCCACAAAAATGTTGATATGAAAAACATAACTGGCACGCAGATTGGTAGAATTGGTAAGAAATTGGCATTCCACATGAGAAAGGTTGCCGACTCCTCGTGTAGCCTATTGTAAGCAACTTCAGGAGAGTAAAAGCCAGCAGGAGTTTGAAGAGAATGGTTGGGTCTGGTTGGTTGGGTCTGGTTGAGTTCTAGATCTCTGGCTCATTCGAGTCATTTGCGTGTTATTTCATCGAACAGTAAGCTTAAAGCATCAGATAAGCTCAATGCATACAGTGGATTTTATTTTAAAAAACGCATAGGGTCTGTCTATATGGAAAAATACACATTTACAAATCGATTGGTCGAAAGAAGAGACACATTTTGGTTGACCAAGGTTCTGTAGTCGGGGACGGCCCTACTTGATTCAAATGGCCACAAGATCCTTAAGAGTTTTTGCTTAAAAAGGAACACACACCAACGGGCATATTTCATAATATTTTCAAGTTCAATCTTAATACCTTGATCATAACGACTCCGTTCTGTGGTTCACAATGCTGTTTGAGCAGCAGCTTTAGTCTGTCTCGTGAAAACGTGTTCTTCTTACGGCTAAAATAAGCGAGCAAGAGACAGGAATAACGGTTAGTGGTTCCATTTAAAAAGTCAGAGGGGATTAACTGTTGAATAAGAACAATACAAGCTACCAGAACATTGTTAGTCAGTAGGTTAGTCTCACCTCATCTGACCAGCCTTGGTGAATATGGGAACACTGCCTTCCTTGATGGGCCGTACTTTGTACTTGAACACAGACGGGTTGACAGATTTCTTTGTCTTGCTTTAAACATGACGGGGGGGGCAAAAAGGTATTAATCCATGCTAACAAAGAAACTAAAAACAGGGGCAAAGACTTGGTGTGCATGTGCAATGGCACCCTAGTCCCTATAAAGTGCACTACTTTTGACCATAGGGATTAGGATGCATATTCAGATGCAGCTCTGAATAGCTTGGCTTACAGACTGACCCATTGGCCTTTGATTTGGGGCTTTTAGGAGAGTCCTCCTCACTGTCACTGATGATGATGAAGTCCCCCTCCATCTGAAGTTTGGCATGCCCATTGACCGGCCCGTTGGAATGGTTGGGAGACTGCACATCCAAGATTTCACATAGCTGCCTGTAGGAAATATTCAAAACACATTTCAATTGATTGAAAAACACAGCTGCATGGTCAATCCGATGCATGTAAAACACACACACAGATGGCAAAAACAAATACACAGATGAAGTAGGAAGTTTACATACACCTTAGCCAAATACATTCCAACTCAGTTTCACAATTCCTGACATTTAATCCTTGTAAAAATTCCCCGTCTTAGGTCAGTTAGGATCACTACTTTAAGAATGTGAAATGTCAGAATAGAGAGAATTATTTCAGCTTTTATTTCTTTCATCACATTCCCAGTGGGTCAGAAGTTTACATACACTCAATTAGTATTGGGAAGCAATGCCTTTAAATTGCTTCACTTGGGTCAAACGTTTCAGGTAGCCTTCCACAAGCTCCCCACAATAAGTTGGGTGAATTTTGGCCCATTCCTCATGACAGAGCTAGTGTAACTGAGTCAGGTTTGTAGGCCTCCTTGCTCGCATACGTTTTCAGTTATGCCCACAAATTTTCTATGGGATTGAGGTCAGGGCTTTGTGATGGCCACTCCAATTCCTTGACTTTGTTGTCCTTAAGCCATTTTGCCACAACTTTGGAAGTATGCTTGGGGTCATTGTCCATTTGGAAAACCCATTTGCGACCAAGCTTTAAACTTCCTGTCTGATGTCTTGAGATGTCGCTTCAATATATCCACATAATTTTTCCTTCCTCATGATGCCATCTATTTTGTGAAGTGCACCAGTCCCTCCTGCAGCAAAGCACTCCCACAACATGATGCTGCCATCCCAGTGCTTCACGGTTGGGATGGTGTTCTTCGGCTTGCAATCGGGCCATTTTTCCTACAAAAATAACAATGGGCATTATGGCCAAACAGTTCTATTTTTGTCTCATCAGACCAGAGGACGTTTCTCCAAAAGTACAATATTGTCCCCATGTGCAGTTGCAAACCGTAGTCTGTCTTTTATAGGGTAGTTTTAGAGCAGTGGCTTCTTCCTCGCTAAGCGGCCTTTAAGGTTATGTCGATATAGGACTCGTTTTACTGTGGATATAGATACCTTTGTACCCGTTTCCTCCAGCATCTTCACAAGATCCTTTGCTGTTGTTCTGGGATTGATTTGCACTTTTTGCACCAAAGTACATTCATCTCTAGGAGATAGAAAGCGTCTCCTTCCTGAGCGGTATGACGGCTGCGTGGTCCCATGGTGTTCATGCTTGCGTACTATTGTTTGTACAGATGAACGTGGTACCTTCAGGCTTGTGGAAATTGCTCCCAAGGATAAACCAGACTGGTGGAGGTCTATAGAGTTTGAAGGTAGGCCTTGAAATACATCCACAGGTACACCTCCAATTGACTCAAATTATGTCAATTGGCCTATCAGAAGCTTCTAAAGCCTCAACATCATTTTCTGGAATGAACCAAGCGGTTTATAAGGCACAGTCAACTTAGTGTATGTAAACTTCCGACCCACTGGAATTGTGATACAGTGAATTATAAGTGAAATAATCTGTCTGTAAACTTGTTGTAAACTTGTTGTAAACTAAATTGTTGGAAAAATGACTTGTGTCATGCAAAGTAGATGTCCTAACCGACTTGCCAAAACTATAGTTTGTTAACAAGACATTAGTGGAGTGGTTGAAAAACGAGTTTATGACTCCAACCTAAGTATGTAAACTTCCGACTTCAACTGTGTGTGTGTAATATATCTCTTGAATGAAATCTCTTGAATGAAAGTGTTTGTTTTGTTGCCCAATACAAGGAGATAGCAAATAGGAAACAAAGCTAAATCACTGAAAACCCCTGTATTACAAGTCCATGGGGCTTCTAAGGTCCAGTTAGAGCTCTGCTACCCCACCCCGGTAGGTCTCAACATTGTACAGTGGGTTAGGGCCGGGTAGGGCCTGTTTTTCTATCAATAACTAAGGAACAGCTAGTACTCATGTATCATTAACATTCTGAAGCTGAGCCATTTGCTTGTGCTCTGCTGCGTAGTACATATTCCATGTACATATAGCGTCAGAAGTGCTTCAACCTCTTTAAATAAGACTAAAACATTGTCTGACTCCACAGGAGAGATTATTTTACTGAAAATAAAATGTTCCTTGAGTTGAGTGACGAAAAGTAGCTGGTTCACAGCCAACTGCTCTCAGTCTCGTCACCAAGCAGAGGTGTTGCTATGGATACTCACAAGTCATGCACAGAGTGTATGCAGCACAAGACAGACGAGCAGCTAATGGAAGTTATTTCTGATTTAGGGCAGGACCAGGGCTTAAATTTCACATTAGAAAATTGGGCCTAGGTAGGGTAGGGTCTAAACGTCACGAGCATAGATGGGGCTTAAAATTCATTCAGTGAAAGGCTCTAGGTCTAGTTCATTAACATGTTTAAAATTAGATTAAATCTGCTCAATAACTGTACTTGTAACAATAGTCATAGTAGCAGAATTGAAATGGTCATTGTTGAGGCCCAGAATATTTGTAACAATACATGCTCGCACTAATACCTAAACCACTGGCCTACTCCCCCTTCCCTCTGCCCCCCCTGCTGTGGGTGCATGTTGCTTCTTGTCTGGCATTCTCTCACTCAGCTACCTACTGCTAAGCTGTGATAATGTAATGTCTGGGACAACTCCTTTTGCTGGCTCAGCCAATCACAGAGCCTGCCTTAGGTCCATCCACTCAGTCCCTCCCGTTGTGTTATTTTCAAAGTTCAGTTTATGATGGCTGACCGATGTCCTCTTGGAATGAAGAGGGCTCATTTATTTAGATCCATATGCCCAGTGGCTTCTATAATCTAGTAGCCACAGGATAAGGACGGTCAGGAGACAGCCTACAGAGGGGAGGTCTGAGACTTAGTGTGGTCCCAGGACAACAACCTCTCCTTCAACGTCAATAAAACCAAGGAGCTGATCGTGGACGACAGGAGTAAGAGCACACTCCCATCCATCCCCACAATGGAGCGCGACATCCACACTGCTCAAATCAAAAGGCCAAAGCATATTTCTTGTTGCATAATAATGTTGGCAGAAGACTACCCTTAGTAGGACTGGTAACTATAGACTTAATGTTATGGGTACCTGGCTGCTCTACAGTAGCTAACAAGAAATACATTGAAAAATGTACAATCAGGGCTCTCCCTAGGATTTTCTGAGATGGTTGTGCTGATGTAGGCCTAAATGTTAGGTAGGGGTAAGGTCCAGAAGGAGTCAGTCAACTTCCCACTCAGGAAGTTGAAGACATTATATACAGTACCAGTCAAAAGTTTGGACACACTCATTCAACGATTTCTTTAGTCATCAAAACTATGAAATAACAAATAAGGAATTATGTAGTAACCAACAACAACAAAAAAGTGTTTGATTCTTCAAAGTAGCCACCCATTGCCTGGAAGACAGCTTTGGCCATTCTTGGCAATCTCTCAACCAGCTTCATGAGGTAGTCACCTGGAATATATTTCAATTAACAGGTGTGCCTTGTTTAAAGTTAATGTGGCATTTCTTTCCTTCTTAATGCATTTGAGCCAATCAGTTGTGTTGTGACAAGCTAGTGGTGGTATACAGAAGACAACCCTATTTGGTAAAAGAACAAGTACATATTATGGCAAGAACAGCACAAGTAAGCAAAGAGAAACAAAAGTCCATAATTACTTTAAGACATGAAGGTCAGTCAATGTGGAAAATTAAGAACTTTGAACATTTCTTCAAGTGCAGTCACAGAAACCATCATGAGCTATGATGAAACTGGCTCTCATGAGAACCGCCACAGGAAAGGAAGACCCAGAGTTACCTCTGCTGCAGAGGATAAGTTTATTAGAGTTACCAGCCTCAAAGATTGCAGCCCTAATAAAGGTCACAGACACATAAATAACTGCTCGGCGAAGACCGCGTGAAATCAGGCCTTCATCGTCAATTTGCTGCAAAGACACCACTATTAAAAGGACACCAATAATAAGAAGAGAAGCCATTGTGTTTGAAGATGGCGCCGGAGGGGATAGCTGCAGTCTTATCGGCTCTTAACCAACCATGATATTTTGTTTGTTTTTTTTTCACGTTGTTCGTAACTTGTTTTGTACATAATGTTGCCGCTTCCTTCTCTTATGACCGAAAAGAGCTTCTGGACTTCAGAACTGCGATTACTCACCTCAAACTGGACAAAGAGTTCCTCAATAAGTTGAACGGGAGGGAGATACTACTGACACCCGACCAGACCCAGATCCCCGGCATTCGCTGGAGAAGGAAATTGAGATTTCGCAGCAAAAGATCAGGGTGCCTTGTGAGGATCAGGCGACGAGTGGCTAATCTGCATTTGCCTTCCGTCCTGCTAGGTAACATTCAATCGCTGGAAAATAGATGGGACGAACTGAAAGCATGTATATCCTACCAACGGGACATTAACTGTAATATCTTATGTTTCACGAGTCGTGGCTGAACGACGACATTAAGAACATAGAGCTGGCGGGTTATACACTACATCAGTAGGACAGAACAGCAGCCTCTGGTAAGACACAGGGCGGGGGTCGATGCATACATGTTAACAACAGCTGGTGCACGGTATCTAAAGGAAGTCTCGAGATTTTGCTCGCTTGAGGTAGAGGATCTAATGATAAGCTGTAGACCAAACAATCTACCCTGTAGACCACATAATCTACATGCCACCAGACTGATGCTGGCACTAAAACTGCACTCAATGAGCTGTATACCTCCATAAGCAAACAGGAAAACACTCATCCAGAGGCAGTGCTCCTAACGGCCGGGGACGTTAATGCAGGGAAACTTAAATCAGTTTTACCTCATTTCTATCAGCAGGTTAAATATGCAACCACAAAACTTCTAGACCACCTTTACTCCACACACTCAGAGTGAAAAGTACAAAGCTCTCCCTCGCCCTCCATTTGCCAAATCTGACCATAATCCTCAAAAAGGTTCTACAGCTGCACCATCGAGAGCATCTTGACGGGTTGCATCACTGCCTGGTATGACAACTGCTCGGGCTCTGACCACAAGCCACTACAGAGGGTAGTGTGTATGGCTCAGTACAGAGGTCAAGCTTCCTGCCATCCAGGATCTCTATACCAGGAGGTGTCAGAGGAAGGAAGGCCCTAAAAATTCTCAAGGACTCCAACCACCCTAGTCATAGGCTGTTCTCTCTGCTCCCGCACGGGAAGCGGTACCGGAACGCCAAGTCTAGGTCCAAGAGGCTTCTAAACAGCTTCTACCCCCAAGCCATAAGACTCCTGAACAGCTAATCAAAACGGCAACCCAGACTATTTGCATTGCGACCCCCCCACCTACGCTGCTACTCTTATCTATGCATAGTCACTTTAATAACTCTACCTACATATACATACTACCTTAACTAACCGGTTCCCCCCCCATATTGACTCTGTACCGTTAGCGCATGTATACCGCCCTGCTATTGTTATTTAGTGCTGCTCTTTAATGATTTGTTTCTCTTCTATTTTATTGTTATTTTTAACTGCATTGTTGGTTAAGGGCTTGTAAGTAAGCACTTCACTGTAAGGTGAAATGTGACACAATTTGATTTGAGACTTGTCTGGGCCAAGAAACAGGATCAATGGGCATTAGACTGAGATTTTTGGTTCCAATCGCCATGTCTTCATGAGACGCAGAGAAGATGAACAGACGACCTCTGTATGTGCAGTTCCCACCATGAAGCATGGAGATGGTGTTTTGCTGGTGGCACAGATTTATTTAGAATTCAAGGCACACTTAACCTGCATGGCTACCACAGCATTCTACAGTGACAAGCCATCCCATCTGGTTTGCACTTAGTGGTACTATCTTTGTTTTTCAACAGGAAAATGACCCAACACACCTCCAGGCTGTGTAAGGGCTATTTGACCAAGAAGGAGAGTGATGAGTGCTGCATCAGATGACCTGGCCTCCACAATCACTTGACCTCAACCCAATTGAGATGGTTTGGGATGAGTTGGACTACATAGTGAAGGACAAGCAGCCAACAAGTGCAAAGCTGTCATCAAGGCAAAGGGTGGCAACTTTGAAGAATCTCAAATATAGAAATATATTGATTTGTTTAACACTTTTTTGGTTATTACATGATTCCGTGTGTTATTTCGTAGTTGACGTCTTCACTATTACTCTACAATGTAGAAAATAGTAAAAATAAAGAAATCCTTGAATGAGTGTCCAAACTTTTGACTGGTACTGTACATATTACCTCAACTAACCTGTACCCCCTGCATATAGCCTCATTATTGTTGTGGGGCGGCAGGGTAGCCTAGTGGTTAGAGCGTTGGACTAGTAACCGGAAGGTTGCGAGTTCAAACCCCCGAGCTGACAAGGTACAAATCTGTCGTTCTGCCCATGAACAAATCTGTCGTTCTGCCCACTGTTCCCAGGCCGTCATTGAAAATAAGAATTTGTTCTTAACTGACTTGCCTGGTTAAATAAAGGTAAAATAAAAAATTTAAAAAAAAATTAATGCTAGTTTATTTTTTTACTTTGTAAGTAAGAATTTCACAGTAAGGCGCATTGTGACAAATACAATTCTATATTAGAGCTCCTCTGGTGCCCCTCTCCAAACAGGTCATAGCCAACTCTCAACCACATTGACAAAAATCCATGTATCGGTTTACTACAGAGAACATGATTTCACTGTCAAAGAGCTGGGCTCTACATTCACCAAGGTAATGCTAGTGAACATAAATAAACAAGACATTGGATGAATACTACTTTGGCTAAATACAGGAACTATCAAAGCACCGAGACTCATAGGGAGAGAACGTAAAAGGCATTGTAGTCCTTCAGGAAGCTGGTATAAAACCAAATGATATCAGACCCCTGGTTAGAAGTGAAACTGATGACACTAGATGAGGTCATATGTATAAAATAAAGTGAAACTGATGACTGTCGGGGAGGTCATCATATGGATAAAACCAACACATTACCCGACACTGGTGCGGCTCAGAACACCCAGATTACAGTAAAGTTGAGTACAACTGATGATGCTTGGTGAGGTCATGTGGTTAAATTAACACTTTACCTGGTACCGGAGCGGGTCACAACGTCCACAATCTCCCCAGGGAAGAACCTCTCCTTGACGTAAGAATACACATCATCACAGATCTCATGGAGCCGGGTACGGTATGTGAGGGCTGTGAGGTGCAGCAGGGGGACCACCAGGGCTGAGGGGAAGCTCTGGAGGCTCTGACGACCTCTCTTCTCACAGTCCAGAGCTTCCAGGTAGGTCAGGCCAGGCTTGCCCGTCACCGCACAGCTCCACACTAGGCTGTTGCATAGGATGGTCCTCTCAAAGAAGTCACTTGTTGGGAGACGGGGTGATTCTAGTCAGTACAGATAATTGCATATCCCCTATAGTGTAACATCACTACTTTTGACAAGGGCCCTAATGTTTAAGGGCATGAAATTGCTCACTAATTTTGCATGTTGGGCTGGACATATGCAAAATATTGCTGCCCACATATTCATAGGAGGAAACGAAAACCAATGCTCACCCCAAATCAGCGTTAAAAACATAACACAACCTAACTTGCACAAAATATACCTTGCTCATCTGTGTACACTGTAAATATTGAAATGCTTTTCCAGTTTCTGCATCGATAGGACCTCAAAGTCATGTTGATCAGTCGGTCACACATGCTGACTAAATACAATTCCAAAGAAATTATACCTTAAGCAAAACCACAAATATAAAACAGTCTATCTTCAAAATAGTGATAAAATAATTAACAGAATTAAAAGATGTCTGTCACTGTCCCTCTACTAAATGTACAGTAACATGGGAACGTGCAGTCTATCTGGACTGAGGGCCAGGGTGAAAATTGTTTACCTTTCAAGAACCCCTTGAAATAAGTCAGTATTATTCGTAGGCAAGTCCGAATTAAAAAGTTTGTCTAGGCTATGGGTTACAAATTGCTAAAATATTTCACTATACACACTAGTTAACATGTTGCTTCCTAGTTAGCTAGCTATAAACAATCCCACAACAATGAGCCTGCCCACGTTCCACACGCGAACTGAGGCAAGACGAGTTGTGATGAGCGCGAACGGCTCTGCTCTCATTTTAGGACTATGTAAAAGTATCTAAGAGAGCATCCGATAACTTCTAAGACTGGTTAGATTAACCAACCAGTTACTCGATGGATATGACAGTAAATTACGGCAATAATTATAGTCAAATAAAGTTGACTCAAGTTGGATATTTTGCAACGCTAGCTTCAAGCTGGCTAGCAGGCCCAAATACTTGGTTAACACGGCTACGTTAAATGGTAGTCGCTCCAACACTACTAGCTAGCTATAGTAGCCGCTAAACTAGCGGTGATCAAGCTGGCTACACCTGCCAAATAAAGTTTGACAACTGAATAGAAATAACGGTTCTGACCCATTTCATCTGATGACTAGCTAAATAGGTGTCAACCAGACAATACATTATTAATGATTTACCAACTAGTTTATAATAAGTAGTACTTTGTCCATCTTCCAGCACCGCAGTGGATTTTAGCTTCTTAGCAAGCTAGCTAATGTTTGCTGTCACTATGGTTAAACTTTCCTAATTTGAGTTGAGACAAAATTGGATGCTCATTTAATAGTTAATAACTAACATTGATCATTATTTAATGTTAATGAATTTATCAATTTGGTCTTCACGTACTCGTATGTCCTGAAGATTTCATGTGTGACTTTGCAAAGAAACACTTCTTCATCTGGTTTGAGGTCCGCTGGGGGCTTCTGTCTGACAAACGGCTTTCTGTGGAGAAGCGGCATCTTTCTTTATCTTCGTCTCCGATTTGTCCTCTTTGAGACTCAAAAAGGAGGGAAAAGAAAGCCAGAAACCATGTAATTACAAAGTTTTAAATCAATATTCATCGGCAATAAACTCAGACATGAGGACAGTGACCCAAACATTTTTAAAAAATGGTCGTGATAAACTACGACAATTTTAAGAGGAAATCCAGCCTTTGTTAATGGCACACGCTTCCAGTAACACACAAAAGTGACGCTTTTCCAACCAACTCACATGAAAATGTGCTCAATGAATGGGAACCTGTCTGATATTAGCAATTAAAAATCTCGATGTTTAAACCACCCGAGAACATTTTCGCATACTAGAGGAAGAATTCAAGAGATTTACCGGATCGGTTATGTAACATTAAAACAATAATCCGCGGGAGAAAAATACAAAAAGTCAACGGACTGCCCCACTTCACCAGCAGACGGACTGCGTGTTGACTATAAATTTGATCCGCTCTATTTCACAGATGAGAAGCGCATAGAAGGGCGTAGCTTGAGTGAAGACTATATGATCTCCATTGGTTGTTTATCCCGCCAATCGCATCATCACCTCCAATCATGTTTATCTTCGTTGAACATCAGAGTGGAGAAGCAATATGGGATTTGTTACTACTTGATTCAGAGCATCATACAAATTAATAGTAAAACATAGCATATCTGTTCTGGTAAAACATACTTTTTCAACTGATACACAACCTTTGTACAGGTCGTATCTTCGTTGAACATCAGAGTGGAGAAGCAATATGGGATTTGTTACTACTTGATTCAGAGCATCATACAAATTAATAGTAAAACATAGCATATCTGTTCTGGTAAAACATACTTTTTCAACTGATACACAACCTTTGTACAGGTCGCATCATCACCTCCAATCATGTTTATCTTCGTTGAACATCAGAGTGGAGAAGCAATATGGGATTTGTTACTACTTGATTCAGAGCATCATACAAATTAATAGTAAAACATAGCATATCTGTTCTGGTAAAACATACTTTTTCAACTGATACACAACCTTTGTACAGGTTTGTGAGTGATCATAATCATAGCGCCTATACATATTATAGCGCCTAACATTTTCCACATGCATCCAACTTCCCGTCTGTCCGCCATGTGGGCTTTGAATCACCAATATGTACGTGCTTTGTTCTTATGCTGCGTTTACTCAGGCAGCCTTATTCTGATATTTTGACCAATTATTTGCAAAAGATCTGATTTGTAAAACTTGTCAGCTTGTGTAAACGCAGCAGCTTTCAGACTGAAAAAGTGACTGAAGGCCAATGTTCAACAATGGTGTCATGTTTACTATAACATGACTGCATTTTTTATTTGACCTTTATTTAACTAGGCAAGTCAGTTAACAGTTAAGAACAAATTCTTATTTTCAATGACAGCCTAGTGGGTTAACTGCCTGTTCAGAGGCAGATTTGTACCTTGTCAGCTCAAGGGGTTTGAACTTGCAACCTTTCGGTTACTAGTCCAACGCTCTAACCACAAGGCTACCCTGCCGCCCCATATGCATGATGCCTGTCTGGTGTAGTTAGAGAGCCTCATAACTAAGGTGCAAAATCCATCAAAGAGATTGTAATTACAATTGCCACAGAGTCCAAAATGAAACACTATTAAAGCGCTGCAAAAGAGATGTGATGCCATGCTGTTGGTAAAGAAGGCAACACAGAAGTTCCTCAGAGCTGGTGCCATTTAATAGCCACTTTCTGCTGTAATTATGCTACCCTCCCATGCTTCCTGTTTCAGAGGGGAACATACAAGAACCATCAGGCAAATGTTTTAACTACTCATTTACTACAGTATTTCAGACATTGGTCAAACATTTTCTGTAAAAAGGCTGACAAATCATTCACTGAACTGCAAAGTACATAACATTATCAGAGTGATATTTGGGATTTCTTATCACAGATCACTCAGTCATCTTTATAGATTGTTATACCTTGAACATGATATGGTAGGGCACAGTCCTATAAGATAATCCATCTGTAATTGCAGCAGAAAGTCAATATCCAAGGGACAGAAAGTCTGAGCAGATGTTTGGTCTTCACTCAGGGTCACAGTACCCTATACAGGTGTATATTTTTGAATGCGTCCAGGTCACCGTCCTTCCCCAGATAGACGTTGTAATCCAGAGGTAGTTCCTCTACCCACTTGCTGAGGTTGATCCCTCCCTGAAGGAGGAGCACAGTACAGCAAGAGAGGTGTGCATTATGCTTGAAGTTACACATCATAGAAACATTCAATTCTCAATGTGTGGAAAACAGAAAGTTTTTACAGGCATTTTCAGTACTTACCTGATGTGAAGAAAGTGCTTCCTGGAGGCTTGGAACGGTAACCAATAGAGCACCTTTCTTGCGGAAATTGTGAACGATAAAATACCAGGCTCTACAAAAGCACGAGGATAGAGACATTAGAGCAGGGTTTCCCAAAGTCCGTCCTCGGGACCCCAAGAGGTGCACATGTTGGTTTTTGTCCTGGTACTACACAGCATCATTACCAGATACAATATATGAGGAAGATCTCAATTGCATCCTTACCCCTCTCTCCTCATCAAAACCCATTGGAGGAGGTCAGAGGGGCGGGACCTCTGGCTTTCTCATCCAATTGGTTTTGAGAAGGAGACAGGACATGAGGAGTATGCAATTGAAATCTTCCAATGACCACTTACTGCATCCTATATTGCAGCGTTTCCCAAACTTGGTCCTTGGGAGCCCAAGGGGTGCACGTGTTGGTTTTTGTCCTGGTACTACACAGCTGATTCAGATAATCATCAAGCTTTGATCATTTGAATAAGCTGTGTAGTGTTAGGGCAAAAAACAAAATGTGCACCCCTTGGGTTCCTGAGGACCGAGTTTGGGAAACGCTGCATTATAGGATAATGATATTTTCTGTTGGAAAACTTTTTGAAACGATATGTCCTAATGAATACACCCCTGGTGTGGTGTCCAAGGTTTACCTACTTAATTTGGTCATTGGGCTGTAGAAAGTACTCAAACACATTGTTCATGATGAGAACATCTGCATTCTGTAACAGGGAATCCTGAGTACTGATATCTCCATGGATGACCTGCAGAAATGTGAGACAATGAGAGAAAGCTGTGGCAATTACATTCTTTAAAAACATAAAACAAAGATCAAGATAAATAAATGTAAAATTATACTAATGATCGCTTTACCTGTATTCGGTCACTGAAGCCATACTTCTCCACAGCCATATTCTGAAGCCTGACAAACTCTGCACTGATCTCTACCCCAACAAGCCGAATTGCAGAGCTGTACAGGTACCCCTGAAGCACAACAGATGACTGGAAGAGTAAATACTTTTTTGCCAAAGAATTCATGACATTTTCCAGCAATATTTTCACATAACCTTTAACAATACATCTCAATGCCATAAATGGTTTCCCTTTCATTCCAAACCAAACTGTAATTTACCCCATAGAGTACTGCCCCTAGCCTGGAACCCACATCCACCACTAGTCTCCCAGTCAGGTCTGGTAGGACATGCTGGAAAAGGAACTGGAGCTCCAATATCGAGAAGGAGTGAGAGATGAACTCTGAGAAAATAAACATTAAAATAAACATTAATTTGACACAATGCTGCCACATGAGGGTTATAAACCCACCCTTATCTTACACATCTATGCTGAACTAAAATATAAACGCAACTAGCAACAATTTTAAAGATTTTAGTGAGTTACAGTTCATAAGGAAATCAGTACATTTACAGTGCCTTGCGGAAGTATTCGGCCCCCTTGAACTTTGCGACCGTTTGCCACATTTCAGGCTTCAAACATAAAGATATAAAACTGTATTTTTTTGTGAACAATCAACAACAAGTGGGACACAATCATGAAGTGGAACGACATTTATTGGATATTTCAAACTTTTTTAACAAATCAAAAACTGAAAAATTGGGCGTGCAAAATTATTCAGCCCCTTTACTTTCAGTGCAGCAAACTCTCTCCAGAAGTTCAGTGAGGATCTCTGAATGATCCAATGTTGACCTAAATGACTAATGATGATAAATACAATCCACCTGTGTGTAATCAAGTCTGGCGCTACAAAGTATTAACTTTATGGGGCTGAATAATTTTGCACGCCCAATTTTTCAGTTTTTGATTTGTTAAAAAAGTTTGAAATATCCAGTAAATGTCGTTCCACTTCATGATTGTGTCCCACTTGTTGTTGATTCTTCACAAAAAAATACAGTTTTATATCTTTATGTTTGAAGCCTGAAATGTGGCAAACGGTCGCAAAGTTCAAGGGGGCCGAATACTTTCGCAAGGCACTGTAAATAAATAAATTAGGCCCTAATCTACAGATTTCACTTGACTGGGAATAAAGATATGCAACTGTTGGTCATAAATACCTTTAAAAATAATAATAATCTGGCCATTTTCTCCTTCACATGATCAAGCTGTTGATTGTGGCATGTGGAATGTTGTCTTACTCATCTTCAATGGCTGTGCAAAGTTGTTGGATACTGTCGGGATGTGGAACACTGTCGGGAAGTGAAACACGTCCACCCAGGGCATCCCAAACATGCTCAATGGGTGACATGCCTGGTGAGTATGCAAGCCATGGAATAACTGGGACATTTTCAGCATTAGGAATTGTGTACAGATCCTTGTGACATGGGGCAGTGCATTTTCATGCTGAAACATGAGATGATGGTGGCGGATGAATGGCACGCTAATGGGCCTCAGGATCTCATCACGGTATCTCTCTGCATTCAAATTGCCATCCATAAAATGCAATTGTGTTCATTGTCCAAAGCTTATGCCTACCCACACCATAACCCCACCACCCCCATGGGGCACTGTTCAGAACATTAACATCATCAAACCGCTCAACTAACACAACATCATACATGAGGTAGAGGTTGTGAGGCTGGTTGGACATACTTCCAAATTCTCTAAAACTACGTTGGAGGCGGTTTATGATAGAAATATGAACATTCAATTCTCTGGCAAAAGCTCTGGTGGACATTTCTGTATTAAGCATGTCAATTGCATGCTCTCAAAATGTGCGACATCTGTGGCATTGTGTTGTGTGATAAAACTGCACATTTTAGAGTGGCCTATTATTGTCCCAGCACAAGATGCACCTGTGTAATGATTATGCTGTTTAATACGCTTCCTGATATGCCACACCTGTCATGTTGATGGATTATCTTGGCAAAGGAGAAATGCTCACTAACAGGGATGTAAACACATTTGTGCATAATATTTGGGATAAATAATATTTTTGTGCTTATGGAACATTTATGGGATATTTTATTTCAGCTCATGAAACATGGGACCAATACTTTACATGCTGCGCTTATATTTTTGTTCAGTATGATTATTGATGGGCTTTGGGTAATTGGATTGTTGGTGAGATGGCATGATCCTTCAGAACATGTACAATGATTAACCAGGCAAGGCAAACCTTTTTTTCTTCTACTTTTTACACCTTTTTCTCCCCAATTTCGTGATATCCAATTGGTAGTTACAGTCTTGTCCTATCGCTGCAACTCCCGTACTGACTCGGGAGAGGCGAAGGTTGAGAGCCATGTATCCTCCGAAATACGACCCTGCCAAACCTCCCTGCTTCTTGACACACTGCTTGCTTAACCAAGAAGCCAGCCGCACCAACGTGTCGGAGGAAACACCGTAAAACTAGCGACCTAAGTCAGCGTGCATGTGCCTGGCCCACCACAAGGAGTCTCTAGAGCGCGGTGGGAAAAGGACATCCTGGCCGGCCAAACCCTCCCCTAACCCAGACGACGCTGGGCCAATTGTGCGCCGCCTCATGGGTCTCCGCTGGCTTCGACACTGCCTGGGATCAAACCCGGGTCTGTAGTTACGCCTGAAGCACTGCTTTGCTGTGCCATAGAGCACTGCGTCACTCGGGAGGCCCATGCTAGGCAAACCTACCCAGGGGAGCTGTTCTGTGAGTGCCACAGTTCAGGCAGTAGTTGCGGCTCATCTTGCCCTCCTCACAGAGTGTATCCACGGTGTCCTCGTCATACAGGAAAGCATCCACATGCAGTGTGGGCTGGGGTTTCTGTTGGGTCTGAATAATCAATTGATGATGAACATAATTAGTTCATTTGTGACAGTCAAAGCGATAGTACACCGAAATTACAAAATTACACTGGTTACTTACACTGTAAGCAGTCTCTGGACAAGGTATGACAGCAATCCATGCTTTGGTTTAGTTTCCCTGGACACAGTTTCCACATGCTAACATTTTAGCATTTGTGGCACAAATCCCATTCAAGCCATGGGACCGATAATACATTTTTCACACGTGTTCAAATCATCTGTGACTTTGTTCAGCTTCACAAGTTTAGATACTTTTGGATTATTTGGAGATGTGTGAAAAACAGTCCCATGACTTGATTGGGATTTGTACCACACACGTTAGCATGTGGAAACAGTTCAAGGGAAACTAAACCAAAGCATGGATTGTTGTCATACCTTGTCCATAGACTGCTTAGAGCGTAAGGAAACCAACGTAATTTTGTAATTTGGGTGAAATACCCATTTAATTACATAAAAGTCTAATTTTAAGTGTGAGTGTTTTTTAATTTTTATTCCTCTCTGAAAATAAAATACACACACCTTGCACCAAATACAAGCACTCCGCAAGTAAATTTGGCCCGGAGTAAAGATGTTGAGGAATGAAAGCAATTACAGTAACCCACCTTCTGAATAGCCAAGGACTCGGAGGAGAGCACAGCCTCCAAAGGAAGACATGCCCTAAGATCCTCAGAAATACTTTGAAGTATAACCTTTTGATTGTCAATCAATCCATCATCCACTTCATCTGCAAGAAACAAAATGACTAGCTAATGTAATACAGTTAAAACATCATAATCCAACATGAACATGGGATGGTTGGTTTAGTCTTAAAATAGCTAATGCCAGGGTTATTAAATACCAGAGTTTTTCATCCAGTCAATTAAACGTGGCAGGTCCTTTGAATTTACTCTGGAGAGTAATCGTACGATTTCTTTTTTTCCGTCTGAAAAGTTCATTTCAACAAATATTTTGCCACATACGATTGCTCATGCTTGAATGTATTGAACGCATGTGTAGAAAATACCGGATACGTATTTGAGATTTAAGGAGGCGCGATAATTGGAGCCCTATTAACAGTAGTGGTGAAATGGAGAGAATTTAGAATATATTATTACATTTAAAGTAACTGATATTGTAGAAATATATTGAATATTGATTTTGGCAAATTAAATGGACACGTGTTGTATGAAATTAGCGTTTACTCTAAGTAGAAAACATGACATTTCAGACGACCTTAAAATACAGGGGCTGCAAAGAAGTAAACATAACCCCGGAACTAGATAGGCATTCTGGGATATCTGGTATTGAGATGACGTTCGTTTGGTTGCTTTTCTCAAGCCAGTTGGCAAACTTTAGGTAACGATCTTCTTAATAATTATAATAATGGTAATTGAGTAGCTAGCTACTGTTTTGTAAATGTCGTAATGTTAGCACGATATCGATCCATCCATCGAATGAAATTATGATGCTGTCTTTATACGTATCATATTCTCGGAGAACCACGGCCTCACTCGAGTTTGTCGATGCTAACGTTAACTAGCTAGAAATTTAGCTAGCGAGATAGTTTTATAAGCTGTGTGGATGCAGTCGGGTCAAAATTATCTATTATTTATGTTGTATTAGTTAACTACGGTATTTTTCTAGCTAATTCATGTCGACAATTTATTGAAGAATTTCTGTCATGTTGTCCTGACTATATGCTAAACTAATCTCTAGATTTCACTCATTATTTTCGTTCATTGCTCAGTTAAGGAAGTCAACAACGGACGTTTGATCACCAATAAGTGTCAGTGAAAGGTGTGGAGACAAGGGGGTTCCCTCAACATTGAAGCCGAAGAGGCCGTATTTCTCAACTGATTTTGTAATTCACTTTCCATAACATTATTATCCAGCATTTAAGTGGTATAGTAGTTGGCAGTGGCTGTATAACCAAATTTGCCAATCTAAATATTTTTTATAGGTTCAACAAGACCTGCCAACATGGTGTTAGCCGATTTGGGAAGAAAAATAACCTCGGCATTGCGATCACTGAGCAATGCCACCATCATCAATGAGGAGGTATATCTAGTACCAAATCAGACTTCTTATTTTTGTACAACTTTTGGCAAAGTGTGGTTGTTAACTAAATAATAGTTACATATGTTGCCAGGTTTCAATCAAGCAAGACCATATGATATTTCTCATAGATAATGCCTTCTCTTTCTGTAGGTATTAAATGCCATGCTGAAAGAAGTGTGTGCTGCCCTCCTGGAAGCTGATGTCAACATCAAGTTGGTAAAGCAGCTCAGAGAAAATGTAAAGTAAGTAGCATTATTCAGGAACACATTGTACTGTAGTAGACAAGCTGAATTCTGTATCCTACTAATGTAATATTTTTTTGACCACAGATCATCCATTGACCTGGAGGAGATGGCCTCTGGGCTGAACAAGAGGAGAATGATCCAGCATTCTGTGTTCAAGGAGCTTGTCAAGGTCAGTGTCGGACTATTCTTATACTAGAGGTTGACCGATTAATCGGAATGACTGATTAATTAGGGCCGATTTCAAGTTTTCATAACAATCGGATATCGGTATTTATATATATATATATAATTTTTAAACCTGCATATTTAGCTAAAAGAAATCCAGGTTAGCAGGCAATATTAACCAGGTGAAATTGTGTCACTTCTCTTGCGTTCATTGCACGTAGAGTCAGGGTATATGCAACAGTTTGGGCCGCCTGGCTCTTGGCGAACTAATTCGCCAGAATTCTACGTAATTATGACATAACATTGAAGGTTGTGCAATGTAACAGCAATATTTAGACGTAGGGATGCCACCCGTTAGATAAAATACAGAATGGTTCCGTATTTCACTGAAAGAATAAACGTTTTGTTTTCGAAATTATCGTTTCCGGATTCGACCATATTAATGACCTAAGGCTTGTATTTCTGTGTGTTATGTTATAATTAAGTCTATGATTTGATAGAGCAGTCTGACTGAGCGATGGTAGGCACCAGCAGGCTCGTAAGCATTCATTCAAACAGCACTTTTGTGCGTTTTGCCAGCAGCTCTTCGCAATGCTTCAAGCATTGCGCTGTTTATGACTTCAAGCCTATCAACTCCAGAGATTAGGCTTGTGTAACCGATGTGAAACGGCTAGCTAGTTAGTGGGGTGCGCGCTAATAGCGTTTCAAACGTCACTCACTCTGAGACTTGGCGTAGTTGTTCCTCTTGCTCCTCTTGCTCTGCATGGGTAACGCTGCTTCGAGGGTGGCTGTTGTCGATGTGTTCCTGGTTCGAGCACAGGTAGGAGCGAGGAGAGGGATGGAAGCTATACTGTTACACTGGCAATACTAAAGTGCCTATAAGAACATCCAATAGTCAAAGGTATATGAAATACAAATGGTATAGAGAGAAATAGTCCTATAATAACTACAACCTAAAACTTCTTACCTGGGAATATTGAAGACTCATGTTAAAAGGAACCACCAGCTTTCATATGTTCTCATGTTCTGAGCAAGGAACTTAAAACTAAAACTTTAGCTTTCTTACATGGCACATATTGCACTTTTACTTCTCCAACACTTTGTTTTTGCATTATTTAAACCAAATTGAACATGTTTCATTTATTTGAGGCTAAATTGATTTGATTGATGTATTATATTAAGTTAAAATAAGTGTTCATTCAGTATTGTTGTAATTGTCATTATTACAAATACATTTTAAAAATCGGCCAAGTAATCGGTATCGCCTTTTTTTGTTCCTCAAATAATCTGTATCTATTATAATCGTAATCGGAAAATCATAAGCGGTCGACCTCTAATTCTTACTTCATTGTTTGTTAGTCAGTTGTTGTGGCGTGAAACTGAACGTATTGTAATACCTCCATACATTAGTATTAGTTTAATGATGGTCCAGTGTAAAGTAACTGAAGGAGTTAATTTTTGATTGAAAACTTGGGTAGATGATTGACAGTTGTTGGTGGGATTTCCTGGTTATTTTTATATTAGTGGTTTTCAAAAGTCATTTGGTCTATTGATATTCCACCGTGTTTTGTAAACTGTTTCGGCAATGTACTATACCATCAAAAGTCATTCCCCTCAAAAATTACCTTAATTGAAATAAGGGATCCAGTAGCTGTAGTCTACCTGTATTTAAAGGTTTTGATTGCTCAGCTCAATACATAATTAGTTTCACATTAGAAGGCATACCCTCGGACATGGATAATCAGCTGATCAGTTTAGATTTCATGCGGGGAGAAGACTTTCCAAGTACTTTCAGATTTCTTGTTTACACATTAAAAAAGCTTGTGTGGTTTGGAGAGGCCTGTCCCTATGTTCTCACTTCACATATCTTACAAAGATGCAATGTTTCTGTGTTTGTTGCATTTGATGCGATGGGAGTGTGTCTAAGATTTAATGTTGTGGTTGTCTCTCAGCTGGTGGATCCAGGGGTCAAGGCTTGGACACCCACAAAGGGAAAGAACAATGTCATCATGTTTGTGGGTCTTCAGGGCAGTGGGAAAACCACAACCTGTTCCAAGGTGAGCCATTCCTGGCTTTCAGCCTAAAGATATGCACATTCAGGTGGTCATTTGTCCAAAATATATTATGCCATCACTAATGTTCTGTATTGAAAACCTTTTCCACAGCTGGCGTACTACTACCAAAGAAAAGGGTGGAAAACCTGTTTGATTTGCGCTGACACTTTCAGAGCTGGTAGTTTAATTTTCAAAATGTATCTGTTTGATATTCCTTCTCAAAAGAAAGAAAATGACCTAAAAGAAAATTAAGTCAACAACATATTTTTGTGTGTGTGCAGGTGCCTTCGATCAGTTGAAGCAAAATGCAACAAAAGCCAGAATTCCATTCTATGGAAGGTATGTATGCTTTGCATTTGGTTGCTTCTCATCTGTATGTGATGCATCTCAAGTTATTTTTTTTGCTAATGTATATGGTAAGGAACCTTGATGTACAAGTACACCCCCTAGAAAGGACGCAAGTCTATTACAGGGCCTTTGCTGCATACAGTACACTAACGTTGTTAAATCCAGTTACACAGAGATGGACCCTGTCGTCATAGCTGCGGAAGGTGTGGAAAAGTTCAAAAATGAGAGCTTTGAAATAATCATTGTTGATACCAGTGGCCGACACAAGCAAGAAGATTCCCTTTTTGAGGAGATGTTGCAGGTTTCCAATGCAGTGGTAAGTAGTATTTTTGCACCACTGTGATCATCTCTCTGTCAGTCTGAGCTTTTGTATCATCATTATAAAATGTGCTTTCGGAAAGTATTCAGACCCTCTGACCGTTACAGCCTTGTTCTCAAATATATTTTTTCCCCACATCAGTCTACACACAATAGCCCATAATGACAAAGAGAAAAGTTATTTTGGGTTGGTTTGCAAAATTATTACAAATAAAAGCGGAAGTATCATATTTACATAAGTATTCAGGCCCTTTGCTATGAGACTCAAAATTGAGCTTAGGTGCATCCTGTTTCCATTGCTCATCCTTGAGATGTTTCTACAACTTGATTAGAGTCCACCTGTGGTAAATTAAATTGATTGGACATGATTTGGTAAGGCACACACCTGTCTAAGTAAGGTCCCACGGTTGACAGTGGGTGTCAGAGCAAAAACCAAGCTATGAGGTCAATGGATTTGTCCTTAGCGCTCCGAGGCACAGATCTGGGGAATGGTACCAAAACATTTATGCAGCATTGAAGGTCACCAAGAACACAGCGACCTCCGTCATTCTTAATTGGAAGATGTTTGGAACCATCAAGGCTCTTCCTAGAGCTGGCAGCCAGGCCAAACTGAGCAGTCGAGGGAGAAGGGCCTTGGTCAGGGAGGTGACCAATAACCCGATCACTCTAGAGTTCCTCTGTGGTGGGAGAACCTTCCAGAAGGACAACCATCTCTGCAGCACTCCACCAATCAGGCCTTTATGTTGGAGTGATCAGATGGAAGCCACTGCTCTTAAAGGGGACTGACCATGAGAAACCAGATTCTCTCGTCTGATGAAACAAAAATGTAACTATTTGGCCTGAATGCCAAGCGCCGTGTCTGGAGTAAACCTGGCACCATTCCTACGGTGAAGCATGGTGATGGCAGCATGCTGTGAGGATGTTTTTCAGCTGCATTTACTGAGAGACTAGTCAAGATCGAGGAAAAGATGAACGGAGCAAAGTACAGAGATCCTTGATGAAAAAACAGGACAATGACCATAAGCACACAGCCAAGACAACACAGGAGTGGCTTCGGGACATGTCTCTGAATGTCCTTGAGTGGCCCAGCCAGAGACTGGTCTTGAACCAGATCGAACTTCTCTGGAGAGAACTGAAAATAGCTGTGCAGCAATGCTCCCCATCCAACCTGACAGAGCTTGATATGATCTACATTGAAGAGTGGGATAAACTCCCCAACTACAGGTGTGCCAAGCTTGTAGCGTCATACCCAAGAATATTCGATGCTGTAATCGTTGCAAAAGGTGCTTCAACAAGGTACTGAGGAAAGGGTCTGTATACTTTTGTAAATGTGATATTTTATTTATGAAAACCTGTTTTTGCTTTGTCATTATGGGGTATTGGGTGTAGATTGATTGGGGGGACAGGCGACAACTTAATACATTTTAGAAAGACTAACGTTACAAAATGTGGAAAAAGTCAAGTGGCCTGAATACTTCCCGAATGCACTGTATTGCTTTAGAGAAAATGCATCAATGCATGCATGGTCTTACCCCAAGCATGTTTCTATTTCCTCCAGCAACCTGACAACATTGTGTACGTAATGGATGCCTCCATTGGCCAAGCTTGTGAAGCCCAGGCGAAGGCCTTCAAAGACAAAGTAGAAGTTGCGTCCGTCATAGTGACAAAGCTGGATGGTCATGCCAAAGGTGGTGGTGCTCTCAGTGCGTAAGTACATGTCACTCTTTGTTTTGACAGTTTATCCAAGTTATGGTCAACTGAGTTTCCTTACTACTGCAGAATTCATTAACTTCATGATAATCCTGATGGTTAGGTAATGTTTCATACTCCTGTTGCTTTTTTATAGAGTGGCTGCTACTAAGAGTCCCATCATTTTCATTGGTACTGGAGAACACATTGATGACTTAGAGCCATTTAAGACACAACCCTTCATCAGCAAGCTACTGGGTAAACTGTTTTCCCTTTTGAATAATGGATCATCATAACACGTTTTACGTTATGTACAACCTGTATTGATTGAGTTGTGTGTATTTTGTCCTCAGGCATGGGAGACATTGAAGGTTTGATAGACAAAGTCAATGAACTCAAGCTGGATGACAATGAGGAGTTAATTGACAAGCTGAAACATGGTGAGAATGAGATCATCAGCTAACATACTTGTAAAACCAGCCCCATATCATAACTGACATGCAGTATGCATATGCTCTACAGTCTATAACATAGATATGCGGTATGGTTTAAGTTTATTCTAATCACCATTTGCACCACAGGTCAGTTCACTCTTCGTGACATGTACGAGCAGTTTCAAAACATCATGAAGATGGGACCTTTCGGACAGATCATGGTAAGTAAGCGGCAACCAGAATACCCAATAGGGGAAAAATCTAAGTCCCCATAGTCCCACATTCTATAGATGAAACAAGCAGATGGTCAACGTTTCAGCACAAAGACCTTTCGAAAACAATCTCAACTGTATACCCTTCCCCCTTGGTAAATAATGAATACCTAAGAATAGTTTATATTCTTCTGGTCATGTGTGGGATACATTTAAAGATGACAATGCTAATCTGACTTCTGTTAATGTCACAAGGGTATGATCCCAGGTTTCGGAACAGACTTCATGAGCAAAGGCAACGAGCAGGAGTCCATGGCTAGGTTGAAGAAACTCATGACAATTATGGACAGCATGAACGACCAAGGTAAAGATGCAATCCACTTTCATCAATAAACAACAGTAAGGGATAGAAACAAAAGGGTTATACAAAATGCGTACATGTTTTCTTCACTGGTTTCTTTCTTTGGTTTTTGCAGAACTTGACAACAAAGACGGTGCAAAGCTCTTCAGCAAGGGGCCGAACCGAATCGCCAGAGTGGCACGCGGTTCAGGGGTTGCCACCAGGGACGTCCAGGAGCTGCTCACCCAGTACACCAAGTTTGCCCAGATGGTGAAGAAGATGGGTGGCATCAAGGGCCTGTTCAAAGGTATTAACTTTTTGCCTTTTGAAACATTACTAGTTGTCATTCTTGCTTCCTCTGTCCATGTTTCCTCCATTTCCCTCTCTCAAATCGCATAGTAGGAGGTCTGAGGGAAGGACCTTGGAGCCTCTCCTTCAATGCACTCTGTGGGGGGAGGAAACAAGGACAGGGGAAGCAAGGATTTCATGACTAGTCACGTTTCAGACACGTTTCAGCCCGGAAACAGAAGCACTGATCCAATTACACAATTTTGCACTTTTACATGTTTGCAGGTGGTGATATGTCCAAGAATGTCAACCCCTCTCAGATGGCTAAGTTGAACCAACAGATGGCAAAGATGATGGACCCAAGGGTTCTCCACCATATGGGTAGGCTTGACTTTTACAATAAGTCATTTCACATTACCCAAACTTACTTTGTTACTTTGAGCATGGTCGGTCCAAACGTAATGACATAGATGTGATATAGACTGCAGAATTGCTGATCTACAAGTCACCTTGCAACCCAAATAACCTTTATTTGATCATGTTTAGCGACTCTGCCTCTCTGCCTTGCTCTAGAGTTTAACTGATCCCCCCTGAAACACTCTGATTATCATTTGTCTCTTCAGGTGGAATGTCTGGTCTCCAGTCCATGATGAGACAGTTCCAACAGGGTGCAGCTGGCAACGCGAAAGGAATGATGGGATTCAACAATATGTGAACCACTGAGCCTTAACCCGGTTAAATAAAAGGTTGTCATTTGGATTTAGCAAGAAGGAGATGCAAGTTATTTTGCCTCTAATATAATTAATTACGATGTTTGTGTATAAAATTATGCAGAGGCTTATTTACTTATCAGGATAAATCAAAAGAAGTTCTGTGATTTTTACACTAATTGTAAAATAGGCACAAAAGATGCATAAATGATGGGATTATGAAGCTTGTCCTCAGTTATGTTCATTAGGCACCAAACAGAAGAAAATAGACTTCAATCCGGAGTCACTATTGGACTTGTCCAATAAGATACCCTAATTTGTGTTTTTAATTGCAAAACAACTTAAAATGTTTTCCGGTGTACCCTAATGAACCCAACCAAGATTTGGAGATGTTGTAAAGGATATGCTGAAATTAGTTTGACATTTTTTGTTGTTGTCATAATGTAATAAAATTTGTATTGCAATGTTTTAAAAAGCCAGTGTCTCCTTTTCTCTGTTTGGTTGATCAATGATTGTCGTAGTTGTCAATCATATGTGTTATCGCTCTAGCAATGAAACTCTTGCCATAAAGATTAGACCACATCCTCAAAGGTGGGTGAGGGGCTATGATTGGACACCTCTTGACGTGGCATTACTCCTCGCAGCCATGTTGTTTGCTACGTTGTCAGCCAACGTTGTGCTTGGCGCTGTTCACTGTCACTACAGTACGTAGCAGAGTCAACCAGTCTGAGGACATCAGGTAAATATTCAAATGTGCTACTATTTGCTGTAATTATTGACTAAGACATATGTTTGGGATATGTGTATTACGTAATGCATTTTGGATGTAATACTTAAGTTACAGTTGTGTAGCGGTTTAGCGAGCTGAGCAGAGTGAATAATTATTTTTTATTTTTTTACGTTTCATTCGCCGGTCGATCCGCTAACTGAAGCTAAATTAGATAGCCAACGTTAGCTGGTTGTTAACATGGTGAATGCAATTTATTCTATTTAGCTAGCTTGTCTACTTTTTGGGTTGGCTATCTTTTTTTGTGATGTGATTTTCTCTCCTGAAATCTATTTAACAATTGTAATTGTTTTTGGCGTGCCCTTGTTAGCTACTGTATCTAGCTAATGTTGTTGTTGTACAGAGACTGGTTGTTCATTCAATCAAAATAGCTTTGCTGGTAATCCAGCATCCGTTTGTAAAGCCTTTTGATTGAGTCACCATTTGTATTTATTAGGGATCCCCATTACAGTTGTTCCTGCCAAGGCAACAACTACTAGGTTCAAACACATTAAGGCACATAACACAAAAGATAAAACAGTACATGATAACACTACACTACATATCTACAATACAAAATGTGTAACGCCACCATACAATAATATTACAATGTACGTGTGTGTAGAGTATTTGATTCAGGTCAGATACTTAACTAGCTAGATAAAAGCCCAATACAGTGAGTGTTTCCATTTTGAAAGACCTTTTAACTATTAAGGAATTGTGAACATTTGCATATCTGATAGAATCTCATCAGGTCAAATATTGTGACTTCAGGAGACCGCAAAGGTTAGTGATAGTTCAATACAATGAACTTACTACTAGCTGGCACCACTATGCATTCACTAGCATTGAATGAGCTGTATTCCGCCATAAGCGAACAAGAAAACGCTCACCCAGACGCGGGGCTCCAAGTACCCGGGGACTTTAATTCAGGGAAACTTAAATCAGTTTTATCAAATTTCTATCAGCATGTTAAATGTGCACCCAGAGGGAAAATAACTCTGGACCACCTATACTCCACACACAGAGATGCATACAAAGCTCTCCCTCATCCCTCCATTTGGCAAATCTGACCATAATTCCATCATCCAGATTCCTGCTTACAAGGAAAAATTCAAGCAGGAAGCACTAGTGACTAGATCAATAAAAAAGTGGTCAGATGAAGCAGATGCTAAGCTACAGGACTGTTTTGCTAGCACAGACTGGAATATGTTCCGGGATTCCTTTAATGGCATTGAGGAGAACACCATATCTGTCATTGGCTTCATCAATAAGTGCATCAATGACATCGTCCCCACAGTGACTGTACGTACATACCCCAACCAGAAGCCATGGATTACAGGCAGCATCCGCACTGAGCTAAAGGCTAGAGCCACAGTGGCTAAAGGCCACAGCCGATGTGAGTAAGACCTTTAAACAGGTCAACATTCACAAGGCCACAGAGCCAGACTGATTACCAGGACGTGTACTGCGAGCATGCGCTGACCAACTGGCAAGTGTCTTCACCGACATTTTCAACCTCTCCCTGTCGGAGTCTATAATACCAACATGTTTTAAGCAGACCACCATAGTGCCTGTGCCCAAGAACACTAAGATAACCTGCCTAAATGACTACCGACCCGTAGCACTCACATCTGAAGCCATGAAGTGCTTTGAAAGGCTGGTCATGGACCACATAAACACCATCATTCCAGAAACCCTAGACCCACTCCAATTCGCATACCGCCCCAACATATCCACAGATGATGCAGTCTCTATTGCTCTCCACATTGCCCTTTCCTACCTGGACAAAAGGAACACCTATGTGAGAATGCTATTCATTGACCACAGCTCAGCGTTCAACACCATAGTGCCCTCATAGCTCATCAATAAGCTAAGGACCCTGGGACTAAACACCTCCCTCTGCAACTGGATCCTGCACTTCCTGACGGCCACCCCCAGGTGGTAAGGGTAGGTAACAACACATCCGCCACGCTGATCATCAACACAGGGGCCCATCACCCATCAGGGGTGCGTGCTCAGCCCCCTCCTGTACTCCCTGTTTAATCAGGACTGCACGGCCAGGCACGACTCCAACACCATCATTAAATTTGCAGATGACAACAGTGGTAGGCCTGATCACCGACAACAACGAGACAGTATATAGGTAGGAGGTCAGAGACCTTGCCGTGTGGTGCCAGGACAACAACCTCTCCCTCAACGTGATCAAGAGAAAGGAGATGATTGTGGACTACAGGAAAAAGAGGACCGGGCACGCCCCCATTCTCATCGGCGGGGCCTGCAGTGGAGCAGGTTGAGAGCTTCAAGTTCCTTGGTGTCCACATCACCAGCAAACTAACATGGTCTAAGCACACCATGACAGTCGTGAAGTGGGCACGACAAAACCTATTCCCCCTCAGGAGACTGAAAGTATTTGGCATGGGTCCTCAGATCCTCAAAAGGTTCTACAGCTGCACCATCGAGAGCATCCTAACTGGTTGCATCACTGCCTGGTATGGCAACTGTTCGGGCTCCGACCACAAGGCACTGCAATGGGTAGTGCGAACGTCCCAGTACATCACTAGGGCCAAGCTTCCTGCCATCCAGGACCCCCATACCAGGTGGTGTCCGAGGAAGGCCCTAAAAATTGTCAGACTCCAGCCACTGTAGTCATAGACTGTTCTCTCTGCTACCACAAGGCAAGCGGTACCGGAGCGCCAAGTCTAGGTCCAAGCAGCTTCCAATTAAGTTTCTAGCCCCAAGCCATAAGTCTCCTGAACATCTAGTCAAATGGCTACCCAGAGTATTCGTATTGCCCCCCCTCCACTCTCCATACCACTGCCACTCTCTGTTGTCATCTGTGCAATAGTCACTTTAATGAACTCTACCTACATGTACATACTACCCCAACTAACCGGTACCCCCGCACATTGACTCTGTACCGGCACCCCCCTGTATATATATATATATATTTTATTTTTTTTACCGCTGCTCTTTAATTACTTGTTACTTTTATTTCTTATTCTTATCCGTATTTTTTGAAACTGCACTGTCGGTTCACTGTAAGGTCTACACCTGTTGATTGGACTTCTATTCAGATTCAGTGTGTTTTCAAAGTAAATTATTTTGAACATTTGATCAGACAGTGGGTGAAGAAGTGGGTCACAGTCAGGATCACATTCTGTACCTTAGCCAGGTTCTAGTCATGACTTTTAGAGCCATTTTTTTGCCCTATTTAGAAGTAAGCCAGAATTTCCCATAGCATAGGTTACATCATATTTGACTGCATTTCCACTACCAGTATATATGACACATTCAAATTGGAAGTAAACATGCTGGAGTGTAACATTATGCTCAAAGTCCAAAAGGGTATCTCAGGACACTGCAATGGTAAAAAGCCAGGCAATTATAAAAAGATAATATTATGAGACTCCTTGCAGTGCAGTGGACTATTATATAATTAATGCTATGTTGAAATATCAAATGGAATCATTACCATAAATGTATAGCCTATATTTCTATAACACGCCTTTCTCTCCTTCTCAGTCTGTAGGGTGGAATGGCGACCTTCCCAGAGTTTATCGCCCAGAATGAGGAGCGTGATGGGGTGCGTTTCAGCTGGAACGTCTGGCCCTCCAGTCGTCTTGAGGCCACCCGCATGGTGGTCCCCGTGGCCTCTTTGTTCACCCCCCTGAAGGAGCGCCCAGACTTGCCCCCCATCCAGTATGAGCCTGTGCTGTGTAGCAGGGCGACCTGCCGCGCTGTCCTTAACCCGCTCTGGTGAGACAACGATACTTTTTCACTTTTGTATTTTTCACGTTTCAAATAAAGCAGATATACACTACACTCGGTGGCCCATTTATTAGGCACACCCATCTCGTACTGTGTCGGACCCCCCCTTTGCCTACAGGACAGCCTGAATTATTTGGGACATGGAAACGCTGCTCAACTGGTATCAAGGGATCTAACGTGTGGCAGGAAAACATTCCCCACACCATCCCACCAGCCTGTACCTTTGACACAAGGCATGAGTGGCCATGGACTTATGATGCTTATGCTAAATCCTGGCTGCATGACACAATATGAACCGGGATTCGTCCGACCAGGCAATATTTTTCCACTCATCAATTGTCAAGTTTTGGTGATTTCCTGCCCACTGTAGCCAATTATTCTTGTTTTAGCTGATTGGAGTGGAACCTGTTCTGATCGTCTCCTGCAATAGCTCATCCGTGACAAGGACCGACTAGTTGTGCGTTCTGAGATGCCGTTCCCCTGTTGTACTGCGCTGTTTGTGGCCTGCCTGTTAGCTTGCACAATTCTTGCCATTCTCCTTCGACCTCTCTCATCAACGAGCTGTTTTCGCCCACAGGACTTCCGCTGAATGGAAGTTTTTTGTTTGTTGCACCATTCTCGGTAAACCCTAGAGACTGTTGTGCGTAAAAAGCCCAGGAGGCCGGCCATTTCTGAGATACTGGAACCGGCATGCCTGGTATTGACAATCATTCCACGCCCAGTCGCTTAGGTCACTCGTTTTGCCCATTCTAACGTTCACTCAAACACTAACTGGATGCCTGTCTGCTTTATATAGCTTGGCCACGTGACTCACTGTCTGTAGGAGTGAACCATTTTTGTGATCAGGGTGGTTTACCTAATAAACTGGCCACTGAGTGTATAAATGCCTGGTACATTTTGATAATTGTGCTCCAAATCTTTTTTATTTTTCACTGGAACAAAGGAGCATTCCCTATTCCAGGGGTCAATTGCGAGCTACCAGTAGCTTGCCGACCACCTATGTGTAGCTCGCAAAACAATTCTGAAAGTACATGCAATTTTCATGTGTTCCACCTCTAACTGTCATAAACAAATCTACCTTGTATCAGACACTGGAAACTCCCAGCTGCTATCTAACCAACGCAACATTGACATTATCCCACCCCTGGTTATGTAACAGTTTAACTTTAGTCCGTCCCCTCGCCCCTAACCGGCCTTCTGCACACAGACAACTGACACCCACAAAGCATCGTTACCCATCACGCCACAAAAGCCGCAGCCCTTGCAGAGCAAGGGGAACAACTACTTCAGGTCTCAGAGCGAGTGACGTCACCGACTGACACGCTATTAGCGCGCACTACCGCTAACTAGCTAGCCATTTCACATCGGTTACAGTTAGACACTACTGGCTTATAAAGCCAATATCTGCCAATTAATTTCCAGAAATATTGCCCATTTCTGTCTGTGTAGTGCAGGCGTTTGTCTAGCACTCCTTGTGTAGTCAGTTGTGATGGGTCGTTCGCAAACAAATGGCTCTTTTTGAACGGCTCTTTTTGGTGAAGTCGGTAACCGAATCGCAAATGTAATTTGGCTCCCTGATTTTCATGCTGTTTCTATTGCTTTTTGAGCTGCATATGTCGATTATTAAAACAATAAGTCCCGAGGGGGTGTGGTATATGGCCAATATACCACGGCAAAGGGCTGTTTTTATGCACAACGCATCACGGAGTGATGGTATATTGGCCGTATACCACAAACACCCAAGGTGCCTTATTGCTATTATAAACTGATTACCAATGTAATTAGAACAGTACAAATACATGTTTTGTACTCGTGGTATACGGTCTGATACAAAAGCTGAACATACACACATCCAGGTACTTTCCGCAGGTGCTGGAGTTGTAGGAAAACCCATGGAAAACAGAAAGGAAAACGCCGCACACTGCTGCTCATGCAGGTGATATTTATTTACATCACCCTTAGGTCTTCATCAGGCATCCATATCCCAGATGGGGGTGGAAGGTCCTATAAATAGGGGCAATACTCCGTGACAACACTTTCTGAAACAGGAGGTAAAAAAAAATGTATAACAGTTTCACAGTATCAAAATATATCATCATACACAGGGAAAGTGATCAATATTTACAGTAATATACAGTTGAAGTCGGAAGATTACATACACTTTTGGTTGAAGTCATTAAAACTTGTTTTTCAACCACTCCACAAATTTCTTGTTAACAAACTATAGTTTTGGCAAGCCGGTTAGGACATCTACTTTGTGCATGACAGTTGTCAAACAGTTGTTTACAGACAGATTATTTCACTTATAATTCACTGTATCACAATTCCAGTGGGTCAGAGGTTTACATACACTAAGTTGACTGTGCCTTTAAACAGCTTGGAAAATTATGTCATGGCTAATTGACATCATTTGAATCAATTGGAGGTGGACCCGTGGATGTATTTCAAGGCCTACTTTCAAACTCCGTGCCTCTTTGCTTGACATCATGGGAAAATCAAAAGAAATCAGCCAAGACCTCAGAAAAACAATTGTAGACCTCCACAAGTCTGGTTCATCCTTGGGAGCAATTTCCAAACGCCTGAAGGTACCACGTTCATCTGTGCAAACAATAGTACGCAAGTATAAACACCATGGGACCAAGCAGCCGTCATACCGCTCAGGAATCCTAGAGATGAATGTACTTTGGTGCGAAAAGTGCAAATCAATCCCAGAACAAAAGCAAAGGACAGTGTGAAGATGCTGGAGGAAACAGGTACAAAAGTATCTATATCCACAGTAAAACTAATCCTATATCGACATAACCTGAAAGGCCGCTCAGCAAGGAAGAAGCCATTAGTCATCTGGTCCACACTAATTTCTTTAGTGGTCAGGTAAACATTTATTTCAACTCACATTTCACGATCAGAGATAATGATAGGCAATGTTTTAGTCTTTAATTTAAAGATGTACTATTTTTTTCATGGTTTTAGTTCAATTTCTAAGATTTACTGAACGAAGAGCCATTTGGGAGCCAAATGAACAGCTATTTTAGGTAAATGGAGCCAAAATATCCAGCTCACAGAAAATACTTAGAATGCCCATCACTAGCAGTTGATGTGATAACTGTCTTGTTGAGATCGACCGATTAATCGGAATGGCCAATTAATTGGGTCCGATTTAATTAGGGCCGATTTCAGGTTTACACAACAATCGGTAATCAGCATTTTTGGACACCGATCATAGCCGATTACATTGCACTCCATGAGGAGACTGCGTGGCAGGCTGACTACCTGTTATGCGAGTGCAGCAAGGAGCCAAGGTGCTAGCTAGCATTAAACATATCTTATAAAAAACAATCAATCTTAACACAATCACTAGTAAACTACACATGGTTGATGATATTACTAGTTTATCTAGCTTGTCCTGCGTTGCATATAATCGATGCGGTGCCTGTTAATTTATCATAATTTATCACCGTGAAAAAAGCACTGTCGTTGCACCAATGTGTACCTAAGCATAAACATCAACACCTTTCTTAAAATCAATACACAAGTATATATTTTTAAACCTGCATATTTAGTTAATATTGCCTGCTAACATGAATTTCTTTTAACTAGGGAAATTGTATCACTTCTCTTGTGTTCTGTGCAACAGAGTCAGGGTATATGCAGCAGTTTGGGCTGCCTGGCTCATTGCGAACTGGGAAGACTATTTCTTCCTAACAAAGACAGCCAACTTCGCCAAACGGGGGATGATTTATCGAAAGCGCATTTGCGAAAAAAGCATAATCGTTGCACGAATGTACCTAACCATAAACATCAATGCCTTTCTTAAAATCAATACACAGAAGTATATATTTTTAAACCTGCATATTTACTTAAAAGAAATTCATGTTAGCAGGCAATATTAAACTAGGGAAATTGTGTCACTTTTCTTGCGTTCATTACACGCAGAGTCAGGGTATATGCAACAGCTTGAGCTGCCTGGCTCATTACAAACTAATTTGCCAGAATTTTACGTAATTATGACATAACATTGAAGGTTGTGCAATGTAACAGCAATATTTAGACTTATGGATGCCACCCGTTAGATAAAATACGGAACGGTTCCGTATTTCACTGAAAGAATAAACGTTTTATTTTCGAAATTATAGTTTCCGGATTCAACCATATTAATGACCTAAGGCTCGTATTTCTGTGTGTTATTATGTTAAAATTAAGTCTATGATTTGATATTTGATAGAGCAGTCTGACTGAGCAGTGGTATGCAGTAGCAGGCTCGTAAGCATTCATTCAAACAGCACTTTTGTGCGTTTGCCAGCATTGCGCTGTTTATGACTTCAAGCCTATCAACTCCCGAGATTTGGCTGGTGTAACCGATGTGAAATGGCTAGCTAGTTAGCGGGGTGCGTTCTAATAGCGTTTCAAAAGTCACATTTGCTCTGAGACTTGGAGTAGTTGTTCCCCTTGCAGAGGGGCTTTTGTGGAGCGATGGGTAACGATGCTTCGAGGGTGGCTGTTGTCGATGTGTTACTGGTTCGAGCCCAGGTAGGGGCGAGGAGAGGGACGGAAGCTATACTGTTACACTGGCAATACTAAAGTGCCTATAAGAACATCCAATAGTCAAAGGTACATGAAATACAAATGGTATAGAGAGAAATAGTCCTATAATTCCTGGGAATATTGAAGACTCTTGTTAAAAGGAACCACCAGCTTTCATATGTTCTCATGTTCTGAGCAAGGAACTTAAACATTAGCTTTTTTATTTGGCACATATTGCACTTTTACTTTCTTCTCCAACACTTTGTTTTTGCATTCTTTAAACCAAATTGAACATGTTTCATTATTTATTTGAGGCTAAATTGATTTCATTGATGTATTATATTAAGTTAAAATAAGTGTTAATTCAGTATTGTTATTATTATAAATGAATTAAAATCTGCCGATTTAATCGGTATCGGCTTTTTTTGGTCCTCCAATTATCGGTATCGGCGTTGAAAAATCATAAATCGGTCAACCTCTACCGTCTTGTGAGTTGACAGAAATACTTTCCCCAAAACCTTCTCAATTAAATGTTAACTGCGCAGTAGGCTTACCTGGCAAAATTATATTATTTGTATCTATTTGAAAACTTTGCCATGAAATGAGCAGCAGCAGTACAGAATCATCGCTAGACTGGCACATTAGATCACATTGCACACTAGATGTGCAATTGAAGGTCCCGATGCGCAATTAAAGGGGAATTACACAAATCTACATTTGTTACTTTTTTTTCTGTACCTCCCCCCCAAAAATGGTCTTCTGATGTGATTTAAACATTGACATCGACTCGGAACATCCAATTTCGTTGTTTCTCTATGAACCATTGTCATTTTTAGTGTGAAATTAATTAAAAGCAGGAAAAATAAAACTAGGAACATAATTTTGGAAAATATTAAACAATTTGGGGAGAAAAAAACAGATTTTATAGGGCCCCTTTAGAGATTTTTTTATTAACCATTATTTTCCCAGGTATCTTGATGGAAAAACAGTGCATGTCTTTCTCTTTTACCCTAAGGACCTGGAGCTGAGGTGCGTTGCAGCGGAGAGGAGAAGAATGTGCCTTTTTTTTAAAGAAAAAACATCAGTAGCTCACAATGTTTCATTTTGGAGACCCCTGCCCTATTATCTCCCTCCCTCATTCATGACTATTCCTCCATGTGTAGCCTAACTGTAAACAGGTGATTTACACATCCTCAGTCTTCAGAAGGTTCACATGTACTGTTTAAATAGTTGTAGTCTGGGAGCATTTCCATGTAAAAGGACAAATGACCACCAACATTTGAAGTTCATAGGAGCATGTCAAATTGAGTGTCAAATGAAAGCTAAGTGTCTATATGTTTGAGAAATTAAGGCATATAAAACATTTGGAGTAAGTAAAGGCTTTGGTTTCTGGTCAAACAGATGGAAAAGGGGTCTTGTGACTTTCTGGTAGATGTTTTCTAAAAGAGAATGATATACATATCCATAATGATGAATTTCTGTATAGTACAGATCAGGGAACCGTGATGTTATTCTGTTACCGTTATTCTGTTACCGGATTCTGTCTCCTACTGTATTTGAATAACCAAAATACTGTATATATATTTTTTCAAACTCAATGTGTCATGCCACATCTTTGAATTGTAATTCAGAGCAGATTTTTAAGAGCTTTTGGAAAATGTGGTTGCATAAAAAACTGAGACATTTTACCGTAGTTCTGTTACCAAACTTTGCATCTGCACATTCTTCCAGTAAATGTGTATGTGAATTGTACATTATCTTCGTAATCCTTGTGCATAGAGTTGTATTGTTTACAACTAAACTGTGTGGTCATTCTCTCTCAGATTTTTACCACAATCATTTTGTCTCTCAACCTAGCCAAGTGGATTACGGAGCCAAACTGTGGGCTTGCAACTTCTGCTATCAGAGAAATCAGTTTCCACCTACCTATGCTGGGATATCAGAAGTGAACCAGCCAGCTGAGCTGCTGCCACAGTTCTCCACCATTGAATATGTTGTCCAGGTAATGTTTTTATTTGATCGATGCTGGATTCTCGAATTGTAATACAGTATTTTTTTTCCCCAAATCAAAATATTTTGATTTATCTCAATTTGATCCGTTTTATAATAGTTTTTAACAGCATTCAGATAAGATCTCATCTTTCCTACACGTATGTTATTTCATTTTCATCTAGTACATTAAAACAAGGCCTGTGTTGGACCTCTCATACATCTTGATAATGTTACTTGAAAACCATTTTGTCATTGTTTTTATTAGTCCACCTTAAAATTAGTTTGCTGTCCCCCTGGCCCCCACAGAAAATTAAACTATCAGTCATCTGTTGGATTCTAGCATCCTTTCACTGTTTTATGCAATAGGATAGTTGACCAGGTTCTCTCTCTTTACCCCACAGAGAGGTCCCCAGATGCCTCTGGTCTTCCTGTACGTGGTGGACACCTGCATGGAGGATGAAGACCTGCAGGCTCTGAAGGAGTCCTTACAGATGTCCCTGTCGCTGCTGCCTCCTACAGCCCTGGTTGGCCTCATCACCTTCGGACGCATGATCCAGGTCCACGAACTGGGCTGCGATGGCATCTCAAAGAGCTACGTCTTCAGGGGAACTAAAGACCTTAACGCCAAGCAGCTGCAGGAGATGCTGGGCTTGACCAAACCCACTGCTGCACAGGCAGGACGGGGACCACAAGCTCCACAGCCCCCCCTCTCCAACAGGTAAACCACGCTACAGTCTACAGCCTTGTTTTGACATTGTATACTGAACAAAAATATAAATGCACCATCTAAAGTGTTGGTCCCATGTTTCATGAGCTGAAATAAAAGATCCCAGGCATTTTTCAGACCACAAAAAAGTTCTTCTCTCACATTTTTTTACATCCCTGTTAGTGAGCATTTCTCCTTTGCAAAGATAATCCATCCACCTGACGGGAGTGGCATATCAAGAAGCTGATTAAACAGCATAATCATTACACAGGTGCACCTTGTGTAAAAGGCCACTCTAAAATGTGCAGTTATGTCAACCAACACAATGCCACAAATGTCTCATGTTTTGACGGAGCATGCAATTGGCATGCTGACTGCAGGAATGTCCACCAGAGCTGCTGCCAGATAATTTAATGTTAATATTTCTACCATAAGCCGCCTCCAACGCTGTTTTAGAGAATTTGGCAGTACGTCCAATCGGCCTCAACCTCAGACCATATGTAACCACGCCAGCCCAGGGACTCCACATCCGGCTTCTTCACCTGTGGGATCGTTTGAGACCAGCTACCTGGATAGCTGATGAAACTGAGGAGTATTTCTGTCTATAATAAATAAATAAAAACTCGTTCTGATTGGCTGGACCTGGCTCGCCAGTGGGTGGGCCTGGCTCCCAAGTGGGTGGGCCAATGACATCCCATGCCCACCCATGGCTGCACCCCTGCCCAGTCATGTGAAATCAATAGATGAAGGCCTAATTAATTCATTTTAACTGACTTATTTCCTTATATAAACTCAGTAAAATCGTTGAAATTGTTACATTTTGCATTTATATTTTTGTTCAGTATAGTACCTTTTTTATTGTGGTCTGTAGATTGGTTGAATTGACTGATTTTATTGATTTATTGAATGTATAAGAAAAATACACATACAGCCACACACCAATGCCATGGCAGTACATACAGTACCTGGCAAAAGTTTGGACACTCAGGGGTTTTTCTTTATTTTTACTATTTTCTACATTGTAAAATAATAGTGAAGACATCAAACCTATTAAATATGCGTCATCAAGGCAAAGGGTGGCTACTTTGAAGAATATATTTTGATTTGTTTAACACTTTTTTTGGTTACTATGTAATTCCATATGTGTTATTTCATTGTTTTCTACATTGTAGAAATAAAGAGACTCTGGAATGAGTTGGTGTGTCCAAACATTTGACTGGTACTGTACATTAAAATAATTTAGCATGACACAAAATTAGACTAATCTTAGGACTTATTTTCTTTTTCCTAGATTCCTCCAGCCTGTCCAGAAGATTGACATGAACCTGACAGACCTGCTTGGAGAGCTCCAGAGGGATCCCTGGCCTGTCACTCAGGGAAAACGGCCCCTCCGCTCGTTAGGGTCGGCCATGTCCATCGCTGTTGGCTTGCTGGAGGTTAGACCTAGACAGAAATATAAACTGCCTCAATGCAGTCCTGGGTTCAAATAGTATTTAAAATATTTAAAATACTTTGGTTTGATAGATTTTTCCTGACCTAACGGCACCAATACAATAGTTATCTGGCATCTCAGGCAGACTGAAGCAATTGTTTTCAAAGTGTTTGAAAGATTTTAAATAATATTAAAATCCAGGTCTGTTCATATTTGTCATTGGAATGGTACATATTTCAATGACACCATTTTCAATATTACCATTTTAGTCTGATCAGCCCCCGCACACTACTTCAAATTCATATTTCCCTGTGTTCCTCTGTATGAAGTAGGATTTGTAAGATGTATAAACCTATTATGCCGTGGGAATTGACCAGGATTACTAGCTTTAGTCTGTGTTTGGTTGCATTGTTTAGTCCGCTTCATAGAAATGTTTTGTAATAAAATGTCCCTTTTTTCCACCATCCAGTGCACCTTCCCGAACACTGGGGCACGCATCATGACCTTCATCGGTGGACCAGCCACTCAGGGTCCAGGCATGGTGGTAGGAGATGAGCTAAAGACCCCTATTCGCTCCTGGCACGACATTGAGAAGGACAACGCCAAGTTCATGAAAAAGGGGACCAAAGTAAGTTTTGGCTCAACCTTTGACGGTTCACTTTTCCTGTTATTTAGATGAGTTTACCATGATCTGAACTTTTTTTCAGGTCCGTTGCCACTGTCTGTGAATGATGAAGTTGTGTGTTACACCACATTAAAGTGAGACAATCAGTTAAATGGCTAGATGTGTTTTAGCATAAGTTAAACAGGTATTACCTTTTTCTGTATATTATATTATGGGATATTTCTGCCATGGAAATCCTTGGGCGGGCCTCCTAAGTGTTTTTTCAGCCACCTAAATGTTTTAATGTATTTTTATAATATTTGAGAACTAACAATCACCATAAAAGTTAGGTAGAATAGAAAATTCCCATTTCAGTTGTGGCAGATCAGAGGGTTTGGTCAAGACGTATACCAATATCAGACACAGACAGAGAAGGATCAAGGGTGTATATTTAAATAATAGATCAAAAAGAAAATGGGATGCCATCTCCATCTCCTGGCGGTATCCTGTCGGGCACAAAACTGAACTCTCTCTTCTTACCTCTGCAACTGTCAACCATACCACGGGAGTCCTTTCTTCCCCCATTCCTCCTGGCAGCTTTATGGGCCTTGCACAGCTGGTGAGCAATCTGCCCTTGATTACTCACCAGCTCCCAATCAGCCCCAATTAGTCCTGGCTGGAGAGCCCATCGAGACCTGGCATGTCCAGCAGATGGAGTCATCGCCTCATGATGTATACTCCATCTGTTACCAGGCCTCGATGAGTCTCCCCCTGTTGGCTGACCTGCTGTAGGCCACACAGTATAGATTTGATTATGTTTGAGCAAAATAACATAGCATTAGAATTGCAGGAAATTAGCTTTAAAACTGATTGCTATCTCAGCTCCATGGCAGAATATGTAGATTTGATGTAAAGTAGCTTTAAAACATTTTCTTTCAGATCCATGGCAAATGTGTAGAATTGCAGGAAATGTCCTTTACAGTTTTAAACATTTCTCTCAGCTCTATGAAGAAATGTGTAGAATTACTGGAATTTGACTTAATAATGCAAAAACATCTCTACACCACCAAGATGGGAGGCCTCTAAAATGTTCTCTGAAATTCAACCACGCCCAGTGAGCGTAGTGCCACGCCCTCTGCCACGCCCACCACCCCCTTTTTGATCCAGAAAACAACCTGATATTGGATCCTCTTTTTATCCTGTATGAAGTTAGGGTTTTACCCCTTTTCTTCATTTTCAGCATTACGAGGCATTGGCGAGCCGTGCCTCCATCAACGGCCACATCATAGACATCTATGCCTGTGCTCTGGACCAGACCGGACTGCTGGAGATGAAGTGTTGTTCCAATCACACCGGGTGAGGACACTCTGTCTGGTGAACACACAGGCTGAGTCCAAAATGGCTCCCTATATAGTTCACTACTTTTGACCAGGGCTTACAGGGCCCTGTCAAAAGTAGTGCGCTATATAGGGAATATAGTGCCATTTGATACGCTGAACACACACAAATATGTCAATAACACTGGCTCCTCCCATAGTAAGAGGAGAGTTTGTCCTCTGTTCTTCTTCTCAAATGCTCTCGTCTGATGCTTTGAGGAAGAGGAGGAGAGAGGAGAGGAGGCGGCGAAGAGAGACTTCTGAGATTCACCCTATGTATAGTTGAACTCCTATGAGTATATCTGTTTTGCAGAGGCTACATGGTGATGGCAGACTCTTTCAACACCTCACTATTCAAACAAACCTTCCAGAGGGTCTTTACCAAAGATGTGGCTGGAGCCTTCAAGATGGCCTTCGCTGGCACTCTGGAGATAAAGGTAGAGCCATTGCACAGACTGGCGGTGTCTGAAATGGTACCGTTTTACCTAATATAGTGTACTAGTAGTGCACTTTTGAGGAATAGGGTGTCATTTTAGAACACAGCCACTGTTCCAATATCTACGCATACTCAATACATTGCTTCTACGTAGTGTGGATATTGGAACAGAGCGACATGCTCTCTTGGATAGTTGATTCTATCCATAAAACTCTATGGGAAATATAGATTTCTTGACTTTGTAGTTTACCAAATAGAATTGTGCGCAAACTGCTAATATCTTCTAATATCATCTGTCCTTCTTCATTTCAGACGTCTCGAGAGATCAAGATTTCAGGAGCCATCGGGCCATGTGTGTCATTAAATGCCAAAGGGCCGTGTGTGTCTGAAAATGTGAGTCCATGTCAAATACATAGAACAGTGACCAAATACTCTACATCATCGATCAGCTGATATGCAGAACAGACATGTACTTTTGACCGGTCAACACTTTTGTAACTGTAGTTGTTAATCCAGAATATTGTGTGTCCTGAATCTCTGCCGAAGGAGATGTATCAACGTTGCTCTGTTTCTGGTCCCTTGTAGAACAATGTCGTTTTGATACTGATCCCTTCTGTTTGTTTCCTTAAAGGAAATTGGAACAGGGGGCACATCTCAATGGAAGATATGTGGTCTTGACCATAACACCACTCTGGCAGTGTACTTTGAGGTGGTCAATCAGGTATGCCTTCATATTACACACTCTGGATTGTGATCACTAAGCTACTTTTGGCAATAACTGCTATATTTTGTGTAATGTTACCATATTTTGTGTTAAAAGCTTTTTATTGGCAAGGTTTCTGAGTAGTCGTTTTTATATCACAGTAATCTGAGATTAGGTGATCCACAGAGCAATGTTCCACTTGTGCCAAAGACTCAGTGAATTTGATTGCACCACCATAGAGGGTGCTAGCTGTTCCATAATGATCTCTTCCACTGCTGTACTGGGCTGGTCAGAGGTACCGGATAGAGGTGCAACAGCATCACTATGCCACCAGACGGTATGCTCATATATTAAACCACTATGGCCTCTTTATGAAACATACAGTAGTATAAGATGGATCTATAAATGTAATTGAGATGATCACATTCATTTTAATCCAATACATCCAGTTATGATAAACTGAAAGATTACATTTCAATGATTTTAGATAGGCAGTGTTGCCATAGGTATATTTATTGAGGAAGAACACATTTGGACAGACAGTAATGTTTGTATATGTACAGTTTAGTACAGTTTGCAATCTAGTTCAAACATTGTAGTTCAACATTGTAGTTCAAACAGACAATGGTCCAATGTCCCTGATTGACTGTACAATGTGCATTGTAAGCTAACCTTTTTAGTTAGAAACAGAACAGATAAGATCGCTGGTATGGCAGTCTTCGTGTATAGATCCACTTAAGACACAAGTGTCACAATCCCATTGGTCATACTAGAGACTGTCAGTCTGTTGCATCCTGTCACCACAATGATCCTTCATATGGTCCTTCTCTGGTGTTTAGTCCCAACCTGTATTGTATTTCATTTCATTCATTCATTTTGTTCACTCAGTAACAATTGCCACTTTTTTTTCAGGGAGTCCCGGGATTCATAAAATTAAGTCTGTAGTTGGTCTGTATTTTAGTCTGTAGTCAGGCTAGTTTTTCAGATGGCTCCACAGTGACAGAGTCTTGTCCTAGTGTAGTGTCCATAGTGTCTTTACCATCCTCCATAGTCACCTTTGACATGAATTTGGCCTCTGGTGACCCTGTTTTGGAGTTGGCTTCTGACAAGAGTGATGGGTTGGAGATGTTGTGATGGTGGCGATCTTGGCTCACTATCTCAAGTTGGATGGCGGTGCTCTGTGGGCAGGAGTTCTTCAGAGGGCGCTGGAACAGCCGTCGTATTTTATTCAGGCTTTTCCGCAGAGCCGCTCTGTAGCGCCTGAGAGGGAGAGGGAGGGAGAAAGAGATGGGAGGGGGAGTGAGTGAGTGAGATTGAATTTAGAGAGAGAGGGGTAGAGAAAATAACCAACAATGCAGTGTAGCCAGCCGCTCGGCCTCATCGGCTCTACAGCTCTGCTCCAACACTGAGAAGCTCATTTCATAATCTCAAGTGCTCAGCTTTTCCCCCTCATAACAGTCGTCATTTAGAAATGTTCTGGAGCTAGCAGTTTCTATGGAGATTTAAATAGAAAGACTATTTTTTTGGATAGTTTTGTGTGTGTGTGTATGTATGTGTATATATGTATATATATATATGTGTGTGTATGTATGTATGTATGTATGTATGTATGTATGTATGTATGTACAGTGCCTTGCGAAAGTATTCGGCCCCCTTGAACTTTGCGACCTTTTGCCAAACATAAAGATATAAAACTGTATTTTTTTGTGAAGAATCAACAACAAGTGGGACACAATCATGAAGTGGAACGACATTTATTGGATATTTCAAACTTTTTTAACAAATCAAAAACTGAAAAATTGGGCGTGCAAAATTATTCAGCCCCCTTAAGTTAATACTTTGTAGCGCCACCTTTTGCTGCGATTACAGCTGTAAGTCGCTTGGGGTATGTCTCTATCAGTTTTGCACATCGAGAGACTGAAATTTTTTCCCATTCCTCCTTGCAAAACAGCTCGAGCTCAGTGAGGTTGGATGGAGAGCATTTGTGAACAGCAGTTTTCAGTTCTTTCCACAGATTCTTGATTGGATTCAGGTCTGGACTTTGACTTGGCCATTCTAACACCTGGATATGTTTATTTTTGAACCATTCCATTGTAGATTTTGCTTTATGTTTTGGATCATTGTCTTGTTGGAAGACAAATCTCCGTCCCAGTCTCAGGTCTTTTGCAGACTCCATCAGGTTTTCTTCCAGAATGGTCCTGTATTTGGCTCCATCCATCTTCCCATCAATTTTAACCATCTTCCCTGTCCCTGCTGAAGAAAAGCAGGCCCAAACCATGATGCTGCCACCACCATGTTTGACAGTGGGGATGGTGTGTTCAGGGTGATGAGCTGTGTTGCTTTTACGCCAAACATAACGTTTTGCATTGTTGCCAAAAAGTTCAATTTTGGTTTCATCTGACCAGAGCACCTTCTTCCACATGTTTGGTGTGTCTCCCAGGTGGCTTGTGGCAAACTTTAAACAACACTTTTTATGAATATCTTTAAGAAATGGCTTTCTTCTTGCCACTCTTCCATAAAGGCCAGATTTGTGCAATATACGACTGATTGTTGTCCTATGGACAGAGTCTCCCACCTCAGCTGTAGATCTCTGCAGTTCATCCAGAGTGATCATGGGCCTCTTGGCTGCATCTCTGATCAGTCTTCTCCTTGTATGAGCTGAAAGTTTAGAGGGACGGCCAGGTCTTGGTAGATTTGCAGTGGTCTGATACTCCTTCCATTTCAATATTATCGCTTGCACAGTGCTCCTTGGGATGTTTAAAGCTTGGGAAATCTTTTTGTATCCAAATCCGGCTTTAAACTTCTTCACAACAGTATCTCGGACCTGCCTGGTGTGTTCCTTGTTCTTCATGATGCTCTCTGCGCTTTTAACGGACCTCTGAGACTATCACAGTGCAGGTGCATTTATATGGAGACTTGATTACACACAGGTGGATTGTATTTATCATCATTAGTCATTTAGGTCAACATTTGATCATTCAGAGATCCTCACTGAACTTCTGGAGAGAGTTTGCTGCACTGAAAGTAAAGGGGCTGAATAATTTTGCACGCCCAATTTTTCAGTTTTTGATTTGTTAAAAAAGTTAGAAATATCCAATAAATGTCGTTCCACTCCATGATTTTGTCCCACTTGTTGTTGATTCTTCACAAAAAAATACAGTTTTATATCTTTATGTTTGAAGCCTGAAATGTGGCAAAAGGTCGCAAAGTTCAAGGGGGCCGAATACTATATATATGTGTATATATATATATATATGTATGTATATATATGTATATATATGTACACACACACACACACACACAAAACTATCCAAAAAAAGTATTTCTAAATCTCCATAGAAACTGCCCCTCTCAACGTGATTGACTGAGGTTAGAGGAATAGAAACCCATGGATTTGGAGATGAAAATGAGGAGGGTATCAAGTTGATTTTGATTGGAAGTGTTTCCGTGCTTTGGACCAAATGTTACCACCTCCCAATACTAAAATATGGAAGAGATACAACAAAGAGCTTTGCGATCTAAACTAGCAGTGGTCACACCAAATGTTCTTATTTCATCAACACGGTTAAGTACAAGCATATTAAGTGTTGTAGAGAACAATCTGATGATTTATTTTATGTGATTCATAATGACATCGGCTAAAGAAAGCCTCATTTAGTAGCACCCTCTTGAATTGACCTGTATTTCACTACATTCTAGAGCGTGAGTGAACGCCCTACAACATGTTTGGAACATCAAATCACAATAAAGTCGCAGTATCGAATCGCAATACATATTGTATTGGCACCTAAATATCTTGATATTATTGTGAGGTCCCAGCCCTATTGCTTATCCCTTACGTCTGAATCAAGATCATTTCTCAATTCCCTCTGATTTTGGTTTCATGTGGCCATTGATGGACAACAAGGATATTGAGTGGCTTTATATTGAGGTATAACATCTTCATAAGATTGAGCCTTATTCTTCCTGAGACGCAGCATTGAAATGACTTTATATTGTCTGAGTGACTGTTTGTTTGGGGCTATTAAGGGGAAGTTGAAAGGGGATACCTAGTCAGTTGGACAACTGAATGCATTCAATTGAAATGTTTCTTCCGCATTTAACCCAACCCCTCTGAATCAGAGAGGTGCAAGGGGCTGCCTCAATCGACGTCCAGCGAGCAGTTGTTGGCTATTGCTTACGTCTGCGTCATGGAGTTGATCCATGGGTTGAGAGCGGAGGTGAGGAGGATGAGCCAGGTAGCCACGGCTGAGGCTGCTGCTGGCGGATCATGGCCACTGAACGTCTCATAGAAACAGGTGGTGATGTAAGGCAGCCAGCACACTAGCAGGCACACTTACAAGGGAGAGAATTAAGACAGGAGATTATCAGAGTAATTACGTTAGAAAAGTATATTTATGGAGAAATGCAGACAGGCAGTTATTTGACTAATTACGGGAACGTTATAAGAATTCTATTTGGTATATTTATGGAATCTCGCAAATATATAACAATGAGCCTTATTGTTATGTGTGTAATGTTATTGTAGCACATTAATATGAACAAATTCAAGAAGACTGAATTTCACCATCTATAAATGTAGCCAACAGAAAAATGTGAATAACAGCCACTGATGGACCTTGACATTTTGTTCCTTACATAAAACGCTTTTATTATGTGTCTGTGCTCAGAGTACATCAAAGGGTTATAATCAAAGGCTTATGCCTGGCTTTGTTGGAAATAAATGGCATCAACAAATCAATAGCTTCACTGTACTATTCACAAGGTTAAGTACCAATGAGACTCACCCACAGTTGCCACCATCACTAAGGAGCTCCTGAAGTAGTTATTAGCAGGGACATAAAAACAGTGCTGGTCATTGCAAACAAATGTCCCTCGCCGCACCTGTTTCCTCACAATATACACAATGTACGCATACATGGAGCACATGATGAGTATGGGTGCTATGATCCCGACCACGATGAAGAGCAGACTGAAGCCCCTGTAGTCTGGCTGGAAGCTGGGGGCACACAGGAACCTGGTGCTGCTGTAGCTGTAGCGGCCGAAGCCCAGCAGTGGCAAGGCTGCGTTGATCAGGCCGTAGAGCCACACCAGGACCAGCACCACCCTGGTCCTCCTGGACGTGCAGATGGTGCTGTAGCTCAGGGCGAAACAGATCTCTGTAAACTTGTCAATGGTGGCCCAGGTCAGGGAGTGGATGGAGGCCAGCTGAAGAAGCAGGTAGAGGAAGGCGCTGCCCTGGCAGAGGGGCCCGTCGCTGGGGTAGCCCTGCGTTCTGAACAGGCTGTTGTGGACTCCGAAGGGAATGATGGAGAGACCCAGGGCAAGGTCACTCAGGCAGAAGCTCAGGGTCAGGGCCCAGGTTTCGGTGCGGAGCTCCTTGTTAAGAAGAACCACCAGTAATAAAACCACATTACCACACACAGAGAACAGACTGGAGACCACCATCAGAGCTGCATAGACCTGGGCTACCGGCATCCTCACGGCCTCCCTGGGTTGGCTGGCTGCTAACTCTCCTCTCGCCTGGTTCAGTCCATGAGCACTGACTGGCTGACTTGACTGACTTGCCTGGCTGACTGACTGGTGGACAGAGTCTGACGTGTAAAGTCACGTTATCCTGTGTGTGTCGATCCTCTGGGGCTCCAGGGAACCGGTTGCTGTTGTGATGTGTCAGTCTCCTGCTGTTCTCCAAGTCATCAAGCTATCCTCCTATTCTCTGGCCTGTGGAGTTCAGTACAAGGGCTTAGCTTGTTCCTTACTATACACTATCTATTAGAGTGTGGAAGGGAAAGAAAAACAGACCAGAACAACTTACTTTCAAGCACTAGATTTTTGAGGAGTGAGAGAGGGAGAGAGATGCTCTCTGTGTAAACAGAAGCTTGAGATCCAATATCCTCTCCTCCACTCTAATGGCTGCAGCACAGTTAATGAGCCATTTGGCTCTGGAGTGTTTTGGGGGTTATTGGTAAGGAGCTTGCCTCTAATTCGATCTAAGCTCCCAATCATGAATTATTAATGAATTATTATGAATTATTAAGCCCCCTCATATCACCCAATTATTTCAGTTGTTCTGAAAGTTGTCCAGAAGGCAGTAGCAGTTATGTGTGTTTGTACAGGGAAAACCATTTGAATAAAACTCACAGGCACCACCCACTTATATTAGCCTAGTTAGATGGGTCATTTACATTTATCATATTTTGGCGTTGTTTTATAACATGTGCATGTGTACATTTATAATCAGATAACTTGTTCTCAATTGTTTTCGAATGATCCTACCAACCGTTCTTGTCTCCTCTACACAGCATAATGCACCTATACCCCAGGGGGGCCGAGGCGCGGTCCAGTACGTCACCCAGTACCAACACTCCAGTGGACAGAAACGCATCCGAGTCACCACCACGGCCAGAAAGTAAATACACACACACACATGCACACACACACACACACACACACACACACACACACACAGATTGCGTATTTAACTCACTTCAAAACATAAAACTTATAAAAACACACAAACATATGAATCTGGATTTGATTCTTCATTCACATCTTCTTTTCAAAGTAACTACAGACTTTAAGGTTTATCTACCACTTTTTATTCCACTATGGAACTGCATCTGCAAATGCATCTTGTTTCCATAGCAACGCGGTAGGGAAGAGGGCAAAGTGTGTTTGTTGTCTTGTGATCAGAGGAGGAGATTATCTTGGTTGTTACTGTTAAATGTGTATTTATGTAGATACTAACTGAGCTGTGATGTAACTCTCAGTATGGCGTTTGATCAATGTTGACATTCATGTTAGTTATTGTATTTTATTGTATTTTACCTTATGAGATCTGTGTTTATACAATGCTCAACATGTGACAGGGCAGTGGCAAGTGGAAATTTGTATAAATAAGCAGAGTTCCAGACTGTTTTTAAAACATCAGTTCAATTTACTCATGGACTTACTCATTTAAAGGGCTTATTATGCTTAAAGGCTTTTCAATGTCAAAGCAACCTGAACAAAACATCTGACATCATATCCCTTATTATTTTATTTATTTATTTGTATTATATATTTGTTTTACCTCCTTTTTCTCCCCAATTTCATGGTATCCAATTGTTACTAGTTACTGTCTTGTCTCATCGCTACAAATCCCGTACGGGCTTGGGAGAGACGAAGGTCGGGAGCCATGTGTCCTCCGATACACAACCCAACCAAGCCGCACTGCTTCTTAACACAGCGCGCATCCAACCCGGAAGCCATCCGCACCATTGTGTCGGAGGAAACACCATACACCTAGCGATCTGGTCAGCGCGCACTGCGCCCATCCCGCCACAGGAGTCGCTAGTGCGCAATGAGACAAGGATATCCCTACCGGCCTAACCCGGACGACGCTAGGCCAATTGTGCGTCGCCCCATGGACCTTCCGGTCACGGCCACCTGCGACAGAGCCTGGGCTCAAACCCAGAGTCACTGGTGGCACAGCTAGCACTGCAATGCAGTGACTTAGACCACTGCGCCACCCGGGAGGCCTTCATATCCCTTATTTACCTCATGTAACCATACTAACTATAGTAGAGATTCGTGTTGGTAGTATCACTTATAAAGGAGAACCTTACAACTGAAATAAACAAAAGTGTTTACGTCAAATGATATGCAATGCTTATGTAGGTTGTTTCTCTCTCTGTCTCTGCCTCTCTCAGCTGGGCAGATGCAGGGACCCAGATCCAGAGCATTGCAGCATCATTTGACCAGGAGGCCTCAGCCATCCTGATGGCCAGACTGGCTGTGTATCGCGCTGAGACGGAGGAGGGTCCCGACGTGCTACGCTGGCTGGATAGACAGCTCATCCGACTGGTAAGACAGTATTCTCACTACTATTCTTAGTGTCTGCATCCCAAATGACACCCCATTCCCTTTATAGTGCACCACTTTTGGCCATAGCCTTATATCTAAGACAGAGCAACACATGACATGGAAGATTGGCAGGGGTCAAGGCAGAGGGCTGCTTTATTTTCCCCTCCACAGAGCCTTCATAAATGGACCAGGTTTTAAAAAAAATGGAGATGTTGAAATGTAACAATATCATTATTTCCTACTGCAACCAGTGAAAGTAGCTATTTCCAGGCTATCAGGCATGCTCAAGTAGTGTGATGAAGTGTGAAGTCGCATTTTATTTTTAAGTGTAGACTCTGGAAGGACTTTCTGGTAGGTCTCCTGTTTCATTGCCTTTTTCTCTCTCCTTTCCAGTGTCAGAAGTTTGGAGATTATCATAAGGATGATCCCAACTCCTTCCGCTTCTCAGAAACCTTTTCTCTCTATCCCCAGGTAAGTGATCATGTGCTGGATGACTGATATGCTCTTTAGTAGAACAACACAGTTATAGCTAGTACACAGATGTGTTATAAATAGCTTAACGGTAAAAATATATTTTTTAAAGTAATGTTTCAGTCTTTGTATAAAAATGATTTTAAAATGCACATTATAGCTTTGGCAGCATGATGGAATGCATTTTAAAACCTGCTTCTCCTGCGTCCCTCAGTTTATGTTCCATCTGAGAAGGTCTCCCTTTCTGCAAGTGTTCAACAACAGTCCAGATGAGAGCTCGTACTACAGACACCAGTTCATGCGTCAGGACCTGACCCAGTCTCTCATCATGATACAACCCATTCTCTATGCCTACTCCTTCAACGGGCCCCCAGAGGTAAGACCGACACACACAGACACAGACATGCACAAGCAGACACACACACAGACACTCACACACGTATTTTTCCACTGAAAAATGTGCTTTACTTCTTCTTTCTAAACGTAAATCATGGATGCCTTATGAAGACCTCAATCTCTCTGACTCTCCCACCTCCCTCCCACTCACATTCTGCAAGCCTAGCTGTGTTGCTCAGGTCAACAGAGAGAGAGTGCACAGATACCCCGGTCCTTTTATAACAGATTACCTTGTGGTTAATTAGTGTAGTGTGTGTGAGTACAGTAATGTGTTCCAGACAAGTGGTTTTTTTCAGTGCAGATATCAACAGTGTGATTTTTAACACCTTACAGACAGACAGCGTAGTACACACCTCTCTGAAAAGGGTAAGTTATTTAACAGTGGTTGCGTCATAAATGGCTCCTTATTCCCTACATAGTGCACTACGGGGTTCTAGTCAAAAATAGTGCAATGATTGAATAACATGTATGTGTGAATTTATTTTGCAACGCGAGCGGTGTGGTCAGCATGTTAGTCTTAGTCATTCAGGTGTTCCTTTTTTTTTTTTTTTGATTAGCAGAGACCTAGGCTACCTTTCAAATGACACCCTATTCCCTATATAGTGCACTAGTTTTGACCTTAGTCCACTATATAGGGGATAGGGTGCCATTTGGGATGCGGATGTAATGTTTCCACTGGCTCTGACTTTATATTCTGTCTACTCCTGCCTGTTGAACATTGAAAGAGTAATCTTCTTATCTCCGTGCTCCTTGTCAAACAGATGGCATCACGTATAAACAGAACCACTCTATCTGCGCTGTTTGTGTCCTTTAAAACGCCAACACACTATACAAGATATAGTACTTTTGTACCTGAGATGGGAGTTGGTGTGTTGTGACATTTGTTTTGGAAAACGCCGATATTGTGACATTGCTATCGGTGTCTGGGATTAACCCCCCCATACCTCAACCAACCTGGTTTAGTCATTAAACAGTATTATTGATTGGAGCTGCATTAGAAGGATGACATTTCATTTAGAGGGCAGTGGTTTAAGATGGTGTCATGTTTCTCTCCTCGTAGCCTGTGTTCAGTATCCTGCTATTAGTATTGTTTACATGTGGTTTAAATGTAGAACTTTTCCTTCTCCTAGCCTGTGTTGCTGGACAGTAGCAGTATCCTTCCTGATCGCATCCTTCTCATGGACACCTTCTTCCAGATCCTCATCTACCATGGCGAGGTATGTTCATCAGTCATCCAATCATAATCAACATACCTATTAACAGACTACATCAAATATGATATCTGTTTGGGCTTCTTGCGGTCAATTTGCAGTCTACAAGTTATTTTGTATTATGTTCCAGCCCCTCACCATCCACTCAAGAAAAAATCGGCACGCGGCTGTATCAAGTTGATGATCCCTGTTCTATCGTACACTAGACTGATTTCATTTCAGGTTGCAGCCAGATACTATTGTCCTTATTTGACATTTGTGAATAGATGAGGGAGCAGTGGGGACTGTAATGCCAGTGTTGCAGTAGTGCAGGGATCATCAACTAGATTCAGCCGCAGTGGATTGTCAGGTTGCCCGAATATAATTACACATAATTTGTAGACTGCAAATTTGACTGCAATATTTGACTAAAACATAATCATTTCAATCCTTGCTTACATTTGTATATCTCTCTATTATGCATCAGCATACTTTGGGACAGATTTCCACAATTAAAAATCACTTGATTTGCTGGTGTTTTTACAGTCTTTTATGCCCCCCCAATAAAAAATATATATGTATATATACAGTACCGGTCATAAGTTTGGACACACCTACTCATTCAAGGTTTTTTCTTTATTTTTACTATTTTCTACATTATAGAATAGAAGTAAAGACATCAAAACTATGAAATAACACATGAAATCATGTAGTAACCAAAACAGTTTTAAACAAATCAAAATATATTTGAGATTCTTCACAGTAGCCACCCTTTACCATGATGACAGCTTTGTACACTCTTGGCATTCTCTCAACCAGCTTCATGAGGAATGCTTTTCCAAAGGTCTTGAAGGAGTTCCCACATATGCTGATCACTTGTTCGCTGCTTGTCTGTCACTCTGCGGTTAAACTCATCGCAAACCATGTCAATTGGGTTGAAGTCAGGGGATTGTCGAGGCCAGGTCATCTGATGCAGCACTCCATCACTCTCCTTCTTGGTCAACTAGCCCTTGCACAGCCTGGAGATGTGTTGGGACATTGACCTGTTGAAAAACATATGTAAATGTAAAAAATTAACACCATTACAAATGTAGACATAAAAGACAGAAAAGCATATCCCCCCCCCCCCTCTGGGATATGTGGGACGGTAGCGTCCTACCTCGCCAACAGGCAGTGAAAGTGCAGGGCGCCAAATTCAAAACAACAGAAGTCCCATAATTAAAATTCCTCAAACATACAAGTATTTTACACCATTTTAAAGATAAACTTGTTGTAATCCAACCACCGTGTCCGATTTCAAATAGGCTTCACAGCGAAAGCACACCAAACAATTATGGTATGTCAGCACCTAGTCACAGAAAACCATACAGCCATTTTCCAGCCAAGGAGAGGGCTCACAAAAATCAGAAATAGCGATTAAATTAATCACTAACCTTTGATCTTCATCAGGTGACACTCATGGGACTTCATGTTACACAATACATGTATGTTTTGTTCGATAAAGTTCATATTTATATCAAAAAATCTCACTTTACATTGGCGCATTATGTTCAGTAGTTCCAAAACATCCGGTGATTTTGCAGAGAGCCACATCAATTTACAGAAATAATCATAATAAATATTGATAAAAGATACAACTGTTATGCATGGAATTTTAGATCCACTTCTCCTTAATGCAACCGCTGTGTCAGATTTAAAATAAACTTTATGGAAAAAGCACACCATGCAATAATCTGAGTACAGCGCTCAGACACAAAAACAAGCCATACAGATACCCGCCATGTTGTGGAGTCAACAGAAGTCAGAAATAGCATTATAAATATTAACTTACCTTTGATGATCTTCATCAGATTGCACTCCCAGGAATCCCAGTTCCACAATAAATGTTTGTTTTGTTCGATAAAGTCCATCATTTATGTCCAAATACCTCCTTTTTGTTCGCACGTTTAGCCCACTAATCCAAATTCATGAGGCGCGAGTACTAGGTCCAGACGAAAAGTCAAAAAGTTCCGTTACAGTTCGTAGAAACATGTCAAACGAATTATAGAAGCAATCTTTAGGATGTTTTTAACATAAATCTTCAATAATGTTCCAACCGGAGAATTCCTTTGTCTTTAGAAATGAAAAGGAACGCAGCTAACTCTCACGGGAGTGCGCGAGACTGAGCTCATGGCACTCTGCCAGACACCTGGTTGAAACAGCTCTCATTCCCTCCTCCTTCATAGTAGAAGCCTCAAACAAGGTTCTAAAGACTGTTGACATCTAGTGGAAGCCTTAGGAAGTGCAATATGACCCCATAGACACTATATTCAATAGGCAATTACTTGAAAAACTACAAACCTCAGATTTCCCACTTCCCGGTTGGATTTTTTCTCAGGTTCTTGCATTCCATGTGAGTTCTGTTATACTCACAGACATCAGTCAAACAATTTTAGAAACTTCAGTGTTTTCTAACCAAATCTACTAATTATATGCATATTCTAGCTTATAGGCCTGAGTAGCAGGCAGTTTACTCTGGGCACCTTTTTATCCAAGCTACTCAATACTGCCCCCCAGTCCCAAAGAAGTTAATGTGTACATTAGGGGAATGATAATCTCATTCTCTGCACAAGTTCAATCTGATTTAAAACATTTAAATATAAGAAAAATAAATTACTATTTTAGAAAAAGCCCATAAAAATATCTTGAACTTAAGCAGGAATATGATATTTTACTTTGAAGAGAGCCAACAACTACAGGTGAAACTCAAATAAAGCATACTACTTAATGGGAAATAAACCTGGTAAACATCTCGAAGCCCTCACAAACGGATATATGCCAATCCAGTTATAATTTAAAAAGATAAAGATACAAATGTTAATTAGAAACAACATAATTCAAAGCTTCTATGAAAATCTATATAAATCGGAATTAAACTAAAATTGGACTGATCCTACACCCTTCTTAAGGCGTCTGCATGCTTCCCAGCCAAAAGAGGTTGGGAAGAGTTTGTGCATATATTATGACAATGTTTAGTGGCGTTTTTGTTTGTTTTGGACTTCGTTTTTTTTCGGTTGTTCAGGCACACAAGCTGAAATCGGTAGCTGAAGCTTCTTTGGTGATTGGTCAACAGTAGGGATTCTTCAATAAAGTCTTTGTTGTTATTCCACAAGAGACAACTTGTTTTCATGGGAATTTTTTCATTAATTAGATGTAAAATTGTGCGACTAAGATCTCTTCGGCAAAAACGTCAAAATCAATGACAACTCAATAAATCTATCTTATTATTCATTTGGACTATTTTTGGAAGTGTATACTGGCTACAGTCTCTCTAAATGGACAAACAGTACTATTGTCACTTTTCTAGTTTTTTCAAGCTAAATGTATTTTAAGGGACCATGCGAGCACACTAGTTCGGTTCGCCTAGCTGACTTGGCTTCCCCATAATTGTATTTAACATTTTGGGATAAAGTAGCCCCCCCTATTTACAGAAATGACAACATGCGTCATTCAATTCAGTGCTTCCTAGTTCCATGTATCGAACAGTTATTTCAGTTATATTAAAACCAGGAGCATCTGGAGTGTCTCCTGCTGATTACAGACCCATAAGTTTTAATAAAATGTGAAAATAAAATAATTACAAAGCTCATCAGCAATAGAATGGCAGAATTCTTACCAGACTTGATACATATCAATCAAACAGTGTTTTTAAAAACTAGACACTTAAACTGAAACATGTTCATGTATTTCTTTCTAATACAATACGCTAAAAAACAAGATATACACTGAGTGTACAAAATATTAAGAACACCTTCCTAATATTGAGTTACACCCCGTTTTTTGTTCAGAACAGCCTTAGTTATTTGGGGCATGGACTCCACAAGATGTCAAAAGCCTTCCACGGGAATTTTTCCCACAGTTGTGTCAAGTTGGCTGGATGTCCTTTGGGTGGTGGACCATTCTTGATACACACAGGAAACCTAGCAGTCTTGTAGTTCTTGACACACTCAAATTGGTGTGCCTGGCACCTACTACCATACCCCGTTCAAAGGCACTTAAATATTTTGTCTTGCGCATTCACCCTCTGAATGGCACACATACACAATCTGTGTCTCAATTATCTCAAGGCTTACAAATCCTTCTTTAACCTGTCTCCTCCCGTTCATCTACACCAGTGGTCACCAACCTTTTCTGAGTCAAGCTCACTTACTCCGTAAAAATGCAAGCCAAGATCTACCGCTCAGATTTTCTTTTACATTACTTAAAAAACATAAGCCTATTATGCAACATGAACCTATTACAACCAGTTCTGTAGCAATGAGGTTTGTGCAGTAGGCTATAGGCCCAATACATTAAAACTGCATATTGGCTACACTTGAATTGCCCTGCCATTGTTCTTCTCATAACATTTGGAAATTATATTTTCCAAATTTTAGCTATATGATCACACTGGTAATATATAATTTGTTTTATTACTTGTGAGGCTGCTGATCACCCGACTCACCGTCCCTCCTCTCTCCACTGAGAAAAAGAGACAAGTTTTGCCATCAGTTGGAAGACTAAGTCGCATTGCATTATTTCTGCCTCATGCAGCAATTCATGTTACTTCTATGACCAGAGAAAGTAATGTATTCCTTGATACAAAAAAAAAACAAGCCGCAAATAATAACAATGCGGGCTTATCGAAACGCAATAAAAGAGCTATACTCTTTTATTGCAGCTGAAGTGCTGGTTGTAGCGTGAGTGGAAGTATAGAGAACACGCATTTAACCTTTTGCATGTAGGGGGCAGTGTTTTCGTTTTTGGCTAAAAAACGTACAATTTGAAACTGCCTATTTCAGATTAGTTTCCAAAACTGTCAAAATATTGTCTTTGAGTATAACAGAACTGATATTGCAGGCAAAAACCTGAGGAAAATCCAATCAGGAAGTGCCTCTTATTTTGAAACCTCTCTGTTCCTATGCATGCCTATCCTCCATTTAAAGGGATATCAACCAGATTCATTTTTCTATGGCTTCCCTAAGGTGTCAACAGTCTTTAGACATAGTTTCAGGCTTTTATTTTGAAAAATGAGTGAGAAAGATCACATTGCGTAAGTGGATAGGTGGGGGCTCTCAGAGTGAGTTTTGCATAACAGAGTAAAGTGGCCATTGTTTCTCCCGGTCCTATTGAAAAACCTACACTCACGGTTGATATATTATCGAATATATATTTTAAAAACAACCTGAGGATTGATTATAAAAAAACATTTGACATGTTTTGACAGAACAAACAGAGGTATTTGGATATAAAAATAATCTTTATGGAACAAAAGGAACATTTGTTGTGTAACTGGGAGTCTTGTGAGTGAAAACATCCGAAGATCATCAAAGGTAAACGATTAATTTGATTGCTTTTCTGATTTCCGTTACCTAGCTACTTAATGCTTAGTGTACATAATGTTTTGCCGTACTATCGATAAACTTACACAAACACTTGAATTGCTTTCGCTGTAAAGCATAATTTCAAAATCTGAGATGACAGGTGGATTAACAAAAGGCTAAGCTGTGTTTTGCAATATTGCACTTGTGATTTCATGAATATGAATATTTTTTAGTAATATTATTTGACTGTGAGCTATGCTATTCAGCGGTTGCTGATGACAATTATCCCGCTTAAGGGATGGGTAGCGTCAAGAAGTTAATGGCTTATAAAACTGTTGAACAAAGTGTTGACGGTGCTGAATAACAACTTTAAATTAACTTACTCATAAAAACAGCAGGTCTTTGCTGTATTAGTTGAGTCTCTCTCTAGTTATGGTTTTAAAAGTTTTGAAATGTCACATTATCAACTTTTCTGTGCGTTAGAGGCTTCCTTTTACAGTCTATGGCGCGTGGAAACTGTGGAGAAAGATGCTGTCTGATTTGCCAGCAGTAGGCCTTTAGGTGCCCTTGATTTGATCTCTGGGCCTGCCGAGTAGGAGGAGTTCAAACTTCAGACCTGAAATGATTCAAAATGAGAACACTTTACCTTCCCGGCACTAGGGCTGCAGAATCAAGTGCACCTACCGCCAACAATGCAAAACAAATACAAAAATTAGGAACACAAGGCTTTATTGTTGGGTTTTTTTCAGAAATGTTTGGTGAACGACTAAGAATGGCTTGGAGATCGACCAGTCGATCGCAAATGACCGGTTGGTGACCACTGATTGAAGTATATTTAAGATTTAATGTGACATCAATAAGGGATCATAGCTTTCACTTGGATTCACCTGGTCAGTCTGTCATGGAAAGAGTAAGTATTCCTAGTGTTTTGCACACTCACTTTATCAATAATGGCTGTTGATACTAAAAGGCTTTCGACCATCTTGAATGGTCATTTCTATTCAAATCTTTTGAAGCTTTCAACTTTCCAACTGAAATAATACATGTAAATCAAATATAATATAAATTACCTTAAGCAAAAATATACAGAAATAATATACTGAACAAAAATATATAAATGCAACATGTAAACTGTTGGTCCCATGTTTCATGAGCTGAAATAAAAGATCCCAGACATGTTTCAAATGCACAAAAAGCTTATTTCTCTCAAATTTGGTGAACAAATTTGTTTACATCCCTGTTAGTGAGGCTTTATCCTTTGCCAAGATATTCCATCCACATGACAGGTGGCTGTGTTTTTCTGTGACTAGGTACTGACCTAACATAATCGTTTGGTGTACTTTCGTCGTAAACCCTTTTTGAAATCGGACACTGTGGCTGGATTTTCAACAAGTTTATCTTTAAAATGGTGTAAAATAGTTATATGTTTGAGGAATTTTAATTATGGGATTTCTGTTGTTTTGAATTTGGCGCCCTGCAATTTCACTGGCTGTTGGCGAGGTCGGACGCTACCGTCCCACATATCCCAGAGAGGTTTAAGTACAACAAAGTCAAGGTATTAGAGTGGCCATCACAATGCCGTGACCTCAATCCTATAGTAAATTTGTGGGCAGAACTGAAAAAGCGTGTTTGAGCAAGGAGGCCTACAAACCTGACTCAGTTACACACTGTCAGGAGGAATGGGCCAAAATTCACCTAAATTATTGTGGGAAGCTTATGGAAGGCTACCTGAAACGTTTGACCCAAGTTAAACAATTTAAAGGCAATGCTACCAAATACTAATTGAGTGTATGTAAACTTCTGACCCACTGGGAATGTGATGAAAGAAATAAAAGCTGAAATAAATAATTCTCTCTCCTATTATTCTGACATTTCACATTCTTAAAATAAAGTGGTGATCCTAACTGACCTAAAACAGGGAATGTTTACTAGGATTAAATGTCTAGAATTGTGAAAAACTGAGTTTTAATGTATTTGGCTAAGGTGTATGTAAACTTCCGACTACAACTGTATATACAGATGACTTAACTAATCCCATTACTTACCAATATGAAAGCAAATCTTACAGGTAGAATAAACCTCTTCAAAATGGCATGGCTCCCAAATATTTAATATCTACAGTGCCTTGCGAAAGTATTCGGCCCCTTTGAACTTTGCGACCTTTTGCCACATTTCAGGCTTCAAACATAAAGATATAAAACTGTATTTTTTTGTGAAGAATCAACAACAAGTGGGACAAATCAAAAACTGAAAAATTGGGCGTGCAAAACTATTCAGCCCCTTTACTTTCAGTGCAGCAAACTCTCTCCAGAAGTTCAGTGAGGATCTCTGAATGATCCAATGTTGACCTAAATGACTAATGATGATAAATACAATCCACCTGTGTGTAATCAAGTCTCCGTATAAATGCACCTGCACTGTGATAGTCTCAGAGGTCCGTTAAAAGCGCAGAGAGCATCATGAAGAACAAGGAACACACCAGGCAGGTCCGAGATACTGTTGTGAAGAAGTGTAAAGCCCGGATTTGGATACAAAAATATTTCCCAAGCTTTAAACATCCCAAGGAGCACTGTGCAAGCGATAATATTGAAATGGAAGGAGTATCAGACCACTGCAAATCTACCAAGACCTGGCCGTCCCTCTAAACTTTCAGCTCATACAAGGAGAAGACTGATCAGAGATGCAGCCAAGAGGCCCATGATCACTCTGGATGAACTGCAGAGATCTACAGCTGAGGTGGGAGACTCTGTCCATAGGACAACAATCAGTCGTATATTGCACAAATCTGGCCTTTATGGAAGAGTGGCAAGAAGAAAGCCATTTCTTAAAGATATCCATAAAAAGTGTCGTTTAAAGTTTGCCACAAGCCACCTGGGAGACACACCAAACATGTGGAAGAAGGTGCTCTGGTCAGATGAAACCAAAATTGAACTTTTTGGCAACAATGCAAACGTTATGTTTGGCGTAAAAGCAACACAGCTGAACACACCATCCCCACTGTCAAACATGGTGGTGGCAGCATCATGGTTTGGGCCTGCTTTTCTTCAGCAGGGACAGGCAAGATGGTTAAAATTGATGGAAAGATGGATGGAGCCAAATACAGGACCATTCTGGAAGAAAACCTGATGGAGTCTGCAAAAGACCTGAGACTGGGACGGAGATGTGTCTTCCAACAAGACAATGATCCAAAACATAAAGCAAAATCTACAATGGAATGGTTCAAAAATAAGCATATCCAGGTGTTAGAATGGCCAAGTCAAAGTCCAGACCTGAATCCAATCGAGAATCTGTGGAAAGAACTGAAAACTGCTGTTCACAAATGCTCTCCATCCAACCTCACTGAGCTCGAGCCGTTTTGCAAGGAGGAATGGGAAAAAATGTCAGTCTCTCGATGTGCAAAACTGATAGAGACATACCCCAAGTGACTTACAGCTGTAATCGCAGCAAAAGGTGGCGCTACAAAGTATTAACTTAAGGGGGCTGAATAATTTTGCACGCCCAATTTTTCAGTTTTTGATTTGTTAAAAAAGTTTGAAATATCCAATAAATGTCGTTCCACTTCATGATTGTGTCCCACTTGTTGTTGATTCTTCACAAAAAAATACAGTTTTATATCTTTATGTTTGAAGCCTAAAATGTGGCAAAAGGTCGCAAAGTTCAAGGGGGCCGAATACTTTCGCAAGGCACTGTATTCTCGATCATTCTAATTACCCACCAAATACATTCTTTAAAAAACTATACTCCTTCATAACATACTTTTTTATGGGCAAATAACGCTCATAGAAATAAAAATGTAAGTTTTAGATTTTCCTAAGTCTGAGGGGGGTTTTAACCTTCTAGACTTGGAATTGTACCAACTCGCCACCCAGGGCTTTTTACTTGCGACATATAGTTAAGTGCACTAAAGAGGAACAAAGTGTACATATTGAAGATGCGCATATGCATCCCCAAAATCTTTTCACTTGTCTATTTTCAAAGGATTAAGCGAAGAACATTAACTTCATAGTTAAGAACACTATAACAATATTGATGAAAATTATACGTATTCTACCAGAACTATTATCACTCCCCAAAAACACAACCCTATGGAACAATCCTTGGATAGCTTTTCATAATTCACCGATAATATGGTCCACTAAAGGCATATAAACCATAAATGACTTGGTAATAGGAAATATATTTATTTCTTTGACAAAATTAAAAAGCAATTTTGGACTGACCAATCTAGATATTTTCAAATACATGCAACTTAATTATGTTTGATTTGAAATCTCTTGGTCATCAGAGCAATCTTGAGGGAATCCTATTAAAGTCAGAAAAGGATGTTCATATGATAGGTAAGCTATACAGAACCTTGCAGAGAGCATATCCAACTGACAACCTCTTAGAAAAAATATAAACTATTGGAACCAAGACTTATGGACAAGATGGAGGGAATGTTGGAGCATAACTAACAAAATGAGTTAACGAAAATGTACTCTTAATATTATACAAGAGTCCTGTCTTAAGTGTAAAACTAACAATGACTCAATTATCCATGCCTTCTGGTAATGCTATAAAATCCAGACGTTATGGGCGGAGTTAGAAAGTTAGCTGTCAGAAGTATTACATTGTAAATGTACTTTTAATCTGTTTGCATATTTCAAGATATGGCATATGAGGGTGCATAGAGACATACTTTTCTCAGCAATCATCTTTCAAAAATGTATACTTAAATTGGAAATCAACCAATACTCCATCGTTAACACAATGGAGATGTCAGATGCTTTATTATCTAAATATTGAAAATACGAGGATGACGGAGACAAACAAAATGGTGCAGTTTGAGGCCATGTGCGGCGCTGGAGATGGGGGGGTGAGGTTGTTGATATTTGTATGTGTATGTTTTGTATTGTTTGAAAAAAAGAAATACATTATATCCAGTGTCATTGATTGCTATTGAAATAATGTCAATCAAAACCAATCTGCTCCTAAACAGACTTCTCTCAATTTCTCAGATCTGTAAACGTCTACATGTCTTCAGGACATCTCTAACTGGCCTCTCTCTAACCCTTTTTCTCTGTCTATCCATCAGACTGTGTCTCAGTGGCGTAAGGCAGGCTACCAGGAGATGCCCGAGTACGAGAACTTCCGCCACCTGCTGCAGGCTCCAGCGGACGACGCCCAGGAGATCCTGCACAGCCGCTTCCCAATGCCCCGCTACATAGACACAGAGTTTGGCGGATCACAGGTACATACACACACTCGCTAAAATGTATATGAATGTCAACTGTCAAGTCTATTCAACTTCCTGTATTGATGTTCTTGTTGTTTTCTAGGCTCGTTTCCTGCTATCTAAAGTTAACCCATCACAAACCCACAACAACATGTATGCATGGGGCCAGGTAAGACTTCTACTGATTCTTATTTTTTACCCAGGAACTAGAGAAGATACTATTAATAAAAAGTACATACTGCTAAGGATGGTGTTTTTAGTATTTTATTTTGTAAAGGATAAGCACGTTGTCTCTTTCTGAATGGCATGTCTGTGCAATAATGACTGTTGATCCTGGAGGAGCATAGGGTCCACTGTGGTTCAGCCTGACTCAGCTTAATGTTGTATTGAAAGTCATCATGTAGCTGGAGAGAGAGTCCCAACTCTTACTTGTTGTCCGTTTCTTTTACACAAGCAGGTAAAGTCTACACAAATTAGTGTAGTCATCTTACATTTTTAGTGGATAATGAAGGTGTAACTTAGTGGCTGTCGGTGCCATTTAAGATGAGGGAGGATACTCATTTTTTTCATGAGCATGGCCTTATTTCTATTACAGCATATTGGATGACTGTCAGTCACAATCCATTCACCCAGCTCAATGTAACATCGATAGGTTTAGGCTACTACGTGATACTCAGATTTTTCCTATACCGAATGATCATGAGGTTGCTACAATCTTGTTTATGAATGAAAGTTTACAACTTAAGTGCACAGGTCGAGAGACATTTTGAGTAATCATGGTGACAGACAGTGGCACATTCAATACCGCCTTGCACACTATTGCCTGCAGCTAGTTGGTCTAGGATGTAACCATTAGTCCAACAGTTGCAAACAAGAGTTTATATTGGACAAATTCAGGTATGTTTATCCCTGTTTCATTCAACAGAATCGGTGGAATGAATACACCTCTGATCATGTGAAAACACAATTTACTTTCATAGCTGCCACATTCAAACAGCATGATCACTTAGCGCGTTGTATAATTCCTACTTATCTATCTACTCACTCTCCTTCTCTCACCTTTTCCCTTCGCTTGTGGACTTCAGTGTACAACATATCAACTCTCTGTGACCATGCAAAAAAAAAATTCCAAGCCAAACCTTCATATCATTACCGCTAATCGCTACAAACAGCATGCATCTTTGCAACCATATTAGCGAACGTCATAGTCAACATAGCTACTAGAACTAACGCATTAGTAAACCCGCTAGCTACTATCATGCAGTACAGTCAGCAAGCAGTTTAGCAGTTACACTGGTGGGCCCCAGTGGTAATACATTGACAAAGCCACCAGCTTAACCTTGACTTGGAAGAGTTACCGTGTTGGATAGCCATAGCCAGCTAGCTAACATAGCATCCCTCTCTGTTTGAGCCGGGTGTTTGAGTAGGCTAAACTAGCTAGCTGCATTCATTAGATAAGTAAGTGAAAGTTAATAAAATACAACAAAATATTGCTCTCTCTTTCTCTCTAGCCTCCCTCATTTTTGAAGAAATTAGTTTGTTCAAAACTGTTCAAATATTGTCTTTCTCTCTCTGTGTCAACTACTCACTACATTTTATGCACTGCAATGCTAGCTAGATGTAGCTTATTCTTTCAGTACTATTTATTCTCTGATCCTTTGATTGGGTGGACAACATGTCAGTTCATCCTACAAGAGCTCTGGTAAGTTGGAGGACGTCCTCCGGAAATTGTCATAATTACTGTGTAAGTCTATGGAAGGGGGTGAGTACCGGTCCTCCTGCTACACCATGGTGCTACCCTACGGAGATACTGTAGACCTTTGTGTTTTTTAATACATTATTTGGTGACGTGAATAGTTTTATTTAAAAATGATCACTTTTTTTCATGTTTAATTATTTTTATGAAATTCTCTGAGGATGGTCCTCCCTTTCCTCCTCTGAGGAGCCTCCAGGGTGTAACTACTTTCCCAGATTATATAACTGAATTCCACTCTCGTCCTCTCTGTGTGTAGGAGTCAGGAGCCCCAATCCTGACAGATGACGTCAGTCTACAGGTATTCATGGACCACCTGAAGAAGCTGGCTGTGTCCAGCGCTGCCTGAGACTGAGACAGATCCCATAGTAACCACTGAACGTCAGCATCACAGACCATGGTTCCACCTCATCATCCACTCAACAGCAGACCTGGGTGCAGATTGTATTTGTTTTCTTTCAAGTACTTAATCTGTGCTTGATTGAGCTTGTCTGGCGAAATAAAGCCAATGGAATAGACCCAAAAGCAAACCCCTCCCATCTGGCACTCAAGACCGGCTCAAACACTTAAAGTATTTGGAAGAAAACAAATACTATATGAACCCAGGATTGCTCAACAGCAGTCAACTCATACTATACTTGGGAAAGTCAACAACCAGAAGAGGATATGTCTTCCTCTTTCTCCTTTTTAATATTGAAAATGGCTATGTACAGGAAAGTGACAAAATACAGACAATGATCTGCAGGACAGCCTTTTTATGTGACTAGTCGGTGGTCAATGATTGTAAAAAGAACAAACAAAAGAAAACATCAGTTGGTGACTGCTAGCTTAAATGTTTGGTCCCGGATCAGTATATGAATCGTAAGATGAGTCTGATATTTATGTAGATGTACTTTCCCCTCAGAACACTAACTCACCCAACATCCAGTTGGAGACATTTTATTGGATGTTTTATTTTGATGCTTCAATGGCAATACGTCTAGTTTATCTAGAACAATACAGCATCCAGACTTACTTTATATTACATTTTCTGTCTGTGTTTCTATAAAAAAATATATATCAAACAGAGAAATGTATAATACTATCGTCCAGTCAATCAGAGCTGTCATAGCTGCAGGCTTACAGAAAGAGAAACGGTGGGTGTTGTATCGTCAGTTGGTAAAGCTTGGGGAATCCAATACAACTTAATTGAATTTGTTTTCTGTTCTCCCTGCGTACGCCACAGAATAATAGGTTATTTTCAGACCTTTAGTGTGTGCTATCTAATTAATGTTCGTCATTCATATCAAAAACTCATTGTGGTACAAAACCCTGCCTAGTACAGATGTTGGATCGTAATTTGATCACCTTGTTGTGGAATAACTTTCCTGCAATGCATTATATTTAACAGTTGCGGTGTATTTTAGGTTTAAAAAGGATTCGGAAGTTTGTAATGTCAGACTTTTCCTTTACAAAAAATGTAACAACCCCGAGAAAAATGGCCATTAATTATAATCCACATAATTTACATTTTCTATTTCTGCAAGATTATTTTCCTGCTGTAGCAAACTGGTTCAAATGAAGATCCTACATCTGTACTATACAGACAGTGGTACTAACATGCTCCACGATACAGACAGATTTGCAGAGTATTAAACCTGCCCTTGCTATTCTCCGGATCTCATATCATATCTGCCTTGTTACTAACAGTGTTAATTTGGACTTTTCTAATAAAATACCTCACTGTAAAAATCATTTTTGTTGATTATTAACACTTTCTATTTGATTTAGTTTGAGTGATGCTGTTTTCAACTAGATGTTTTATCAGATTTTATGAACTTTTACAGCTAACTTTCAAAATAAAGTAAACTAGGGCTGTCCCCGACTAAAATAAATATTGGTCAACCAAGAGTCGTCCAATTGATTTGTACAAATTTTCAGAAGTGTATTTTTCCATATATTGACACTTCCTATGTGGTTTAATCAAATCAACTATATGCACTGAGCTTGCATGATGTTTTAAGCACACTGTCTGATTAAATAATGACTAAACACAAATTACTAGAGGAAGTCGGACTAGCGATTGATTGTGCCCGGCCGGGCTCAGACTTGCTACTCTGTGTTTTTAAAAACGAGACCGCGAGTGACTGTGACTAGCACCCGTTGTCACTCCTCCCTTCTCCACCGACCACCACATGACATCAAAGTGTATCAAATGAAATTTTATTAGTCACATGCACCGAATACTTACAGTGAAATGCTTACTTACGAGCCACAACCAACAATGCAGTTTCAAGAAATACGGACAAGAATAAGAGAAAAGTAACAAGTAATGAAAGAGCAGCAGTAAAACAACAATAGCGAGACTATATACAGTCGTGGCCAAAAGTTTTGAGAATGACAAATATTAATTTTCACCAAGTCTGCTACCTCAGTTTGTATGATGGAAATTTGCATATACTCCAGAATGGTATGAAGAGTGATCAGATGAATTGCAATTAATTGCAAAGTCCCTCTTTGCCATGCAAATTAACTGAATCCCCCCAAAACATTTCCACTGCATTTCAGCCCTGCCACAAAAGGACCAGCTGACATCATGTCAGTGATTCTGAGTGTTGACGAGGACAAGGACAGGGCTGGAGATCACTCTGTCATGCTGTTTGAGTTTGAATAACAGACTGGAAGCTTCAAAAGGAGGTTGGTGCTTGGAATCATTGTTCTTCCTCTGTCAACGATGGTTACCTGCAAGGAAACACTTGCCATCATCATTGCTTTGCACAAAAAGGGCTTCACAGGCAAGGATATTGCTGTCAGTAAGATTGCACCTAAATCAACCATTTATCGGATCATCAAGAACTTCAAGGAGAGCGGTTAAATTGTTGTGAAGAAGGCTTCAGGGCGCCAAGAAAGTCCAGTAAGCGCCAGGACCGTCTCCTAAAGTTGATTCGGCTGCGGGATCAGGGCACCACCAGTACAGAGCTTGCTCGGGAATGGCAGCAGGCAGGTGTGAGTGCATCTGCACGCACAGTGAGGCGAAAACTTTTGGAGCATGGCCTGGTGTCAAGAAGGGTAGCAAAGAAGCCACTTCTCTCCAGGAAAAACATCAGGGACAGACTGATATTCTGCAAAAGGTACAGGGATTGGACTGCTGAGGACTGGGGTAAAATCATTTTCTCTGATGAATCCCCTTTCAGATTGTTTGGGGCATCCGGAAAAAAGCTTGTCCGGAGAAGACAAGGTGAGCGCTACCATCAGTCCTGTTGTCATGTCAACAGTAAAGCATCCTGAGACCATTCATGTGTGGGGTTGCTTCTCAGGGCAACTTCTCCCAATCATCCAGGATAGTTTGGTGACGAATAATGCCTTTTCCAGCATGATGGAGCACCTTTCCATAAGGCAAAAGTGATAACTAAGTGGCTCGGGGAACAAAACATCGATATTTTGGGTCCATGGCCAGGAAACTTCCCAGACTTTAGTCCCATTTGAGAATTTGTGGTCAATCCTCAAGAGACGGGTGGACAAACAAAACCCCACAAATTCTGACAAACTCCAAGCATTGATTATGCAAGAATGGGTTGCCATCAGTCAGGATGTGGCCCAGAAGTTACAGCATGCCAGGGCGGATTGCAGAGGTCTTGAAAAAGAACGGTCAACACTGCAAATATTGACTCTTTGCATCAACTTCATGTAATTATCAATAAAAGCCTTTGACACTTATGTAATGCTTGTAATTATGCTTCAATTTTCCATAGTAACACCTGACAAAAATATCTAAAGACACTGAAGCAGCAAACTTTGTGGGAAATTAATATTTGTGTCATTCTCAAAACTTTTGGCTACGACTGTACAGGGGGGTACCTGTACAGAGTCAATGTGCGGGGGCAGTATGTACATGTAGGTCGAGTTATTGAAGTGACTATGCATAGATGACAACAACAGAGAGTAGCAGCGGTGTAAAGGGGGGGGGGGGCAATGCCAATAGTCTGGGTAGTCATTTGATTAAATGTTCAGGAGTCTTATGGCTTGGGGGTAGAAGCTGTTTAGAGGCCTCTTGGACCTAGACTTGTCATCGTGTGGCAGCACGTGCGGTAGCAGAGAGAACAGTGACTAGGGTGGCGGGAGTCTTTGACCATTTTTAGGGCCTTCCTCTGACACCGCCTGGTATAGAGGTCCTGGATGGCAGGAAGCTTGGCCCCAGTGATGTACTGGACCATTCGCACTACCCCCTGCAGTGCCTTGCGGTCGGAGGCCGAGCAGTTGGTATACCAGGCAGTGATGCTCTCGCTGGTGCAGCTGTAGAACCTTTTGAGGACCCATGCCAAATCTTTTCAGTCTCCTGAGGGGGAATAGGTTTTCTCGTGCCCTCTTCATGACGGTCTTGGTGTGCTTGGACCATGTTAGTTGTGGACACCAAAGAACTTGAAGCTCTCAACCTGCTCCACTGCAGCCATGTCGATGAGAATGGAGGCATGCTCGGTTTTCTTTTTCCTGTAGTCCACAAACATCTCCTTTGTCTTGATCACGTTGAGGGAGAGGTTGTTGTCCTGGCACCACATGGCCAGGTCTCTGACCTCCTCCCTATAGGCTGTCTCATCGTTGTCGGTGATCAGGCCTACCACTGTTGTGTCAACTGCAAATGTAATGATGGTGTTGGAGTCGTGCCTGGCCATGCAGTCATGACTGAACAGGGAGTACAGGAGGAAGTGAGCACGCACCCCTGAGGGGCCCCTGTGTTGAGGATCAAATGAGTGCCAAATGTGTTGTTACCTACCCTTACCACCTGGGGGCGGCCCGTCAGGAAGTCCGAGGTCCAGTTGCAGAGGGAGGTGTTTAGTCCCAGGGTCCTTAGCTTATTGATGAGCTTTGAGGGCACTATGGTGTTGAACGCTGAGCTGTAGTCAATGAATAGCATTCTCACATAGGTGTTCCTTTTGTCCAGGTGGGAAAAGGCAGTGTGGAGTGAAATAGAGACTGCATCATCTGTGGATCTGTTGGGGCGGTATGCAAATTGGAGTAGGTCTAGAGTTTCTGGGATAATGGTGATGTGAGCCATGGCCAGCCTTTCAAAGCACTTCATGGCTACAGTAGTGAGTGTTATGGGTCAGTAGTCATTTAGGCAGGTTATCTTAATGTTCTTGGGCACAGACACTATGGTGGTCTGCTTGAAACATATTGGTATTACAGACTCGGACAGGGAGAGGTGGAAAATGTCAGTGAAGACACTTGCCAATTGGTCAGCGCATGTTCGCAGTACACGTCCTGGTAATCCATCTGGCCCCACAGCCTTGTGCATCAACTGAATGTTAAATGTGTTTCCTGTTAGGTAATTGTCTACTTGTTGAATGTTTGTGAAGTCTTGATTTGTAATTGTTTGTAAAGTCTTATTAATTGGTGTTGGACCCCAGTAAGATTAGCTAACGTTACGGCGTTAGCTAATGGGGATCCTAATACAAATGACAAATTACAGCATAGCAAAGATTAAAAACAGTCGAATTTGTAAAATAGTTTACTTGACATGTCATTGAGTGAGGCTTGGTGCTTGCGGAATCAGTAGGCTATTATTAAACAAAAACTCAAACAGGCAATAGAATCAGGATCTGTCTTATTTCTGTAGATATATTCATTATTTATAAAACCAGGCACATTTATTAGTTAGGTTATTGATTATAGATCTAATTAAGTTGAGGTTTGCTCTCTCATCACTTTTCTTAGACAATAAGGCAAGGCCTGATTTCTCATCTCATTCTGCTGCTGCCTCCCCCACATTGTTCTTAACACCAATATGCTGGTTAACTTTGCTATTATGCACATAACTACATGGTCTAGGAAAAGGCACCAATTCAATAGCTCACTTATGTGCTTCTGAACCCCGGACCCCACCCACTATCCAACGCGGGAGAAAGCACATTTGTTATAAATATAATTTTTATTAGTGTTGCACCATTGTTCTTATGTAATTTAACCATATACAACTTCAGTAGCACATATTAGACTGATGGACTGTGCCATCCCCATGGCCTCCACAATGGATTAGTCCACTCAGACAGGTGCCAATCACACCATGATTTTAAACAAAAATCTATATATTTTGCTACTACTCAACTAAAGAAATCTCAGTCGACCAACAACCTAACGACCAAACAATCGACCAGTCGACTAAATGGGGTCAGCACTAAAAGAAACACCAACATAAAGTGTCTTAATAGGGCGTTGGGCCACCACGAGCCAGAACAGCTTCAATGCACCTTGGCATAGATTATCCAAGTGTCTGGAACTCTTTTGGAGGAATGCGACACCATTGACCCATGAAAAATTCCAAATTCCAATTTGGTGTATTGTTGATGGTGGTGAAAAACTCTGTCTCAGGCACTGTTCCAGAATCTCCCATAAGTGTTCAATTGGGTTGAGATCTGGTGACTGTCTCACACACACACACACACACACACACACACACACACACACACACACACACACACACACACACACACACACACACACACACACACTTTAAACCCCCTATGCTCCTTTGAGACCCCTCTTTCAAAGTCACTGAGATCTCGTCTAGCCAGGGTAGCCAAAATAATGGACATTTGGGCATTTTTATACATGACCCTGAGCATGATGGGATGTTGATTGCTTAATTAACTCAGGAACCACACCTGTGTGGAAGCACCTGCTTTCAATATACTTTGTATCCCTCATTTCTCAGTTGTTTCCTTTATTTTGGCAGTTACCTGTATGTTCCTACATGCTGCCCTTCTCCTTGAAGTTGTAAGGCACAATCACATCCTGAACTGAAGAGAACCAGAGCAGTTTACTGAATTGGTACAAATGTTTTTTATTTAAAAGATATGTCGGTTTGAAAGTCAGGCATTCAAAGAAAGCACGAAAGAACATCCATAGCACTGCAATGGATACAAAGCTATTCTCTGACATTCAGTACACACAATACCCAACAACGACAAAGCGAAAACTGTTTTTTGAGATTTTTCCAAATGTAAAATAGAAAATAAAAAAGAAATACATTATTTACATAATTATTCAGACCCTTTTTCTATGAGACTCGAAATTGAGCCCAAGTACATCCTGTTTTCATTGATCATGCTTGAGATGTTTCTACAACTTGGAGTCAACCTGTGGTAAATTCAATTGATTGGACATGATTTGGAAAGGCACACACCTGTCTATATACAGTGCCTTGCGAAAGTATTCGGCCCCCTTGAACTTTGCGACCTTTTGCCACATTTCAGGCTTCAAACATAAAGATATAAAACTGTATTTTTTTGTGAAGAATCAACAACAAGTGGGACACAATCATGAAGTGGATGACATTTATTGGATATTTCATACTTTTTTAACAAATCAAAAACTGAAAAATTGGGCGTGCAAAATTATTCAGACCCTTTACTTTCAGTGCAGCAAACTCTCTCCAGAAGTTCAGTGAGGATCTCTAAATGATCCAATGTTGACCTAAATGACTAATGATGATAAATACAATCCACCTGTGTGTAATCAAGTCTCCGTATAAATGCACCTGCACTGTGATAGTCTCAGAGGTCCGTTAAAAGCGCAGAGAGCATCATGAAGAACAAGGAACACACCAGGCAGGTCCGAGATACTGTTGTGAAGAAGTTTAAAGCCGGATTTGGGTACAAAAAGATTTCCCAAGCTTTAAACATCCCAAGGAGCACTGTGCAAGTGATAATATTGAAATGGAAGGAGTATCAGACCACTGCAAATCTACCAAGACCTGGCCGTCCCTCTAAACTTTCAGCTCATACAAGGAGAAGACTGATCAGAGATGCAGCCAAGAGGCCCATGATCACTCTGGATGAACTGCAGAGATCTACAGCTGAGGTGGGAGACTCTGTCCATAGGACAACAATCAGTCGTATATTGCACAAATCTGGCCTTTATGGAAGAGTGGCAAGAAGAAAGCCATTTCTTAAAGATATCCACCTGGGAGACACACCAAACATGTGGAAGAAGGTGCTCTGGTCAGATGAAACCAAAATTGAACTTTTTGGCAACAATGCAAAACGTTATGTTTGGCGTAAAAGCAACACAGCTCATCACCCTGAACACACCATCCCCACTGTCAAACATGGTGGTGGCAGCATCATGGTTTGGGCCAGGGAAGATGGTTAAAATTGATGGGAAGATGGATGGAGCCAAATACAGGACCATTCTGGAAGAACCTGATGGAGTCTGCAAAAGACCTGAGACTGGGACGGAGATTTGTCTTCCAACAAGACAATGATCCAAAACATAAAGCAAAATCTACAATGGAATGGTTCAAAAATAAACATATCCAGGTGTTAGAATGGCCAAGTCAAAGTCCAGACCTGAATCCAATCGAGAATCTGTGGAAAGAACTGAAAACTGCTGTTCACAAATGCTCTCCATCCAACCTCACTGAGCTCGAGCTGTTTTGCAAGGAGGAATGGGAAAAAATGTCAGTCTCTCGATGTGCAAAACTGATAGAGACATACCCCAAGTGACTTACAGCTGTAATCGCAGCAAAAGGTGGCGCTACAAAGTATTAACTTAAGGGGGCTGAATAATTTTGCACGCCCAATTTTTCAGTTTTTGATTTGTTAAAAAAGTTTGAAATATCCAATAAATGTCGTTCCACTTCATGATTGTGTCCCACTTGTTGTTGATTCTTCACAAAAAAATACAGTTTTATATCTTTATGTTTGAAGCCTGAAATGTGGCAAAAGGTCGCAAAGTTCAAGGGGGCCGAATACTTTCGCAAGGCACTGTAATGTCCCACAGTTGACAGTGCATGTCAGAGCAAAAACCAAGCTATGAGATCAAAGGAATTGTCCTTATACCTCCGAGACAGGATTGTGTCAAGGCACAGATCTGGGGAAGGGTACCAAAACATTTCTGCAGCATTGAAGGTCCCCAAGAACACAGTGGTCTCCATCATTCTTACATGGAAGAAGTTTGGAACCACCAAGACTCTTCCTAGAGCTGGCCGCCCGACCAAACTGAGCAATCGGGGGAACCCGATAGTTACTCTGACAGAGCTCCAGAGTTTCTCTGTGATGGGAGAACCTTCCAGAAGGACAACCATCTTTGCAGCATTCCACCAATCAGGTATTTATGGTTGTGGCCAAAAGAAAGCCACTCCTCAGTAAAAGGCACATGTCAGCCAGCTTAGAGCTTGCCAAAAGGCACCTAAAGGAGACTCAGACCATTTCTGGTCTGAAAAAAAAGATTGAACTCTTTGGCTTGAATGCCAAGCGTCACATCTAGAGGAAACCTGGCACCATCCCTACGTTGAAGCATGGTGGTGACAGCATCATGCCCTTGGGGAATATTTTTCAGCGGTAGGGACTGGGAGACTAGTCAGGATCGAGGGAAAGATGAACGGAGCAAAGTACAGAGAGATCCTTGATGAAAACCTGCTTCAGAGAGCTCTGGACCTCAGACTTGGGCGAAGGTTCACCTTCCATCAGGACAACGACCCTAAGTACACAGCCAAGACAACGCAGGAGTGGCTTTGGGATAAGTCTCTGAATGTCCTTGAGTGGCCCATCCAGAGCCCGGATTTGAACCTGATCGAACATCTATGGAGAGACCTGAAAATAGCTGTGCAGCTGACAGAGCTTGAGAGGATATGCAGAGAAGAATGGGAGAAACTCCAAATATAAATAAATATGATTTGAGTTGATATTTAATTTTTTTAAATTAGCAAAAATGTCTAAACCTGTTTTTGCTTTGTCATTATGGGGTATTGTTTGTAGATTGATGAGGAAAAAATTGTGGAAAAAGTCAAGGGGTCTGAATACTTTCCAAATGCACTGTATACCAGCAGAGCGCAGCAGATCTCACTGAACTCTGAGGTTATCCATTTCCAGTGAGAACGTTCACTGTGTGGCATTTCAGTTGTAGAATAGCACCACAGCCATTGTGCAAGCAGCTTTTCACTGGATCAGACCTCAAAATGTATCTATTGTTATTGTTACGTTTACATTTTTAAAATGTGACCTTTATTTAACTAGGAACAAATTCTTATTTACATTGACTGGGCCAATTGTGCACCACCCGATAGGACTCCCGATCAGGGCTCAAAATTACACAACCTGAAATTACATTTGAAGAGAGATGAGTCAACTTTTGCATTTAGCAGCACATTGTCTTGTAACCTTACGTGAGGCATTGTTGGTCACATGTTACAGGTTACATGCAAATGACTCATCGTTCCCTAATAAGCTCTACTATTTGTTCAAAGTAAGCAAAGCACCATTTTTTTCATGTCAGCCACTGATATAGTGTTATGAGCAAATGACAAGAGCATACGAGAAAAGATACACGAAAAGATGCAAGAGCATACAATTTGGTATTTTATTAGGATCCCCATTAGCTGTTGCAGAAGAAGCAGCTACTCTTCCTGGGGTCGGCTCAAAACATGAACACATGACAAAATGCATAACACCAATAGGCAAGATCAGCCACACAAATACTGTATATATGTTAAATGTATATATAATACAAGAAAATAACAGAATATACTACAGCAGAGAGAATGGGTAGTCTGTTGATGAAAAAGACACTGAAATAGACTAATCAAAGTGTTGTATGTATGTTGCCCTGGAAACCAAGTGAGCAGACATTCTAAGTAAGGACCCTAGTCCAATTTGGATTTATTATGGATCCCCATTAGCTCTTCCTGAGGTCCAGCAAATTAAGGCAGTTATACAATTTAAAAAACATGACAATACATTTACAACAGATTTCACAACACACTAAGTGTGTGCCCTCAGGCCCCTACTCCACTATCACATATCTACAACACAAAATCCATGTGACGTGTGTGTATGTTGCGTATGACAAGTAAAACTAAATGCATGCTCTTCAACCGATCGCTACCTGCACCTACCCGCCTGTCCAACATCACTACTCTGGACGGCTCTGACTTAGAATACGTGGACAACTACAAATACTTAGGTGTCTGGTTAGACTGTAAACTCTCCCTCCAGACCCATATCAAACATCTCCAATCCAAAGTTAAATCTAGAATTGGCTTCCTATTTCGCAACAAAGCATCCTTCACTCATGCTGCCAAACATACCCTTGTAAAACTGACCATCCTACCAATCCTCGACTTTGGCGATGTCATTTACAAAATAGCCTCCAATACCCTACTCAACAAATTGGATGCAGTCTATCACAGTGCAATCCGTTTTGTCACCAAAGCCCCATATACTACCCACCATTGCGACCTGTACGCTCTCGTTGGCTGGCCCTCGCTTCATACTCGTCGCCAAACCCACTGGCTCCATGTCATCTACCTGCTAGGTAAAGTCCCCCCTTATCTCAGCTCGCTGGTCACCATAGCATCTCCCACCTGTAGCACACGCTCCAGCAGGTATATCTCTCTAGTCACCCCCAAAACCAATTCTTTCTTTGGCCGCCTCTCTTTCCAGTTCTCTGCTGCCAATGACTGGAACGAACTACAAAAATCTCTGAAACTGGAAACACTTATCTCCCTCACTAGCTTTAAGCACCAACTGTCAGAGCAGCTCACAGATTACTGCACCTGTACATAGCCCACCTATAATTTAGCCCAAACAACTACCTCTTTCCCAACTGTATTTAATTTATTTATTTATTTTGCTCCTTTGCACCCCATTATTTTTATTTCTACTTTGCACATTCTTCCATTGCAAAACTACCATTCCAGTGTTTTACTTGCTATATTGTATTTACCTTGCCACCATGGCCTTTTTTGCCTTTACCTCCCTTCTCACCTCATTTGCTCACATTGTATATAGACTTGTCTATACTGTATTATTTATTGACTGTATGTTTGTTTTACTCCATGTGTAACTCTGTGTCATTGTATCTGTCGAACTGCTTTGCTTTATCTTGGCCAGGTCGCAATTGTAAATGAGAACTTGTTCTCAACTTGCCTACCTGGTTAAATAAAGGTAAAATAAAATAAATAAATAAAAATGTTGTGTGTGTGTATGCATGCGTCTGTGCCCATTTTGTGTTGCTTGACAGTCCCCGCTGTTCCATAAAGTGTATTTTTATCTGTTTCTTAAATCTACTGTTCCATGTAGTCATGGCTCTATGTAATACTGTGCGCCTCACATAGTCTGTTCTGGACTTGGGAATAGTGAAGAGACCTCTGGTGGCATGTCTTGTGGGGTATGCATGGGTGTCCGAGCTGTGTGCCAGAGGTTCAAACAACCAGCTCGGTACATTCAACATGTCAATACCTCTCAAGTACAAGTGTAGTACACTGTAAAGGGAATAGGGTGCAATTTAACCTTTCTTTAGAAACCTCTTTTGTGAGGGACCTGGCAGCCCCCCGTGCCGTAGTAGTACTTTGCATTTACAGTTGAAGTCGGAAGTTTACATACACTTAGGTTGGAGTCATTAAAACTAGTTTTTCAAGCACGCCAAAACTATAGTTTGTTAACAAGAAATTTGTGGAAAGTCGGTTAGGACATCTACTTTGTGCATGACACAAGTCATTTTTCCAACAATTGTTTACAGACAGATTATTTCACTTATAATTCACTGTATCACAATTCCAGTGGGTCAGAAGTTTACATACACTAAGTTGACTGTGCCTTTAAACAGCTTGGCAAATTCCAGAAAATGATGTCATGGCTTTAGAAGCTTCTGATAGGATAATTGACATCCTTTGAGTCAATTGGAGGTGTAAATGTGGATGTATTTCAAGGCCTACCTTCAAACTCAGTGCCTCTTTTCTTGACATCATGGGAAAATCCAAAGAAATCAGCCAAGACCTCCACAAGTTTGGTGGTCTACAATTTCCACAAGTCTGGTTCATCCTTGGGAGCAATTTCTAAATGCCTGAAGGTATCACGTTCATCTGTACAAACAATAGAATGCAAATATAAACACCATGGGATCACGCAGCCATCATACCACTGGGACACTGTAAAGTCCATGGAGAATAAGAACACCTCCTCCCAGCAGCCCACTGCACTGAAGAAACACTGTCACCACTGGTAAATCCACTATAATTGAGAATTTCAATAAGCATTTTTCTACGGCTGGCCATGCTTTCCACCTGGCTACCCCTACAACAGCACTGCACCCCCCACAGAAACTCGCCCAAGCCTTCCCCATTTCTCCTTCTCCAAAATCCAGTCAGCTGATGTTCTGAAAGAGCTGCAAAATATGGACCCCTACAAATCAGCCGGGCTAGACAATCTGGACCCTTTCTTTCTAAAATTATCTGCCGAAATTGTTGCCACCCCTATTACTAGCTTGTTCAACCTCTCTTTCGTGTCGTCTGAGATTCCCAAAGATTGGAAAGCAGCTGCGGTCATCCCCCTCTTCAAAGGGGTGGACACTCTTGACCCAAACTGCTAGAGACCTATATCTATCCTACCCTGCCTTTCTAAGGTCTTCGAAAGCCAAGTCAACAAACAGATTACCGACCATTTCGAATCTCACCATACCTCCTCTGCTATGCAATCTGGTTTCAAAGCTGGTCATGGGTGCACCTCAGCCACGCTCAAGGTCCTAAACGATATCTTAACCGGCATCGATAAGAAACATTTCTGTGCAGCCGTATTCATTGATCTGGCCAAGGCTTTCGACTCTGTCAGTCACCACATCCTCATCGGCAGACTCGACAGCCTTGGTTTCTCAAATGATTGCCTCACCTGGTTCACCAACTACTTCTCTGATAGAGTTCAGTGTGTCAAATCGGAGGGTCTGCTGTCCGGACCTCTGGCAGTCTCTATGGGGGTACCACAGGGTTCAATTCTTGGACCGACTCTCTTCCCTCTATACATCAATGATGTCGCTCTTGCTGCTGGTGAGTCTCTGATCCACCTCTACGCTGTTTGGCCATAATGACCATCATTATGTTTGGAGGAAAAAGGGGGAGGATTGCAAGCCGAAGAACGCTATCCCAACCGTGAAGCACAGGGGTGGCAGCATCATGTTGTGGGGGTGCTTTGCTGCAGGAGGGACTGGTGCACTTCATAAAATGGATGGCATCATGAGGGAGAAAATTAAGTGGATATATTTAAACAACATCTTAAGACATCAGTAAGGAAGTTAAATCTTGGTCGCAAATGGGTCTTCCAAATGGACAATGACCCCAAGCATACTTCCAAAGTTGTGGCAAAATTGCTTAAGGACAACAACGTCAAGGTATTGGAGGGGCCATCACAAAGCCATGACCGCAATCCTATAGAAAATATGTGGGCAGAACTGAAAAACATGTGCGAGCAAGGAGGCCTACAAACCTGATTCCGTTAGACCAGCAGTGTCTGAAGGAATGGGACAAAATTCACCCAACTTATTGTGGGAAGCTTGTGGAAGGCTACCCAAAACGTTAGACATATTTATTTCAGTTAGCTGAAATAAATATTTATCTCTACAATTATTCAGACAGTTCACATTCTTAAAATAAAGTGGTGATCCTAACTGACAGGGATGTTTTACTAGGATTACATGTCAGGAATTGTGAAAACTGAGTTTAAATGTATTTGGCTAAGGTGTATGTAAACTTCCGACTTCAACTGTATATAGAGCCTTGCAGCAGAGAATTTCAAGTTTGGTTGAATGTACCAGTAATGTAAATCCATTTCAGTTTTTCCTACAACCTGTTAAGTAATTATGTGACCAATTTCACAGTATCTGTTTTTTTTATTCAACCATGCACAGGTTATTGGGGAGGGAATATAATGCATTTCTATACAGCTGTAGAGCTGGACTGATCAGAGAGACATGGCAAGGTGTAGGCATATCTATGTGGAGTTATATTAGTGCCAACATAAATTTAATCTGGATTGAATCTTTTTGAATCTGCTGGCACTAATTTCACTCCAAGTTCCTGAGGGTATGTCTGGAGGTGGAGGACAGATTTCACTAATCATCTATGGCTTCTGTACGGTGAGACAAGGAATGTTCTCAGATTTGGTCCAATTTACCCAAATGTCCAATGGAAATGTCTGTTTTATCAATTTCTGCCGTGTTCCTTCAAATAGGACCATCTCTGAGGCTTTTAGGGCTCTGTTCAGTCTGGAAAGCTGAAGCGTTACAGATTCCACAATAGAAATTTTCGATTGAGCCGACATATGCAGCATTTACCGTGAATGCAGTCTCAGCTACAACGGGAACATTGCCTGTTAAATTTCAATCACAGTGTAAAGCAGAAGGTCATTTTTGATTCACTCTCCAACCTTAAACCTCCACCCTGTCTCACATAGAAGACACGCTGTCATGTAATATATGGAGACAAACAACCCTCCAGAGAGCTAGATAGGCGGCAACATCATTAGAGTTCAGCAGAGGCAGATTGGCACACCAATACAAAATACATGTAATAAGCAGCTCCGGGCTGACTGACAATATATTCATTGTGCTGAACATGTATTTATGGTACAGCACTTGAAACCATATATTCAGATGAGAGAACACATATCTGCCCTATGACACATCCATGATGCATGAAGCGTGACATCTGAGTTTGTTTTCATTTGATCTGGTCAGTGAAAGAGAACATGAAGTTATAAAGGCTTTTATACATCATGAATACATGAAGGGACCAATATAGTGATATAAATTGCAGTTGAGTTTCCATGGCAACTTTGGCTTGAATGAACATTTCACACATACGTATTTTATTTCAATGAATGGCTATTGATTGAACTAAAGCCTATATAGAGGTTTTAAGGTTATATGGCGGTCGGCGGTACGCTGTGCTGAAGAGTCAATCAAACTCCATACATCATCACCTGATAATATCGTGCATGCACTCATCGTGAGTTTAATTGCTATTCAAGCAGGCGGCACACTTGTTTATTGATGATAGTAATACCAAGAGACTGTGACTAGATTTATGAGGCAATGCTGAACTTATCTCATAATCTGACTATACATAATGAATGAGCCATTCACTAACATTCATCACAACCTACTCAATATTTTTGAAATATATATTTTATTTTCATACTAATTTGTCCCTGTTTTCTAGTGCTTCAATTGGCTTCAATAGCCATGCTATTTTATTAGCTCATCACAGCAGGCTGGGGGTATGTCCAGAGTTTGGGTGAAACAACACACCACTGATGTATGAATTGGCCATAGCAGTTAAATGACGTGTAGACTGAATCAAAGTATTTACCTTCTGTTGTTAGAGAAATCTCTGACCATTTAGCGGCCTCACAACCCACCAGCCCAGGACCTCCACATCTGGCATCCTCCCCCGCGGGATCGTCTGAGACCAGTCACCCTGACAGCTGATGAAACTGAGGAGTATTTCTGTCTGTAATAAAGCCCTTCTGAGGGCTAAAAGTCATTTTGATCGGCTGGACCTGGCTCCCAAGTGGGATTTCCAGTCATGTGAAATCCATAAATTAGGGCCTAATGAAGTTATGTCAATTGACTGATTTCCTTATATGAACTGTAACAGTAAAATCTTAGAAATTATTGCATCTTGCATTTTTGTTCAGTATAAAAAAAATACATTTTGTGGAATTACAAAGAAAAGTTATGTGAAAAGAAAAGTTAACTCATTCCACTTTCAGAGAGTAAAAATATACTGTGCGAGTACACTGTGAGAGAGTGAGTACATCAAGTCATACAGGGAATATTATGCATGAGTTAGATCTATCATATTTTGTACTAATATGCACCCTCCAGTTCTCCAGTTTTATCTCAGGGCCATTTGGTCTCTATGGTAACGGCTGTGCATTCTAAGATACCTTTGACACCTTGAGTAATGAGCACTAACTGCACAAAACAAAGGCTATGTTTAATGATCACATCGATGAAAGCACACTGGTGATTTTACACAAAAGCTGCTTGCCCATATCACCCACTGACACAATGTCTAACCAAACAACAAGGCAGCCATTCTCCAGTTAACATACTGACGCTTCTAAACTCAGCAAAATAAGAAACGTCCTCTCACTGTCAATTGCGTTTATTTTCAGCAAACTTAACATGTGTAAATATTTGTATGAACATAAGATTCAACAACTGAGACATAAACTGAACAAGTTCCACAGACTTGTGACTAACAGAAATGGAATAATGTGTCCCTGAACAAAGGGGTGGGGTCAAAATCAAAAGTAACAGTCAGTATCTGGTGTGGTCACCAGCTGCATTAAGTACTGCAGTGCATCTCCTCATGGACTGCACCAGATTTGTCAGTTCTTGCTGTGAGATGTTACCCCACTCTTCCACCAAGGCACCTGCAAGTTCCCGGACATTTCTGGGTGGAATGGCCCTAGCCCTCACCCTCTGATCCAACAGGTCCCAGACGTGCTCAATTGGATTGAGATCTGGGCTCTTCACTGGCCATGGCAGAACACTGACATTCCTGTCTTGCAGGAAATCACGCACAGAATGAGCAGTATGGCTGGTGGCATTGTGCTGGAGAGTCATGTCAGGATGAGCCTGCAGGAAGGGTACCACATGAGGGGGGAGGATGTCTTCCCTGTAACGCACAGCGTTGAGATTGCCTGCAATGACAACAAGCTCAGTCCGATGATGCTGTGACACACTGCCCCAGACCATGACCGACCCTCCACCTCCAAATCGATCCTGCAGGCCTCGGTGTAACGCTCATTCTTTCGATGATAAATGTGAATCCGACCATCACCCCTGGTGAGACAAAAGCGCGACTCGTCAGTGATGAGCACTTTTTGCCAGTCCTGTCTGGTCCAGCGACGGTGAGTTTGTGCTCTTAGTTGTTGCCGGTGATGTCTGGTGAGGACCTGCCTTACAACAGGCTTACAAGCCCACAGTCCAGCCTTTCTCAGCCTATTGTGGACAGTCTGAGCACTGATGGAGGGATTGAGCGTTCCTGGGGTAACTTGGGAAGTTGTTGTTGCCATCCTGTACCTGTCCCACAGGTGTGATGTTTGTATGTACTGATTCTGTGCAGGTGTTTTTACACGTGGTCTGCCACTGCGAGGACGATCAGCTGTCCGTCCTGTCTCCCTGTAGCGCTGTCTTAAGCGTCTCACAGTACAGACATTGCAATTTATTGCCCTGGCCACATCTGCAGTCCTCATGCCTCCTTGCAGCATGCCAAATGCACTTTCACGCAGATGAGCAGGGACTCTGGGCATCTTTCTTTTGGTTTTTTTCAGGGTCAGTAGAAAGGCCTCTTTAGTGCCCTAAGTTTTAATAACTGTGACCTTAATATTCTCGGGCTTCATTGATTACGATGCATGTTTATGGCGTACACGTGGACACACATCTATGCACAAGAACTACAACTGATTAGACAGACACCTGAAAACAGAACTACAATAATTACAGACAGACACCTGAAAATTGAACTACAACTGATTAGACAGACATCTGAAAACAGAACATCTCAAATCACTGCATAGGAAAATGGTGTGCCACTGTCACATCTTTAGAGTTGTGCTGCATTTCGTTTACACTGAGTTAACACGGACTCTTCAACATATTACTGTTACTCAGTTTAGTCCTGACTGTTGCTGTAAAGGGTGCGTGTTGGTGGCAGGGACATCAGGTGCAGGAGAACAAACTTGGTAAAAATGGAGTCGTTTAATAAGTGCTAACAAAACTCCAAAAACCAAAATATACCAAATAACAAAAGTGGGAACAAAACCCGTCGCACACCAACACATAACTAGCACATCACATACAATCAAACAATCTCTGACAAGGACATGAGGGGAAACAGAGGGCTAAATACACAACATGTAATTGATGGGATTGGAACCAGGTGTGAAGGAAGACAAGACAAAACCAATGGAAAATGAAAAATGGATCGGTGATGGCTAGACCGCCGAACACCGCCCGAACAAGGAAAGGGACCGACTTCAGCAGAAGTCGTGACAGTACCCCCCCTGCCGCGCGTCGGCACCAACCTCGGGGACGACCCGGAGGGAGAAGCACTGGAGGATCTGGATGGAGACGGTGGAAATATCACAGCATAGAAGGATCCAACACGTCCTCCACCGGAACCCAGCATCTCTCCTCCGTACCATACCCCTCCCAGTCCACGAGGTACTGAAGGCCCCTCGCCCGACGTCTCGAATCCAATATGGAACGAACGGAGTACGCCGGTGCCCCCTAGATGTCCAGAGGGGGCGGAGGAACCTCCCACACCTCAGACTCCTGAAGCAGGCCAGCCACCACCGGCCTGAGGACAGACACATGGAACGAGGGGTTAATGCGGTAATCGGGGGGAAGCTGTAACCTGTAACATACCTCGTTCACTCTCCTCAGGACTTTAAATGGCCCCACAAACCGCGGACTCAGCTTCTGACAGGGCAGGCGGAGGGGCAGGTTTAGGGTCGAGAGCCAGACCTGGTCCGGGGCCTCACTGCAGTGACGGTCTGCGCAGCGCGACGCGCTGAAGGTGGACATGTGCGGCCTCCCATGTTTCCTCCGTGTGCCGAACCAGTCATCCATCGCAGGAGCCTCGGTCTGACTCTGATGCCAAGGAGCCAGAACCGGCTGATACCCCAATACACACGGGAAGGGAGAAAGGTTAGTGGAGGAGTGGCGGAGTGAATTCTGGGCCATTTCTGCCCAGGGCACTAACGCTGCCCACTCCCCCGGCCAGTCCTGGCAATAAGACCTCAGAAACCTACCCACATCCTGATTTACTCTCTCCACCTGCCCGTTACTCTCGGGGTGAAAACTTGAGGTAAGGTTGACCGAGACACCCAGACGTTCCATGAACGCCCTCCAGACCCTCGACGTGAACTGGGGACCCGGATCAGACACTATATCCAAGACGTGTGCAAATAGAGCCTCCGCAGTCTGTAGGGCCGTAGGGAGACCGGGCAACGGGAGGAGACGACAGGACTTAGAAAAACGATCCACAACGACCAAGATCGTGGTGTTACCCTGTAAAGGAGGAAGATCAGTCAGGAATTCCACCGACAGGTGCGACCATGGCCGTTGTGGAATGGGTAAGGGTTGTAACTTACCTCTGGGCAGGTGTCTAGGAGCCTTGCACTGGGCGCACACCGAGCAGGAGGAAACATAAACCCTCACGTCCTTAGCTAAAGTGGACCACCAGAACTTCCCAATAAGACAGCGCACCGTCCGACCGATACCAGGATGATCAGAGGAGGGTGACATATGGGCCCAATAGATCAGCCGGTCGCGGACAGCAGACGGAACGTACAGACGCCCAGCCGGACACTGAAGGGGAGCGGGCTCTGTACGCAACGCCTGCTCAATGTCTGCATCTAGGCTCCACACTACCGGCGCCACCAGGCAAGAGGCTGGGAGAATGGGAGTGGGATCCATGGGCCGCTCCTCTGTGTCATACAGCCGGGACAATGCATCTGCCTTAACGTTCTGAGAGCCTGGTCTGTAGGAAAGGGTAAACACAAAATGGGTGAAAAACACGGCCCACCTTGCCTGGCGAGGGTTCAGTCTCCTCGACGCCCGGATGACCTCCAGATTGCGGTGGTCAGTCCAGATGAGAAAAGGGTGTTTAGCCCCCTCAAGCCAATGTCTCCACACCTTCAAGGCCTTGATGACAGCCAACAGCTCCCGGTCCCCCACATCATAGTTTCGCTCCGCCGGGCTGAGCTTCTTCGAGAAGAAGGCACAGGGGCTGAGCTTAGGTGGCGTACCCGAGCGCTGAGAGAGTACCGCTCCTATCCCAGCCTTGGACGTGTCCACCTCCACAAAGAACGCCAAAGAGGGATCCGGATGGGCCAACACGGGAGCCAAGGTAAACAGAGCCCTCAGGTGACTAAAAGCCCTGTCCGCCTCAGCTGACCACTGCAAGCGCACCGGGCCCCCCTTCAGCAGTGAGATAATGGGAGCTGCCACCTGACCAAACGCCTGGATAAACCTCCGGTAGTAGTTGGAAAACCCTAAGAACCGCTGCACCTCCTTTACCGTGGTGGGAGTTGGCCAATTACACACGGCTGCAATGCGGTCACTCTTCACCACCCCTGAAGTGGGAATGCGATACCCTAGGAAGGAGACGGTTGGAAGGACAGGCATTTCTCAGCCTTGACGTACAGGTCATGCTCCAACAGGCGACCAAGCACTCTGCGCACCAGGGACACATGCTCAGCGCGTGTAGCGGAGTATTTCAAGATGTCATCAATAAACACCACTACACCCTGCCCGTGCAGGTCCCTGAAAATCTCGTCTACAAAGGCTTGGAAGACTGATGGCGCATTCATCAACCCGTACGGCATGACGAGGTGCTGAAAGCCGTCTTCCACTGGTCTGCCTCTTGGATACACACCAGGTTGTAAGCGCACCTGAGATCTAGTTTAGTGAAGAAGTGCACCCTGTGCATTGACTATATCGCTGTGGCTATGAGCGGTAGCGGGTAGCTATACCTCACAGTGATCTGATTCCGACCCAGATAGTCAATGCACGGGCGTAGACCTCCCTCCTTCTTCTTCACAAAAAATAAACTTGAGGAGGCGGGTGAAGTGGAGGACCGAATGTGCCCCTGATGCAGGGATTCAGAGACATATGTTTCCATAGCCTCCGTCTCCGCCTGTGAGAGGGGATACACGTGACTCCTGGGAAGTGCAGCGTCTACCAGGAGATCTATCGCACAATTGCCCCGTCGATGAGGTGGTAATAGAGTTGCCTTCTCAAAAGAGAGCCAAATTGTCATATTCAGCGGGAATGCACACGGTGGAGACCTGGTCTGGACTTTCCACCGTAGTAGCACCAACGGAAACCCATAAACACCTACCTGAGCACTCTCGCGACCACCCCGTGAGGGCAGGCCCAGCACCACTGGAAATGCAGGAGAATCAATAAGGAAGAGACTAATTCTCTGCGCATGACCCCCCTGCGTCACCATGCATAAAGGCGCGGTGACCTCCCTAATTAACCCTGACCCTATTGATCGACTATCTAAGGCGTGAACGGGGAAGGGCACATCAACGGGAACAATAGGGATCCCTAAACTATAGGCTAAAGCACTATCAATAAAATTCCCAGCCGCGAATGAATCGACGATCGCCCTATGCTGGGAATGAGGGGAAAATTCAGGGAACGTAACAGACACAAACATATGTGCAACAGAGGGCTCTGGGTGAGAATGGTGCCGGCTCACCTGGGGTGACGCCAGAGCGCCCTGCCTGCTGCCTTGATTCCCAAAGAAACCAACCCGGCACCGACCAGCAGTGTGACCTCTGCGGCCCCAGATGGTGCACGAGCGGGAACCGCTTCCGGTATCCCTGCGCACTGCCCCTCCCAGCTCCATGGGTATCGGAGAGGAGGTGCGGGAGGATGGAACCACCAGACCCCGATCTGAACGTCCGCGAGTAGCCAGCAGGTTGTCCAGACGGATGGACAGGTCCACCAGCTGGTCAAATGTGTGGGTGGTGTCTCCCGAAGGACGTCCTCGCGCAGACTGCAGCGGTAATGGTCTATCAGGGCCCTGTTGTTGCATCCCGCGCCAGCAGCCAGGGTCCTAAACTCCAGAAAAAACTCCTGGGCGCTTCTCGTCTCCTGCCTCAGATGTCTCTACCCTCGGGCGGGTGGTCGAAGACTGCCCGGAAACGACGGGTGAACTCCTCAAACTAGTCCAATGTCGCATCTCCCTCTCTCCACACGGTGTTGGCCTACTCCAGGGCTCTCCCGGTGAGGCACGAGACGAGGGCGGACACCCTCTCACAGTCCGATGGAGCTGGGTGGACGGTGGCCAGATAAAGGTCTAATTGTAACAAGAACCCCTGGCAGTTCGCAGCCCTCCCGTCGTACTCCTGGGGCAAGGAGAGACGGATCCCACTGGGTTCAGGTGGGAAAGGAGCGCTCAGGAGAGAATAGACACCAATCAGAATCCAGGATTAGACCCTCCCGTTGTATAATATGCTGTAATCATTGATGTGTTTTAATGTGGTCCTGCTTCGTTGTGTTTGATGATGATACCAACTGCTGTGTAAACTGACGTTGGGGTTGTCTTGATGGCTTTCATACAAAGACACCCCCCATCCTAAGCTGATGTGCATATGAAACAGTAATCACAATTCCTTTACATTCCTCATTAGTAACAGGTACACTATGGGTGAATATGTATCCACACTAGATACCCTGGGGACCTTTTACTTTAATATTTTATCTGCAATCGTCCTTTCATGCCAGCTTGTGAGCCAGCGAAATCACTGGCCCCTGAAGGACATTTATGATAAATAGTATGAGGTGCTTCAAATGGGAAACGCAGGCAGTAATAAAGCTTTATCAGAGCAAATGGGTCCTAAATAGACAATGAGGCCCGAGCTGATGATGCGATACATAGTGATGAATCTCTCTCTCTGCTGCCTGCCCAGCATTTGGCTTCTGACTTGCCTTCTGTCTGTCCTCTAGAATGACCTTGTACAGGTGGATGGTCGGCTGCTGCCACTGTAGTTTGTAGTCACTGAAACTTTGTCCCAAATAGCACCCTATTCCCTATATAGTGCACTACTTTTGACCGTAGCCCGATGGGAGCCTTACGGGAGCCCTATGGGCCCTGATCAAAAGTAGTGACTCAGGGCTGTGAAGTTAAAGGCGCCTTCCGGTATCTTAAGCACAAATTGGATTTGTAACGTATCATACAAATTGCAAAAAACAAAACGTGCAGGGTCACTTTAATTGAGTATAACAGGGCACAGGTAGCCAGGCTTGGATGGCAGCTGCATGCTGAGTCTGTCATCATTAAGGCTGACCTTGGGCCACAGGACACAGAGACGGCTGAGAGGGCTTTGACTGACTGAGAGAGGAGGAAGCACTGGGGAAGGCAGAGGCTGCGTCCCAAATGGCTCCCTATTCCAAAGGACCTGGTCAAAAGTAGCCCATTATATAGGGAATTAGTGCACTTTATAGGGAATAGGGTGGCATTTGGGTTAAACCCATAGTGTGAGGGGAATAGACTATTCTTTAAATGTTTTGTAATAGTATTTTCTGTACTTCTGGAGGAAAGGGTGATGAAGGCTATAATGAGTGTGAGGGGAATAGACTTCATGATAGACTTTAATTCTGGAGGAAAGGGTGACGACATAAGGGTGTTGTTCATCATTGTGAGTATGAATAGCAATGATGTGAACTGAAAATATAATCTAGGCCATTTAGCAGATGCTTTTTTCCGAATTGATTACAGTGATGTGGGCATACATTTTACATCTGGGTGGCCCCAGGAATCAAACCCACAACCCTGACGGTGCAAGCACCTTGCTCTACCAACTGAGCTACAGAGTCCTCCAGATGGGGATGTGCATTACCACCAAGAGCAACATTGCTCCTTCTTCCTTCCTGTGGAATAATATGACCCATGGGTATTGTTTTTGTTATTTGGATAAATGTTTTATATTATATGTGTATGAAATCCAAAACTTGAATTGCGTTATTTATTAATGTTGATGTTATTAATTTTGTAACTGCCTTTCTCTTTGACGTTACAACTGTTTTAGTGTATGACAAGCGTTCATGTGCTTAGTGTGACACTGAATATGTGGGAGATCGACCAGCCAACCACACATGCAAACACTGATTTCAATCAAATGTGATTATGCCAATGAGTGTGATATTAATCCATGTAATAGTGAATTTTCTCTTGGAAGACAAGGACGTGTGCGTGTGTGTGAGAGAGAGAAAGATCATTCATCGTTCTTTCTGCTGTACTCTATAACCCACATGGATGAGTTATACAGGAAGTAGGCATTCAGTGACTTTATTCACATGCTTTATACGGTATATAGCTATTGTGAAAAGTGATTTCTTTCAGTTGAAGTATGAGGAGCAGGTGAGGACAGAATCATTCACTCTCAGAAAGATTTTGAACTTTCCTATGATTCACTCTCTTTCTGAGAGTGGATGATTCTGTCCTCATCTGCTCCTCATACTGAAAGAAATTATTCAAATTGCGCCAAAATATGTCAAATCAGGATCGTTATCAAGAAAACCCACAGAAATCAAACCCCAAACATGGTATGAAATACAATCCAACTCGGATGGTTTGTTGATTTCGTTTTTGACCCCCTTTCGAACACATTGCTCAATAAGACAGATATGCAATTAGGCTTTGATGCGAACCCAATTAGCCAGCGAACATTACTTTATGACTGTCAGTCGGTGCTGAACCATTACACTTCAAATATAGTAGCAGGTTAATGGATTAAAGACAGCCCTACCAGCTAATGGACACTTTGGCAGTGTGTCCCAAAATTCATCATATTGTTTATGTAATGTACCATAGAGGGCCCATAGAGCTTTGGTCAAAAGTAGTGCACTACAAACAAGCAAAACAAACAAGAACCATCACAGTAACCAGGGTCACTATACTTAGGATCATGTCAGTTATATTTTGTATGCATTGTTACAAGCATATCAAACAGCCATGTCACTTTAGAAACATTATGCATAATGTACATTTCCATTGAGCAGGCAAGCAACAGTACATTATAAAAAAAAACATTCTCTAGTGAGTAGTAATTTAAAGAGAAATTTCACACATTTTCAACTTCATATTCATTGTCTGTGCATCCCTTCATGGCAGCAATGTCTCCATCTGCGAATTGATTTTTTCAGCTGGCTAATGTTATAAGTACAGGATTGTCCAGAAATGGTTCCACAAACGTGACGAGGAATTTAGTTTACTGCAGTGGCTTGCCCAGTCACCAAGATCTTAATCTAATTGAGTATCTGTGGGACGAGATGGAACGAGCTATTTGGAGTAGAGATCCACTACCAGCCAACTTGACACAGCTGTGGGAAGCATTGGAGTCAACATGGGCCAGCATCCCTGTGGAACGCTTTTGACACCTTAGTAGAGTCCATGCCCCGACGAATTGAGCCTGTTCTGAGGGCAAAAGGGGGTGCAACTCAATATTAGGAAGGTGTTCTTAAACTGACAGCGTTTAAACTACTTTGCAGATATGAAACAAACAGAATCATAACATCAGTAAAAAATATCAAATTCCCAGTTTATGCTACAAAAACAACTTTATAAAAGGTTTTAAAAATGGGTTCTAACTCACCAAAAATAGAAACGTCTTCTCACTGTCAACTGCGTTTATTTTCAGCAAACTTGACGTGTAAATATTTGTGTGAACATAACAAGATTCAACAACTGAGACATAAACTGAACAAGTTCCACAGACTTGTGACTAACAGAAATGGAATAATGTGTCCCTGAACAAAGGGGTGGGGTCAAAATCAAAAGTAACAGTCAGTATCTGGTGTGGTCACCAGCTGCATTAAGTACTGCAGTGCATCTCCTCATGGACTGCACCAGATTTGCCAGTTCTTGCTGTAAGATGTTACTGCAATCTTCCACCAAGGCACCTGCAAGTTCCCGGACATTTCTGGGGGGAATGGCCCTAACCCTCACCCTCCGATCCAACAGGTCCCAGATGTGCTCAATTGGATTGAGATCCGGGCTCTTCACTGGCCAAGGCAGAACACTAACGCTCCTGTCTTGCAGGAAATCACACACAGAACGAGCAGTATGGCTGGAGGGTCATGTCAGGAAGGGTACCACATGAGGGGGGAGGATGCCTTCCCTGCAACGCACAGCATTGAGTTTGCCTGCAATGACAATAAGCTCAGTCCGATGATGCCGCCCCAGACCATGACTGACCCTCCACCTCCAAATCGATCTCGCTCCAGAGTACAGGCCTCAGTGCAACGCTCATTCCTTCGACGATAAACGCGAATCCGACCATCACCCCTGGTGAGACAAAACCGTGACTCGTCAGAGATGAACACTTTCTGCCCATAGTTGTTGCCGGTGATGTGAGGACCTGCCTTACAACTGGCTTACAAGCCCTCAGTCCAGCCTCTCTCAGCCTATTGCGGACAGTCTGAGCACTGATGGAGGGATTGTGCGTTCGTGGTGTAACTCGGGCAGTTGTTGTTGCCATCCTGTACCTGTCCCACAGGTGTAATGTTTGGATGTACCGATCCTGTGCAGGTGTTTTTACACGTGGTCTGCCACTGCGAGGACGATCAGCTGTCCGTCCTGTCTCCCTGTAGCGCTGTCTTAGGCGTCTCAAAGCATTGCAATTTATTTCCCTGGCCACATCTGCAGTCCTCATGCCTCCTTGCTGCATGCCAAAGGCACGTTCACGCAGATGAACAGGGGCCCTGGGCATCTTTCTTTTGGTGTTTTTCAGAATCAGTAGAAAGGCCTCTTTAGTGTCCTAAGTTTGAATAACTGTGACCTTAATTGCCTACCATCTGTAAGCTGTTAGTGTCTTAACAACCATTCCACAGCTTCATGTTCATTAATTGTTTATGGTTCATTGAACAAGCATGGGAAACCGTGTTTAAACACTTTACAATGAAGATCTGTGAAGTTATTAGGATTTTTATGGATTATCTTTGAAAGACAGGGTCCTGAAAAAGGGATGTTTCTTTTTTTGCTGAGTTTATTTGACTCAACATTCCATGATGAATACTAAGGCATTGCTGGCAGAATAGATGGATGCAGTTTAATGATCTAATATAATTCACCAATACATTTCTTGGTAGTCCAGAAAATAAATATTGCTTTCAGGTTGTAAATCACAGCTGGCCTGTTACATTGTTTGCTGCCTCCAATTGAAATGACTCAATATTTTGAACAAAAACGGACAAGTGTAACTAAGGCTGGGGATGTCAATTCAATCAAAAGTCAGTCATAACATGGCTAATAGGCTAGCATGCCTATTTTTGTAGCAAGCTAAAATCACAGAGCCTAACGTTAGTTAGATAGCTAGCTACCTTTTCATGTTTTTTTTTTATCAATAGGAGAGTACTGTTCCCAAATGTAAGAGGACTCCTGTGGTATTGACATATTTGCAGAAATCCAGGTGTATTTTGTGGCTTTTGGCGAATGCGTTCTAATGTTCTAAAGTTGTGCTGTTGCAACTGCATGTAAACACACAGTCCAGTTCAAAGTGAATGATGGCAGGGCCCAACTGCCTGTAAACACACAGTCCAGTTCAAAGTGAATGATGGCAGGGCCCAACTGCCTGTAAACACACAGTCCAGTTCAAAGTGAATGATGGCAGGCCCAACTGCCTGTAAACACACAGTCCAGTTCAAAGTGAATGATGGCAGGCCCAACTGCCTGTAAACACACAGTCCAGTTCATAGTAAATGATGGCAGGGCCCAACTGCCTGTAAACACACAGTCCAGTTCAAAGTGAATGATGGCAGGCCCAACTGCCTGTAAACACACAGTCCAGTTCAAAGTGAATGATGGCAGGGCCCAACTGCCTGTAAACACACAGTCCAGTTCAAAGTGAATGATGGCAGGCCCAACTGCCTGTAAACACACAGTCCAGTTCAAAGTGAGTGATGGCAGGCCGAACTGCCTGTAAACACACAGTCCAGTTCATAGTGAATGATGGCAGGCCCAACTGCCTGTAAACACACAGTCCAGTTCAAAGTGAATGATGGCAGGCCCAACTGCCTGTAAACACACAGTCCAGTTCATAGTGAATGATGGCAGGCCCAACTGCCTGTGAACACACAGTCCAGTTCATAGTGAATGATGGCAGGCCCAACTGCCTGTAAACACACAGTCCAGTTCATAGTGAGTGATGGCAGGCCCAACTGCCTGTAAACACACAGTCCAGTTCAAAGTGAATGATGGCAGGCCCAACTGCCTGTAAACACACAGTCCAGTTCAAAGTGAATGATGGCAGGCCTGTGTGGCAAATGGCTTGCTTGCATAAAGGCATACTGTAGCTCTGATTTGGCTATGGTGCACCGTTCTGGGTAAACTCTTGGACGGGACAGATGTTTGTATTAGGTTTTATTTACTGCAGTGTTTCTTAATTGTCTGGACCCATGGCGGCTTTCCCACTCTATATTGCTATAGAATTTTCAAAAATCCCTTAGTATACATACAGTGGATTCGGAAAGTATTCAGACCCCCTTTTCCACATTTTATTACGTTACAACCTTATTCTAAACAATTGTTTTTTTTAAATGCCCTCATTCATCTACAGACAATACCCCATAATAACAATGCCAAAACAGGTTTTTAGAAATGTTAACTAATTTATTAAAACTAAAAAACATAAGATACCTTACTTACATTTACATAAGTATTCAACCACAAAACGAAAACAGGTTTTGAGATTTTTGCGAATGTAAAATAGAAAAGAAAACATAAATACCTTATTTACATAAATATTCAGACCCTTTTTCTATGAGATTCTAAATTGAGCCCAGGTGCATCCTGTTTCCATTGATCATGCTTGAGATGTTTCTACAACTTGATTAGATTCCACCTGTGGTAAATTCAATTGATTGGACATGATTTGGAAAGGCACACACCTGTCTATATAAGGTCCCACAGTTGACAGTGCATGTCAGAGCAAATACCAAGCCATGAGATTGAAGGAATTGTCCGTAGAGCTCCGAGACAGGATTGTGTCGAGGCACAGATCTGGGGAAGGGTACCAAAAAATGTCTGCAGCAGTGAAGGTCCCCAAGAACACCGTTGCCTCCATCATTCTAAAATGGAAGAAGTTTGGAACCACCAAGACTCTTCCTAGAGCTGGCCACCCAGACAAACTGAGCAATGGGGGAGAAGGGCATTGGTCAGGGAGATGACCAAGAACCCAATGGTCACTCTGACAGTGCTCCAGAGTTCCTCTGTGGAGATGGGAGAACCTTCCAGAAGGACAACCATCTCTCTGCAGCACTCCACCAATCAGGCCTTTATGGTAGAGTGGCCAAACGGAAGCCACTCCTCAGTAAAAGGCATATGACAGCCTGCTTGTAGTTTGCCAAAAGGCACCTAAAGGACTCTCAGACCATGAGAAACAAGACTCTCTGGTCTGATGAAACCAAGATTGAACTCCTTGGACTGAATGCCAAGCGTCACATCTGGAGAAAACCTGGCATCATCCCTACAGTGAAGCGTGGTGGTGGCAGCATCATGCTGTGGGGATGTTTTTCAGTGGCAAGACTGGGAGACTAGTCAGGGGCAATGCTAAGATGTACAGAGCAAAGTACAGAGAGATCCTTGATGAAAACCATCTCCAGAGCACTCAGGACCTCAGACTGGGGTGAAGGTTCACCTTCCAACAGGACAACAACCATAAGCACACAGCCAAGACAATGCAGGAGTGGCTTCGGGACAAGTCTTCGGGACAAGAGAACCTGATCAAACATCTCTGGAGAGACCTGAAAATAGCTGTGCAGCGATGCTACCCATCCAACCTGACAGAGCTTGAGAGGATCTATAGAGAAGAATGGGAGAAACTCCCCAAATACAGGTGTGCCAAGCTTGTAGCGGCATACCCAAGAAGACTCGAGGCTGTAATTGCTGCCAATTTTTCTTCAACAAAGTACTGAGTAAAGGGTCTGAATACTTATGTAAATGTTATATTTCAGTTTTTATTTATATATAAATTTGCAAAAAAAAAAAAAAAATCCTGTTTTTGCTTTGTCATTTTGGGGTATTGAGTGTAGATTGATGAGGGAATTTAAAAAAAAATCCATTTTAGAATATGGCTGTAACATAACAAAATGTGTAAAAAGTCAAGGGGTCTGAATATTTTCTGAATGCATTGTAATTCCCAAACATTCTAAGAATGTATGAAAATGTGAAAATGACCAAGTCTAAGCGCTCGCTTGTCAGAAATGTTTTAAAAATGTGTAATTCTTCCTGGGGGTGTATATGAACAGATTTGAATACGATTTTATGTTGCTAAAATGCTGTCAGTTCCACTTTAATGTTTTGTACTATCAGTGTAGGATGCTATTGTGTGGCCCTCAAATTTGTCCTCTAACAGTTTATCTGCACGGTGCAATAGCTTTCTGGCAGATCAGAGAGAGAGAGATGCTTTGAATATGGGATAACTTTTGGCTCGTCGGCCAACAAATCCCATATGCATTGTGCCAATGGCAATTAACACAAAACCTGGCAAGACCCAGTCAATTAATCAAATGGCTGGTGGTAGTCAAAAAGCCATAAATCCGATCCTGCTGACTGCATTGTCTGATGACACAACATACCCTCCTCTCTTAGACAGTCAGGCCTAGCTTAAATCAGCATAGCTGACATCCACATGATACACAATTACATGTATTGCCACTGCAATAATGGACTGTATGGCATTCTGTCATGGATTACTGGCACAAAAGGGCCAAGAGTTTTATATATAAGGACATGGATAAATGGCAATGGAATAGTGGTTATGTCCTCAATGGCACCCTCGTCCCTACATAGTGCAGGTATGTTGAGAAGAGCCCTATGGGTGCCATTGGGGATACCATTGGGGACACACAGGTGTCTTTCCTTGCTCCAGCAGGCTCTGAGAAGTGGTCACTAGCAAGGTCCATCATGGTTGCGACCCCAATAGCATCCAATTCCCTATATAGTGCACTACTTTGGACAAGGACCCGGGGTCTATAGGGCTCTGGTCAAAAGTAGTGCACTATATAGGGAATAGGGTGCCATTCGGGACAAAGGCATATTTACAAAGTACGTTCCCTTCCTCTTGCAACCTACAAGGTCTCATTCATAAATAGGCATAAATATTCATGAGATGTCATCTTTTGATTTAACGTCTGAACACCAAAAAACTAGAAAACCAAATGCAAGGCAGCTGTGACCCCTCAGACTGGATGTCAGGTGTGTTTATGAAGGGGCCATGTTGATAATGAGGCCAAGGCAGGGGTCAACCCCAATTAAACAGTGCAGGATGGAGAGTTACGGTTTGTCACTACACTGTGGTTTGATAAGGCCAATGGGACAAACCTAGCCTCGGAAGCGCAAGCTTTGAGTCAACAAGACAAGAAGGATGGTCCTGCAAGACTAATGCACATCCATAGCAATTTTGTGCTTCTCAAGAGAGACACTCCTATTGCTATGATATATGTACAGTTGAAGTCGGAAGTTTACATACACCTTAGCCAAATACATTTAAACTCAGTTGTCTTGAGGTGTTGCTTCAATATATCCACACAATTTTCCTCTAAACATAACGATTGTCATTATGGCCAAACAGTTCTATTTTTGTTTCATCAGACCAGAGGATATTTCTCCAAAAAGTATGATCTTTGTCCCATGTGCAGTTGCAAAACGTTGTCTGGCTTTTTTATGTCGGTTTTGGAGCAGTGGCTTTTTCCTTGCTGAGCGGCCTTTCAGGTTATGTCGATACAGGACTCGTTTTACTGTTCATATAGATACTTTTGTACATGTTTCCTCCAGCATCTTCAGGAGGTCCTTTGCTGTTGTTCTGGGATTGATTTGCACTTTTCGCAGAGGGGGAACATTATCAGAACGGAAGTGAAATCAGACCTGCTTTCATATACTTTATGTGCAGAATCTATTATTTAAAGATAACGGCCTTGAACCATCCCTTATACAGCAGTATTGATAAATCAACACACACATCATGTCACACCCTGATCTGTTTCACCTGTTCCTGTTATTGTCTCCACCCCCTCCAGGTGTCGCTTATTTTCCCTGGTGTATTTATCCCTGTGTTTCCTGTCTCTCTGTGCCAGTTTGTCTGGTATGTTTAGTCAAGTCAACCAGCGTGTTTTTCCCATACTGCTTTTTCTATTCTCCTTTTTCTAGTCCTCTTGGTTTTGACCCTTGCCTGTTTCTGGACTATGTACCTGCCTACCTGACCATTCTGCCTGCCTTGACCACGAGCCTGTCTGCCACTCTGTACCTCCTGGACTCTGAACTGGTTTTGGCCTTTTACCTGTCCACGACCATTCTCTTGCCTACCCCTTTGGATGAAAAAACATTGTAAGACTCCAACCATCTGCCTCCTGTGTCTGCATCTGGGTCTTGCCTTGTGCCTTGCTACATCATCAATAGTTAAATCATAAATATTTGACATTTCTGCTGTAGCCTTGTATTGATGCCTTAATAAGAAATTTCATCAGGTCCTCCTGATTAAAGCAACAGGTTCTTTAAGCTACTTTTGTTCATACCACTACTAAGACTGCTGCACTTAGCTCTAGAAGTGCACTCTAGACAAAGAAGATACCAAGAAAGATAATATGCTATTGGATTCAATGCTTTTTGAGTTGTTTACAAGAAAAAAACACTTTGGAGGGGCCACCAAGGGCATTAGCGGTGACAGATCAATACGTTTTCTGAGTAGGCCTACAGATAGAAGCTGACAAGGTAAAAATCTGTCGTTCTGCCTCTGAGCAAGGCAGTTAACCCACTGTTCCCCAGTAGGCAGTCATTGTAAATAAGAATTTGTTCTTAACTGACTTGCCTAGTTAAATAAATAAATATTTTTTTTATAAATACAGGATGTTAATTTGATCACCCCATTGCAGGAGAACTTTCCTGCGATGCAGGAAATGTAAAATGTGTAGGGTATTTGAGATTTAAAAGGGCTTCTGAAGGTTGTAGTTTCCATTTTGAAATGTCAGACTTAATTTTCCCTGACAAAAAAGGAATTAACCCTTACAAAAATGTCCATTAATTACATTCCACACAATAATTAAACATGTCCAATTGCTGCAGGATAATTTCCTTGCTGTAGCAAACTGGCTGAAATTAAGATCCTACTTCTATACAGGGACAATTACAACTACTTTGGTACTTTTAGAAGACCATAGTGAACTATTATGGGACAGATTGTTAGATTGACTGTTGACAGTAGAACATTATTTTCAATCATTGAGATAACTGTGCACAGTTTTCCAACAGTATTCAGGTTCAAGGAAAAATATAGAAAATAATGTACCAGTCAACAATTTGTAACAATCCCAGGAGTTTGGGTAGAACGTGCTCGCGGCAATGACTGGAATTGATGGGATGACATCCTAATACATCAACCAGTTTTACCCGTCTCAAGACCCACTGGTTGATGTTATTTATAAAACTCTCTTAGGCCTCACACCCCCCTGTCTGAGATATCTACTGCAGCCCTCATCCTCCACATACAACACCTGTTCTGCCAGTCACATTCTGTCCCCAAAGCACACACATCTCTGGGTCGCTCCTGTTTTCAGTTCGCTGCAGCTAGCGACTGGAACAAGCTGCAACAAACACTCAAACTGGACCGTTTTATTTCAATCTCTTCATTCAAAGACTCAATCATGGACACTCTTACTGACAGTTGTGGCTGCTTTGCATGATGTATTGTTGTCTCTAACGTCTTGCCCTTTGTGCTGTTGTCTGTGCCCAATCATTTTTGTACCATGTTTTGTGCTGCTACCATGTTATGTTGCTGCCTTTCTATGTTATCTTAGGTCTCTCTTTATGTAGTGTTGTGTTGTCTATCTTGCCGTGATGTGTGTTTGTCCTATATTTTTGTTTAATGTATTTTTAATCCCAGCCCCCGTCCCCGCAGGAGGTGTTTTGCCTTTTGGTAGGCCGTCATTGTAAATAAAAATTTGTTCTTAACTGACTTGCCTAGTTAAAGGTTAATACATTTTAAAAAATATGTGTTTGATGTCATTCCATTTGTGTCGTTCCAGCCATTATTATGAGCCTTTCTCCCCTCCCCAGCCTCCTGTGATAACAATTTAACAGCATAACAATTTCTCCTGTAGGGTGTTTTTCCTCTTATCTACCATTTTGTAAATCCAGGAAAAAAAGATTTGTTGAAAACACTTCCAGTCAAGGATCAATTTAATTTTGCTGAAAAGCACCAGAGGACATCAGAAAGAGAGTCATTTTTCCACATGTATCAACTCTCAATGAAAACCACCTGACTGCCTTAAGCTTTCTACAAATTAAACTATTGCTCTTTATGGCTCATTCAAACCTGCATTCCTTTGAAATACATAGTCACTAACAACAGGCAAGTGGTGAAATGTCTTTGACACAAGTTGTATCATATAATTTGTGTAGATGTATTGTCTTGCCATGCTACGCTGTATCAACCCATAATGTCAGTAATGGTATAGGCAGGCACGTGCACCGATAGAGGTCTACCAGTGCCCGAGCACCTGCCCCTTTGGCCAATGGTATAAATGACAAATTAACAATTTGGTATACTATGTTTTTTTGTTGTTGTCATTGTTGTTCAGAACCCACAGCCCGCAAATGTTGCACCTACCCCTGTCTGTACACAGCAGTGGGTATAGGGAGCAAAGCACCAACATCTCCTCTGCTGCTGATGGGGATTGTGATTTCTCAGTGTTGATATTGACCTACAAAGAAATTATTGTTTGAGTTGTATCCAAGATGTATCAGATCTGGGATTTCAATTAAATTCAAGCCCTTTTCAAGATGATAGGGGGGGAAACCACGTGACATCAAACTCCATCATAGTCTAGGAAATGACCTTGAGAAATGTGTACCTGTCATTTACCTGTTATTTACGTCATCCAGTCCGCTGTGCTGTCAAATCTCACTAGCTTTGGTTTACACAATTGTGCGACTGTCTACCAGAGAAACGGTTACACATGGGGACTAAAAAAGGCTTCTCTACAAATGTAGTACATTTTACATATCGCTTTTGAAGCCCTGTAATACTGTATGGCCATGCATCCTTGCCTTTCTTTGTGTTTTCCATGTACCCTTTCAAAGCTCTAGTGTTTGTCTGGCTGTTCACCCGCATACAGTATTGATATTGAATCACTGGAGAATTCCACGTCTGATAGTAATCTTCACTTTGGCGATGATCCAGCAAAACCGCTTAGGCAGAATACTCTCCAGGACAGTGGTCGTAGAAGCCCACAGGAGGTGCTGGCTTTTGTTCTTGCGTAGCACTAATACATGATTTTTGGTTAGTTGAATCAGGTGTGTTAGTACAAAGTTTCCAGGACCAGAATTGAAGAACATATGTTCTTAGAGCTAACATTATACAGGTCTTTAACCTCTCTAAATACCTTACTTTCATACACAAGTAATTAGCATATGCCTGTCAAATGAGAGGGGAAGCGAATAACTCAAGTTTATTCTCAGCTACGTATTCAATATTGCATCTCTGACATTCATTTCCCGTTTGAATGGTTTCCTAAAGATGAAATAAAAATATATTTTCCTCTTGGATAAATTGCTCCCTCTTGTTAATCAAAGTAAATATCAGGATCCTCTGTGCTGATGATAATGGTTTATAGTTCTGCCTCTCTTTCTCCCCACTCCCTCTCTGTTCTCTCTCACCTTCCCCTCTCTCTCTCTCTCTTGCTCTCTCTGTCTCTCGCTGTCTCACTCTACTTTCTCTCTCTCACTCTCTTTTCTCGCTCTCTCTCTTTTCTCTCACTGCCCCACAAACCACATAGCTGCTAGTGAGTAAGAGGACAACAGGGAGAGGCGGTAAACTGTAATGAAATATCCAGGGCTAATCCGTATGGGATTGATGTGCTACACCTATAAATAGTCCTCCTGCCGCCTAGAAATTATGGTAAAATGTTGCTGTCGGCCTGAGTGGGGGATGGCCAGGGTTTGACAGGCTGTGGTCTGTGTTAATGGTATTAATGGTATTAACACAGACCACAGCCTGTCAAACCCTGGCCATCCCCCATCCTTCCCCCTCGGGGACCAGCCCAGGGAGACTCCTGGGACAATATGAAACATTTCCTCTTCTCCCAAAAATGTAATGATGTGGCTTTATTGAGAGAGGAGCAGAGAGAGGGGTCCTGTTGTCATTTCCTTTACAATTACAGACATGATGAAAAGAGGGCTAAGGGGCTATGATCAAACCCTATATCCCAACCCGATTACTCCGTTCTGCCACCTCTGGTCTCTGGGCCCTCCCATCCGCTCAGGCCAGTCAAAACTCTTCTCTGTACTGGCACCCCAATGGTGGAACTAGCTTTCCCCTAAAACCAGGACAGTGGAGTCCCTTCCCATCTTTAAAAAATGTCTGAAACCCTACCTCTTTGAAAAGTATCTTAAATAACTCTCATGGCACTCAGACTTAGAAAGTTGGCTGTCAGAAGTTTAACAATGAAAGTTTACTTTAATTAGTCTATCTGCATATTCAAGACATGGCATACAAGAGTGTGCTGAGATACCCAATGTGACCATACTATATATACTGTATATATATTGAACAACCTTGTGTTACAGAGAGAAACAAAAAAGTGCAATTTGAAGCCTTATGGCATTAAGTTGTCTATTGTATACGTATATTTGTGTATTGTCTAAAAAACAAAATAAAATTAGAATAATGATAAAAAAGTGGCTCTGGATAAGAGTGTCTACTAAATGACTCAAATGTGAAAGTAAAATGTAGAGAAAAGAGAAAGGAGTTTCAAACGGTCTGGCCTTCGGGTCTGTCTGACTACCAGCTGCAGCCGGGGTCAGTTCATTTCCTGCACATTGTATTCGCCAAGAATCACTCCGTTCAAGTACTTTGTCGAGAACAAAGGGTGAATATGTGCCTCAGCTTGAAAGCATTTCCCACAGCACTTACCTGTATTGGATAAATGTGGTTCGACAGAGCTCGCAGGTCATCCCCAGATCAGAGGCAAAAGCAAAGCACTGTGTTCTAACAAACAGAATGTTGTTTGCACTACATGGATATGAACAGTCATTCAGCAGTCAGAAGGTAACTTGCCATGTCCAATTAAGTTGAAAGAGGTTACTTTTTTAAAGTTATGCCAATTTTCTTGTCGATATCTGTTGTCATCCTCGGGTCATATTGTGGATAATACAGTGGGTTTTTTTTTAAGCGTTCTGATGCACTGAATGCTGTTTGCGCAGTTCCTACAGATACATGTGAATGACATTCATTGTAAAGTACAAGGAACATGTTCTACTGCCTTCTGAAACTGAAACACATATTATAGCAGGCCATTTACTGGTTTATAGAGCTGTCAACTAACAAAAGTAGCTATATTAATGAGTGAACAACACTATTATATATATAAAGGCATTGTCAGTAAGCACAGTTGCAGTCACTTCTGAACATCATTCCTCATTAAGTCAATGTTAGCAGATCTGTTAACCCACAGGAATGATTGCCATTGTGTGTTGATTAATGTGTTGAGAGGCTGAATAACCGTCAGTGTTTCGTCCAATTAGAAGGTTACACTTTTAATTGCATCCAGGAGATACAGGACTCTGTCTTTAACCCCACGTACCCAGTGGTCACCCTTCATTCAGGGCAGGTAGTAACCAAAGAAGTGTTGAAGATTCTTCAAAGTAGCCCCCCTTTGCCTTGATGACAGCTTTGTACACTCTTAGCATTGTCTCAACCAGCTTCATGAGGTAGTCACCTAGAATGCATTTCAATTAACAGGTGTGCCTTGTTAAAAGTTCATTTGTGGACCTTGTGAATATGCTTGAGGAAACAGGTGCAAAAGTATCTATATCCACAGGAAAACTAGTTCTATATTGACATAATCTGAAAGGCCGCTCAGCAGGGAAGAAGACCCTGCTCCAAAACCACCATAAAAAAGCCAGACTACAGTTTGCAACTGCACATGGGGACAAAGATCGTACTTTTTGGAGAAATGTCCTCTGGTCGGATGAAACACAAATATAACTGTTTGGCCATAATGACCATCGTTATGTTTGGAGGAAAAAGGGGGAGGATTGCAAGCCGAAGAACACCATCCCAACCGTGATGCACAGGGGTGGCAGCATCATGTTGTGGGGGTGATTTGCTGCAGGATGGATTGGTGCACTTCACAAAATAGATGGCATCATGAGGCAGGGAAATGTATGTGGATATATTGTAGCAACATCTCAAGACATCAGTCAGGAAGTTAAAGCTTGGTCGCAAATGGGTCTTCCAAATGGACAATGACCCCAAGCATACTTCCAAAGTTGTGGCAAAATGGCTTAAGGACAACGTCTAGGTATTAGAGCAGCCATAACAAAGCCCTGACCTCAATCCTATAGAAAATGTGTGGGTAGAACGGAAAAAGCGTGTGTGAGCAAGGAGACCTACAAACCTGACTCAGTTACACCAGCTCTGTCAGGAGGAATGGGACAAAATTCACCCAACTTATTGTGGGAAGCTTGAGGAAGGCTACATGAAACGTTTGACCCAAGTGAAACAATTTAAAGGCAATGCTACCAAATACTAATTGAGTGTATGTAAACTTCTGACCCACTGGGAATGTGATGAAAGAAATAAAGCTGAAATAAATCATTCTCTCTCCTATTATTCTGACATTTCACATTCTTAAAATAAAGTGGTGATCCTAACTGACCTAAAACAGGAAATTTTGACTAGGATTAAATGTCAGGAATTGTGAAAAACTGAGTTAAAATGTATTTGGCTAAGTTGTATGTAAACTTCCAACTTCAACTTTACATTCTAAAATCGCCACTGCATGTACCAATAGACAGCCCTCGTCTCAGCTTTCACACACACACGTACACACAAGTACGCACGTATCCGTGAACGCACGCATGTACATGTAACCAATGTGAAATGGCTAGCTAGTTAGCAGTGGTGCACGCTAATAGAGTTTCAAACGGTGACGAGTATTTATTCCTCTTGCTCTGCAAGGGCCGCGGCTTTTGTGGAGCGATGGGTAACGATGCTTCGAGGGTGACTGTTGTCTGTGTGCAGAGGGTCCCTGGTTAGAGGCGAGGAGAGGGACGGAAGCTATACTGTTACATACACACACATCAAACCATGTCATCATGTTCATAAAGAGTACATTATTTATCTCCTCCATTTGTATGGAATATTTCATATTTGCAGTGACTTATTGAGAGTAAATGTCAGGGACTTATTGAGAGTAAATGTCAGGGACTTATTGAGAGTAAATGTCAGGGACTTATTGAGAGTAAATGTCAGGGACTTATTGAGAGTAAATGTCAGGGACTTATTGAGAGTAAATGTCAGGGATCTTGGGACCACAAGGTATTGATGGGATCAGTGTGAATTCATCCCTACAGTGCCTTCAGAAAGTATTCATACCCCTTGATTTATTCTACATTTTGTTGTGTTACAGCCTGAATTCAAAATGGATTAAAAGCTTAAAGTGTAAGATAATATACAGAATTGTTTTAAGATGGTCATACCTGTCACGATCGTCCTCCTCTTCGTCTGAAGAGGAGAGGCGAGAAGGATCAGAGGACCAATATGCGGCGTGGTAAGTGTCCATGGTGAATCTTTAATAAAGAAAGACTGAACACTATGCAAAAGAGTAACGAAAACAATAAACCAAATACGACCGTGAAGCTACAAAATGAGACCTGTGCTGACACAAGCCACTAACATAGACAATCACCCACAAACAAACAGTGCAACCCAGGCTACCTAAGTATGATTCTCAATCAGAGACAACTAATGACACCTGCCTCTGATTGAGAACCATACTAGGCCGAAAACATAGAAATGCCCCAAAACATAGAAAAACAAACATAGACTGCCCACCCAACTCACGCCCTGACCATACTAAATAAATACAAAACAACGGAAATAAAGGTCAGAACGTGACAATACCATGGATATTTTAGCTATTTGATTTGGAATTTTAGGACCACTTTAGGTATCCCCCAAAAATATTAAAATATTATTTGATAAAATATTGAATTTGGCCTTTACTACTATAGCCTATTGAAACACATTGAATAACACATTCATAAAAAATAAATCATCAGGAATAACGTTTTGAAGTGTCTGTCCCAAAATCTAGGAGATATATAAGAAAGCTAAGGAAATACTTGTGTTTTTTGGACACATAATTAACCGCTTATTTTTGTTGTCACAAAACTACCGTTCCTCCAAACTTCCATTAATTTGAATGGGTTACCTTCAGACGAGTCCCGTGACACTTCTGTAGATCGTTGAGAAAAATAGGGAACAACATGGTGTTTGTGAGAGTCTCCCCTTTCCACATATTAGTTTATAGCCCAAACGGTTCGGACACTAGAGACAGAAGTTGGCACATCAGCGTTATAGATTTTCGGGATATCTCTAGCTGAAACTGATGGATTTTGATGGGGATTTTTTCATTATGTTACTTAGATTGACGCAAGGGTTAACCAACTTGTTTTCAGGTTGTTTATGCTTCTTTATTTTTACCCATCCACCAACAGGTGCTCTTCTTTGCGAGGCATTGGAAAACCTCCCTGGTCTTTGTGGTTGAATCTGTGTTTTTGAAATTCACTGCTGAACTGAGGGACCTTTGATAATAGTATGTGTGGGGTACAGAGATGAGGTAGTCATACAAAAATAATGTTAAGCACTATTATCACACACAGAGTGAGTCCATGCAACTTATTATGTGACTTGTTAAGCACATTTTTACTCCTGAACTTATTTATGCTTGCTATAACAAAGGGAATACTTATTGGCTCAAGACATTTTAGCTTTTCATTTTTAATTCATTTGTAAAATGTCTAAAAACATAATTCCACTTTCACATTATGGGGTATTGTGTGTAGGCCAGTGACCAAAAATTTTAAGTTTAATTCAATTTAAATTCAGGCTATAACACAAGAAAATGTGGACAAGGTAAAGGGGTGTGAATACTTTCTGAAGGCTCTGTATGTATACTGACTGGGCTGCCTCCCACCCTCCCACACAATATATCCATCTCCATGTATCACTGGAGATCTATTCACACTTAGAGAGGTCCTGCAGGACCTCACCACAATCAGCCTTCACACAGCCGACTGTCAGGCTGTCCCACTATAGACTCAAATCTTATTTGAAAGGTTCAGTTGAACGTGAAATTAATTCATTGCTGTATGTTTGGCAGATGTCATAATACTTCATATTCATTCTGAATAGAAAGCTGTTTTTGATGGACATTGACATTAAAAGCTTATGTTCCGTCAAAAGAATGTTGTCAATATATTAGTTTTTCGACAGGTAGCTTAGAATCACTGAATAAATATTTTTTTTGTAATTTCACATCCCGTTTGTATCAGTCAGGGCGGTTTGTGGGAGAGATACATGAAGCCTCCATCTTGGTACACACCACCCACCCAGCACATCACAGCAAAGTTTCACTGTGTTACATGAGGAGAGTTATGCCTGACTGACTGAGCAAAACAGTTCATTTACAATTCAGGACATGCAGAGGGGTGATTCAAATTGAAAAAGGCACCGTGGCAACAATGTTATGACTGTCATCAGGCCCTAATACAGTGGGGCAAAAAAGTATTTAGTCAGCCACCAATTATGCAAGTTCTCCCACTTAAAAAGATGAGGCCTGTAATTTATCATAGGTACACTTCAACTATGACAGACAAAAAGAGAATAAAGATCCAGAAAATCACATTGTAGGATTTTTTATGAATTTATTTGCCAATTATGGTGGAAAATAAGTATTTGGTCAATAACAAAAGTTTATCTCAATACTTTGTTATATAACCTTTGTTGGCAATGACAGAGGTCAAACGTTTTCTGTGAGTCTTCACAAGGTTTTCACACACTGTTGCATGTATTTTGTCCCATTCCTCCATGCAGATCTCCTCTAGAGCAGTGATGTTTTGGGGCTGTTGCTGGGCAACACAGACTTTCAACTCCCTCCAAAGATTTTCTATGGGGTTGAGATCTGGAGACTGGCTAGGCCACTCCAGGACCTTGAAATGCTTCTTACGAAGCCACTCCTTCGTTGCCCGGGCGGTGTGTTTGGGATCATTGTCATGCTGAAAGACCCAGCCACGTTTCATCTTCAATGCCCTTGCTGATGGAAGGAGGTTTTCACTCAAAATCTCACGATACATGGCCCCATTCATTCTTTCCTTTACACGGATCAGTCGTCCTGGTCCCTTTGCAGAAAAACAGCCCCAAAGCATGATGTTTCCACCCCCATGCTTCACAGTAGGTATGGTGTTCTTTGGATGCAACTCAGCATTCTTTGTCCTCCAAACACGACGAGTTGAGTTTTTACCAAAAAGTTATATTTTGGTTTCATCTGACCATATGACATTCTCCCAATCTTCTTCTGGATCATCCAAATGCTCTCTAGCAAACTTCAGTCGGGCCTGGACATGTACTGGCTTAAGCAGGGGGACACGTTTGGCACTGCAGGATTTGAGTCCCTGGCGGCATAGTGTGTTACTGATGGTACGCTTTGTTACTTTGGTCCCAGCTCTCTGCAGGTCATTCACTAGGTCCCCCCGTGTGGTTCTGGGATTTTTGCTCACCGTTCTTGTGATCATTTTGACCCCACGGGGTGAGATCTTGCATGGAGCCCCAGATCGAGGGAGATTATCAGTGGTCTTGTATGTCTTCCATTTCCTAATAATTGCTCCCACAGTTGATTTCTTCAAACCAAGCTGCTTCCCTATTGCAGATTCAGTCTTCCCAGCCTGGTGCAGGCCTACAATTTTGTTTCTGGTGTCCTTTGACAGCTCTTTGGTCTTGGCCATAGTGGAGTTTGGAGTGTGACTGTTTGAGGTTGTGGACAGGTGTCTTTTATACTGATAACAAGTTCAAACAGGTGCCATTAATACAGGTAACGAGTGGAGGACAGAGGAGCCTCTTAAAGAAGAAGTTACAGGTCTGTGAGAGCCAGAAATCTTGCTTGTTTATAGGTGACCAAATACTTATTTTCCACCATAATTTGCAAATAAATTCATTAAAAATCATACAATGTGATTTTCTGGATTTTTTTTCTAATTTTGTCTGTCATAGTTGAAGTGTACCTATGATGAAAATTACAGGCCTCTCTCATCTTTTTAAGTGGGAGAAATTGCACAATTGGTGGCTGACTAAATACTTTTTTACCCCACTGTATATCATTAGAAATCATAGCAAAGGAAAATGGATGACAGGGTAGAGGAAATAAGTTAGTGCATCGAGAACGGTTGTGTTTACATTGATGAGGTACGACAGGAAACTGAAGGGAGAGGCACCGTAGTTTAAGAACAAACTAAACTGAGGAGGAGAACAAGCAGTCTAAATCTTTAACAGTGTTCATGGGGGGAAAATATAAAAAATATAAAAAATAGGTGGACAGTTTGGAGCAACCATGTTTTCTTGAATAAACATTGAAAAATGTAAAAACCTGAAAACAAATTGGTACTGTGGTACTAAATAATTCAACCACTCTTTGTATTGCTACATGAATCGGTGTTCACAAAAAAATTGCATCAATAGTATTCAGAAGCGTTGTGTAGGTAGCATTCATTACTTTAATATCATAATTCGACTTTTGGCGTCATGACTCCCACTAAGTAAAACCATAGAAATAGTCCTCAAGTACAATAGTGTTAAAGGCTCTGCGTCAATCTGATGTCTGACGTGCACGTACAGCATTTACTGTAATGCAACCTCTGCAGACTTCAGGGTTTTCATACTTCTTGCGAAGTCAGTTTGTGTTTATACAGAACCTCCCGCCCCCACCTACCGTCAACCAATCATGTTAATGGTGAGCTTTAAGGAGCCTTCCGCATTGTTGCAACATTTGAGAGGTGCACAGAAATGCGGTAAGGAGCTTGATTTGTCCTCTGCATGCCTCTGGAGGCACCGAAATTGCGCCACACTCTCCACACAGCCTCCGTCCACATTTCCAGATCAAGCATAAATTAGCTTTTAGGATGATAAGATGAAGCACATTGCACTGACACTCAATACTCCAAAGGTTGTTATTGGTTTTGTACAAAAGTGCTCAGTGGCGCAGCATACTGCTGAGATGGAACTTGTTGACTACCTGTTGACTCTATCAATGGCACAAACTTGTCACTAATTATCCGGACTGCCCAGATACGCTCATTCACACCTTTTGTATTTAAATCCTGGCAAGAAATTCCTACATTTCTTTCCTGTTGTGTGCGTTCAAGTTAAGAGTAAGTTTGTTTCCTATTTTCCATGTTTATTGTAGTTACCTAACAATGTAATTTTCATCATTTGAGATGTGTTTTAATAGCTTTGTCCTTATCAACATTACCTTTTATGTTATGCAACCTGACATGATGCCTCTCCTTTGTTGCAGAATCACACACCTTTACCATATCCAACCACCAGTCCTCTCTGTCGTCTGCTTGCTCTCTGACCGGAGCTGAGTACACCTGGTGACATCTATCCAACCAGTTAAATATCTTGGTTTCCTTTTTCCATCCACCACGGCAAACAGTTGCCTCCTCACCTGAAGGACTGTGTGGTTGGTCACTGTAGGGAGTGGAAATGCAAATGATGATACAAATCCTCTACCCACAATCCTTTGCAATCACACTGAAACCATACAGTCTGGGGTACAAGACAGGGTTGTTTATTTTTTCTGTCTTAAATGGAAAGCATTAATTAAACCCTGACTGGAGTTCACATACATTTTCACAGTAAGTAGACAAAAGGAAGTGTGACTTCACTCCCTTGTTCCTTTGTTCTCTGATGGCTTTTGGGGGAGACTCCTTTTCCTGTGCACTTAGAATTCCATTTCCTTTGGTTCCCCCACACCGGACCCTTCCCTCTGTGTCCCTTGGACTGCTCCTGTCTGAGATGTGCTGTGGACAAGGTCCTCTCCTGTCTGAGATGTGCTGTGGACAAGGTCCTCTCCTGTCTGAGATGTGCTGTGGACAAGGTCCTCTCCTGCCTGAGATGTGCTGTGGACAAGGTCCTCTCCTGTCTGAGATGTGTTTTGGACAAGGTCCTCTCCTGTCTGAGATGTGCTGTGGATAAGGTCCTCTCCTGTCTGAGATGTGCTGTGGATAAGGTCCTCTCCTGTCTGAGATGTGCTGTGGACAAGGTCCTCTCCTGTCTGAGATGTGCTGTGGATAAGGTCCTCTCCTATCTGAGTTGTAGAAATGCACTCCACCTCAGCCTCTCTTCCTGCCATTCTCTGGCACTTCCCCAGGAAGCATCTGCTTTTCTCTGACAAAGAAACACTGCCACAGAACCTAAATAATAGTAATTTACTTAGTAGACAATGAATACTCTGTATATCCCAAGTGGGGTCCCCCCTGAACGCCTCACTAAGTCAAGTTGCTATACAATGACACAATGACTTTCTGAGTTTCGTGTTTTAGGGTTGATAAAAATCAAAGCACACATTAGCGAGGGTCTATTTCCTGAGGGAATTAATCATACTTCTGCTTTTTATCATCACATCCTGATACCAGGACAGTATCAGCAGGCTGGCATATCCTCTCACAAGTTTCAAGTTGGATCTCAGCACCCATTTGTGACACTGGTTCTTTTCTTTATTATGCAAACCTTTTCTGTGAAGGAAAACTTCCTGCATTTCCCACAACAGAAAGTGAAGCTCGCCTGGTGATCTCATGGGGAAATATTATCAAAGAGCTAAATCATTGAAATTACTGGAGTTATTATGCTGATATGACCTAGAGTACATTAGTGTACTGCCAGGCCTTGAATCTTAGGCTGCTGTATACTTTTATAACAACAATAATTTGTTTAAAAGTTGCTAATGTTTGGATATGCCACCACCCCCTCTGCAGAGGAAGTGGATGGCTGTATCAAGTCTAAGCACACTTCCTGTGTTTGTTGTCTTGGGAGGGCCTCTCAGGGTAGGCTAAGAAAGTAGCAAGAATATTTGCATCGTCAGCCAGTCCATTACAGGGGAGGCTAGCAGGAGGACCATCATCAGTCTGACTGAGCACCACTGTCATCAGATCGATTGGTGCAAGCGGGGAGAATGGAGTACTACTGGATATGCCTGTGGAGCGTCTTGGGGGTGGGTCTGTGTGTTCCTGATGATGAACACTATACTCTTCATCAGAGTCCTCTCAACTTCGACAAAGCTTTAGAAGCCTGTCTGCCTGCCAGTTTCCTAACTAAAGTGGCCAGTATGGAGGAAGCCACGAAGATTTTGAAAGTCATCGCGAACATGTCATCCACAGAAGGTAGATTTGAGTTTTGGGTGGGTTTGAGGAAAGAAAAGTTGGATTGTGTGAACAATGACACACCTCTGAAAGGTTTTAAATGGACAGTGGATAGCAGCAGTGACACAAAACTGGATCAGTGGAAGTCTTTGCCCAAACCAACCTGCACGGTTATACACTGTGTATTTCTCTCAGGTGAGTTTAATGGAACTGAAATAGTGAACTGGGGGTTTGTTCCCAGTACCTGTAAGACAAATCGTCCATTCATTTGTAAACAACGTGATGAAAAGATGCCTTTCATGGACCAGTGTCTTACCCCACACATACTGGAGGCCCGATCAATAAGGCCAGACCCAAATAATCCTCATAAACTGGATCTAGAATGTTTGTCTGGGCAATTGTTTAAACTGACTTGCTCTGCAACAACTCTGAAATGGAAACGTGATGATGGATCGGCTATAGATGGCATTTGTGCTTCGTGCAAAGCAGGTTATGTGAGAGATGAGTCTGGAAACTGTGTGGACAATGATGAATGCAGAGATCAGCCCTGCAAAGGCCTGTGTGTCAACACAGAGGGTTCTTACCTCTGTAAATGCCGTGATAAAAATGGAAATTTTCAAGACGAGGGCTCAGTGTCATGCAATGAACTACCAGTAGCTACTTTTACTCCTGAAGGAAGTGACAACTATTTGGTCCAAGACCACACTCCCACTCCCAAGCCAACAATTACCATCTTTCTGCCGGACCAACCCACTCCCACTTCCCCTACGGATGACATTGAGATAGTGGACAAGAGTGGAGAACAAGCCAAAATCGTCATACCTGTGGTGATAGCAGTGATGACCTTGGTCGTTCTGGTGGTCGTGGTGTTGGCTACTGTGAAGTGCTGTCTCAGGAGGCGATCGCAGAAACTGGCCATGAAAACTGCAGAGAAAATGGCAATAAAGAGGGCAGAGGCCTCGGAGGAAAAATACTCCCTGGAAAACACAAATGAGAAGGAGGCAACTTAAGCAGAAGTGTGAACGGAGGTCACAGCAGACTCAGACAACCTGAAGATTTAAAATGACAATATATGACTTATTTCAGTTCTTAAAGTTAATTGTCAATAAGCACTTGAATAACATTTCTTAATAGAAAGGATTGACCACTACTTAGACAATACAATGTTAATTTTCACTGCAGTAGTGAAAATGAAAGCTTTGGATATTATTTTATTTTGAGGATTTGTATGTGGGCTCACATTTCTTCATAGTATTTGCTAGGCCTATGTTTATTTACGTACTTAACTGTTGTACTGTTGTATATACTGTATAGGGTTTGTGTGTATTTATATAAGGCATCATGTAACATAGGAAGATGAATTTGATGCTTCAGTATTTTGGAAGTTTCTAGTCCTGATATAAAGGATCACAGTCTCTGCCCATGGCTTAAAATGTTGAGCCCATATTAACCTAGTTCTTTCTCAGTTCAAAAGAAAGACCCTATCTTGTCAATAGATCAACTGATTTTAAAAGCAATGATTTTATTATAATTGAAAATAAAGGTTGAATGAATTATGAGCAAACAGACACTGTGGGTAGGTTTATCTTCTAGCCTACAGAGGCCCGAGTAAATATGCACCAAAGAGGAGAGAGAGGACAGCTGATAAGAGATGGCTTGGCTGCTCTATCCGGACCAGGATGTGGTCGTTTTGCCAAATGGTAAAAACGTTTTCCTGTTGCTGTCTGCCTGAGAGATGTTAAAGCAAAAATCACTGCTGCTGTTTTAACTTGAACTTACACAATGAATAATGAATCATAGAGACTGAGCATAAATCTGAACTTAAACTCTGCATCAATCTCCTTTTACTCTTCAAGAATTCTGGAATAAATGAATCATAGGCAGCAGGGTTCAACACTTTTTTTGTATGTGCTCACACCAGAGGTGGGACCAAGTCACTATTATTCAAGTCACAAGCAAGTCTCAAGTCACAAGGTCCGAGTTTCAAATAGAATGGGTCAAGTCTCGAATCATGTCCAAGTCATACATTTTAAAAGCAAGTCACAAGTTCAAGTCAAGTGAAAAAAATCGATACATGCAACTACAAATCGAGACCTTGTCAAAAATTAGTTAGTCAGATATAATACATCTTTAGATGGTTCTTCATATGTCTGTGAAATTAGAAGTACATTTTAAGTGAAATAAATGAAAAACTAGATAGTTATATCTGCATTAACCCATTAGAACATGGCACTATAAAGTTATATCTGCAATCCAATCACAAGCCTGAACAAATCCAGACGGACCCGGACCAAACACAAGACATGTCTTTGCCATCTCACTCTAAGTATGGTCTAGGCAAATGGTTCCCAACCTTTTTCCACTTACTGTGCCACCAACTCAATTTTGCTCTGCCCGGAGTACCCCAAAAGGACCCCCTCATGCGTCTTTTACCAGTTGGCTTACTGTCTCATGAGTCTTCTCAAGTACCCCCTGTGGATAGACCAAGTACATACAGAGGTCCTAGTACCCCTGGTTGGGAACCACTGGTCCAGGCTAATCTAGCCAGCAATAATGGCACACAAGGAACAAAACAAAACTGTCATAAATCTTAAAGTAATGATGTTGTCACATCATTGTTCAGCGATGACAGTGATTTGTCTGATGCTCATAATGCATTTTCTATTTGATGATGTGTTCTGACTCTATCTTGGTAGAAGTGTTATTCTGTCATTTATGTGGTCAAATAGCTACAGTCTTCTTAAAAACTGAAAATGTGTCAGATAGAACCTTATGGTTGAACCCAGATGGGCATTTTGACTTGAGGGACCTTTTAAGATGAGGACCTTAATGGGTTATGAAAGAAGAGTTCACTACCAAAAACTTCTGAGATCTAGGCAGTGGCTTGTACTCATGGATGCCAAGGGACGCCAGGCTTCCTCAAAAATGGTTTCTTTTTTTCCTGGTCAATTTGATCTTTCATCACTCTGTGCAGACCCAGCGCTAGAATGGATCAGTTGAACGGGCATTTGATTTCCATAGGCGGGTCCATTTTGTTCACTGGACCTCCAATGTGTGTACACGCTTGCACGTGTTTGTTTTTTAAATGGGTGCAATAGTAAAGACCACAGGGGGCTCATGAGTTTCAAGTTTAGGGAGGATTACAATTAATCTTCAAATTTCTACCGATCTGCCTCTCAGTTATAAATATTTAACAGTTTAATTTCAATAACGTGTTTGTTTCTCAAAATCATTGTTACATGGTTAATCATACAAATCTGAAGTAAAATGATACAAATCTAAAAGTTCAATTTCAACTATGGTGAGGGCACTAGTCTCTGCCATATGGACACACTGATGCACTGTGATCCACTGGTGGCTAAAGAAATGAGAGCATATAACTCAGAGATAGTCTATAGGCCAATGCAGCAGTAGGACTATAACTTCCATCATCAACTAAGTAAAATACATATGCCTAAAGCCAACAAATAAAAACAGTTGAAAGTATCCTGATAAATGCCAGTTCTTTCAATCACATGAATCTCTCTTCTCTGCCTATCTGCCTGCCTTGAGCTATTGCTAGTGAAGTTTAACATCTTATTAAATCTTCACAGGGTCTGCCCCAAAGCTGTCCCTAACAAACTTGTCACATTGTATCAACTAGCTCAGTGATTGCTTACCAGGGATTTATTTTTATTTATTCATCCATTATTTTAACAGGTAAGTTGACTGAGAACACATTCTCAGTTGCAGCAACAACCTATGTACAGGGGAGAGGAGGGGGATGAATGAGCCAATTGTAAACTGGGGATTATTAGGGGACCATGATGGTTTGAGGGCCAGATTGGGAATTTAGCCATGACACCAGGGTTAACACCCCTACTCTTACAATAAGTGCCATGGGATCTTTAATGACCTCAGAGAGTCAGGACACCCGTTTAACGTCCCATCTGAAAGACGGCACCCTACACAGGGCAGTGTCCCCAATCATCTGCTCTGGGGCATTGGGATATATTTTTGTTAGACCAGAGGAAAGAGTGCCTCCTACTGGCCCTCAAACACCACTTCCAGCAGCATCTGGTCTCCCATCCAGGAACTGACCAGGACCAAACCTGCTTAGCTTCAGAAGCAAGTCAGCAGTGGTATGCAGGGTGGTATGCTGCTGGGATACTAGGAGAGGATAAACCCTCTTGCTTCGCCTCACCCTCTCTGCTGAAACTGTATCACTGGAGAAAGCATTCGAGCAAGCGAAACAGAGCCCCTCTATGCGTGCCCATGTAACTGATGCTGTCTGGACAGAAATAGTATGACATGCTATCAGTGGCAATTTAGGCATGTAAATGTTGGTGGGGCAAACAAAAATAAAGATTTTAGATGTGCCAGCAAAGCCACTACACAATACTAAACAATAATTCCACTATAAGGGTTACAAATGATGCCTACAAACTATTAGGGCTTACATAAAGCTGTCCTTACCACTGCTACACCTGGCTATCAGCGGAGCCTTGTCTGGCAGCGAAACAGTTCATTCAGCCTCATTTGCTGCCTTTAAAAAAAGCATAGCTGATATGCCTGACTTGCTAAACAAATGTGGTTTCTACTGACAACTGAGATGTACAAACTATGGCATAAGGGGAAGAGGAGCGGATAAGAGGCAATCGTTAATTTTGATTAAGACATTAATGAGCGACCTAGTCAATATAACTATTTGTTCAGCACCTTTGAAATGTATGGTGCTAGAATTCAGAACATGGACCGTTCTTACAGTATTCTCCCTGTACACTAAGTCAGAACCGTAAGATAAATAAAGGGCGCATAGAAGCAGACAATGAAAGCTCTTACAATATTTGATGATGACATTTCTCTACAACTGGCTATTTGCTACATGTGCCCCACCAAGTTAGAACAGTAGGCTAATTATGAAGGGAAAAGGGATCAAATGATTGGTCTACTAACAGCTTACTACACAACATTCTGTAGCTAAGAAAGTAATACTATCTCCCTGGCATATTACATAATTTATGCAGAAGCATACAAGACATTTTTGGACTTGTTGTGCTGTGCTCACTTCAACAGGAAGGTGGCGCTCTTGTGGGCTCTAGAAAGTTGGTTGACAGTTCAAAATTATTTTCCGTATTTTCACAATTGGAGTTCGTTTTTTCAGAGTTTCCAGTTGTCTTGAACTCACTGAAGTCAGATTTCCCAGTTCCGAATTTCCAGTTTTGAACTCGGCAGAAGTCATGCCGGATTAATAGCATGGCCAATGTATTCAAACTTTTCTGGCCAATGGTGTTACCCCCTTTTCGGGGTAGTTACTATCTTGTCTCATCACTGCAATTCCCCTACGGACTCGGCGTAGGTCGAGAGCCAAGCTGCACTGCTTCTTGACACACCAAAGTCGACCGACTGGCCCACCACAAGGAGTCGCTAGACCACGATGAGACAAGGACATCCCAGCCGGCCAAACCCTCCCCTAACCCGGACGACGCTGGGACAATTGTGCACCGTCCCATGGGTCTCCCGGTCGCAGCCGGTTATGCCTGGGATCGAACCCGGGGCTGCAGTGGCGCCTTAGCACTCATTGTTGAATTTGCGATTTCCAACTTGTTGTGTAATGTTTATGTCAAATGGCTGATGAGCACCGTTACGTTAAATCTATAATTTCTATTTATATGACAAGGATTGAAAGGATTTCCCAGTAGATTGTTGACTTGATGCATGATGATGATTGCTTGTCTAGCCTGATAGCTAAGATGTTGAAAGTATGAAGTTGACATGATAAATCCAATCAAAGCTAAGGTAGATATGACATGATTTGATGTCATTTTATCTGTGGCCAATGACCTTGAGCCTTCTTGGATGGGCACTTCTAATGTAAGTCTATGGCAGGCTTGAATTTTCGAGCTCGACCCATAGATTTTGTGGTGAGGTAGTGTCCCCATGAGTGACAGAATAATGAGCCAATCATGGCGCAACTAGAGAACATTACCAACCCCTACTCTCCATATTTTCCGCTGGCTGACCCACCATCACAAAAAGCACTGAGCTAGGCTGAAACACATTCATTTTGGAGCTGCTTTACTCAAGAAAGCAAAAAAAGAGACCATGTTTGTATGTGGCTTTATTAATGCAATTTTTTTTTTTACATTGTTTACAGACGGATATGTCACACATATTTTTTCTAAACAGGTGGGGCTCAAAACAGATGGAGCTCTGCCCCACCTGCCATGAATGACGCATCTCCACTGGATAATATTAATTTAGGCAGGCTGCTCTATTTTTGCCTAGCAAAACCGGGGAAAATTAAACAAGCGATTTCTGGTCACTAATCTGGATGTGTGAGCCCATCTTTGCACGCCAATGGTAATGACTGGTCAACAGTCAAGATGCACAACTTTGTGGTTCTGAAGCATAGTTTAGAATGTTTTAGAAACAACCATTTGTTGCAATGCTGTAGGCCTATCATGTTAGTGACCAGATCGAATAAGCAAAGGCATTGTTATAAAATTAAACTGGCAGGCTACATGTAGCCTATTAAAATATGTATGAAAAAATATTCATATTTTCCCATTCAGCTTTCACAAGCGACCCCCGAAAATGTTCTCACTGCGCCAGCTCATCCAACCTGTGTTGATTGACAGTTGGTCCAATCAGAGAGAGTGCCGAGTGTGCGTTTCGAGTCAAGTCTCGAGTTATTTTATTTTCTATCAAGTCGAGTCTCAGGTGATCAGATGTGTGACTCAAGTCAGACTCGAGTCCAAGTCTTATGACTCGAGTCCACACTCTGGCTCACACATTGGAAATGGTATAACTACACTGCACACCGGCAGGCTCTAGTAGTGCCAGTCTGTTTCTGCTCTGTAAGGCTACTTGTCATAATTGGAGAACTTTTACGCACAGTGCCACCTGAATCCATATTGCAATGATTCGATAAGACATTCTGATTGGTCAACCTTTTAATTTAGTTCATATAAATAGTTGCAAGTAAACAAAACTAATAAATACCGAAGTAACAGCCTAGTAGGCCTAATGAGCAAAACACTCAGTGGTCACATTTATGATTTTGTTCATATCGTTTCATCACTTTATGTCCATATGCTAGGTTACAGTGTCGTTGTCCTCGAAGTGCAGATTCCATTTCTATAAGTGCTGTCACATTCCATGTTGTCTGGTTGAAATTCATCCGCACTGTAACCACGACTTTTCAAAGCGGTGGCATAGTAATCTATTGGTTCCTCCGTTGCATTGTCCATCCACCGCAGGCACAAAATTCTTTGGAACGAACGTTTGAAATTGTCTGATAAAAATCCATACAGTATAGGGTTGGCGCAGCTGTTTGCGTACCCCAAAATCACTGCGAGTTGCATGAATGTCGCGTTATGGTGCTTCACGAAGACATTAACGAGCTGTACAATGTGAAAGGGCATCCAACAGATGACAAACACGGTCACCACCATCAACACCATCAGAGTGATCTTTCTCTCCGATTTCTTACGCTGCTGCCAGCCTGCCTTCATTGCCACCACTCTCATCTTGGCGATGATGAGGATGTAACACATACAGATAGCAATGACTGGGAACAGAAAGCCCATGAGAAAGGCATAAATCACAAACACAGCCATCCACTGGTTCACTGGCTCTGGCATCTGAATGTTGCAAGCGAGCGAACCGTCCAAGTTTGGAACGGTCGTGGAAAATATAATAATGGGCAAAATGACCAGGATAGAAAACATCCAAACCCCAAAGTTGACTATTTTAGCTATTGTGGGCCTCCGGTACCGGGAGGCTTTGATGGGGTGTACAACCGCAATATATCGGTCTATGCTAAGTACAGTTAGGCAGTAAATACTCGTAAACATATTAATAGCATCAACACTTAGAACAAGTCGGCAGAGAAGGGAGCCGAAAGGCCAGTGGTGAAGGAGTGAAGATGTCACCAGGAAGGGGACACTCAGCATAAGTAACTCGTCCGCGATGGCTAAATTTAGAATATAAATATTTGTTGCCGTTTTCATTTTGGCATATCTGAAAATGACATAGATAACCATAGAGTTCCCGCACAGTCCGACCAAACAGACAACCGAGTAAATGAAGGAGATGAGGATAGCGCTGCCGTGAGACTCGTTGTACGTTCCGTTCCCAGACGAGTTGTTAATTAGGAAAAAAACGTCCTCCAGTGTTAGATTCCTGATAGAGCTGTTGAGCATTTTGGCAGTTTTTTCTAAAACAAAAAAGTATATCTTAAATAACCCTTCTCAAACAGTACTGTCCAGAGAACCCATCTCCTCACGGCAGTTGATCTATGGTACAGCGCGCAGACGTTGCGTTTCAGGACCATGGATATCTACGAATGCTGTAGTCATTTGAGACACGCAGCTTCAGACGTTGTAAAATGACGTTGCGGTGGGGACTAGGCTAGGTCCTAATCGATATACACTACTGTAATCTGAAATAGAAATGTCGTTGAACGTCAAAACACACATTCAATTTCAACTGATTGATTGGTAAATTGCTGCAGAGCCTTGTCTTTTGATGACGACGCACAATAGTTAAAAGTTTCCACAAGTTCTCGTCGTATCAGCAATTTTACAATTAAATTAAAACGCAGTCAACACTATTGGACATTTACGAGACTAATACAACTGCATAAATTGCATAAATTGTCATCTTTAATTTAATAAAAATGACAATCAAAAAGCATACCTGGCATGTGTAGGCAACAGAGCACAGAGATCGTATTTACTTTGAAATAAGTGAGCTGTCATACCAACTATAATTATTACAGACGACACAATCACAAATCATTTCCACATCAGGGGGGAATGTCACTGAGGATTTCAAATAAGTCCCAGTGATATTTTTTAATTTATGTTTAATCAATAAAGTCAATCGTCATATTCAAATCACAGTATGGCCCCCTGGTACAAAAACATAGATATTCACTCTAGAGCCGGCGTAGGAAACCCTGATCCTGTAGTGCTGCATGCGCTTCATGTTTTTGATTAAAACCGACCTGAAAGACCAGGTGTGTTGAAATTAGTCAATAACTGAACTGATTAATTAACTCAGTGGTTCAGGTATGGTCCCTAGCTGGTGCAAAATCGTGCAGTACTTGCGACACTCCCTGCTCTAGAGACTGAAAATCTAAGTAAGTAAGTAAGTAAATACAGTTTCATGAGGAAAGACAAATGCAATATCTGTGTTGACAAAGTTGGATAGGAGAGCAGTTTCTGGGTCTTATGTGACAACTTGACTTTTAATCTATCAGAACTGACGAAATTACATTAGATTCTACCCACTGGGCACAAACTGGTATGCTTTTTTTCACCAAACTTTTAATCTAAATCCAATGATATGGTTCAATTGTTGTTTTCACGTTGAATTCATGTTTAACTCAATCAAAAGTCAATCAAAATGAGGAACTGAGGTCTGTGCCCAGTGGGCAGTAAACAGACTCAATTAAACTTAAGTAGTGTTTGGTGAGCAATAACTAAAACATTTTTAGATTTCCTCAGCTCGAGAGAGAGGCCTTTGACTTAATTGTATAATTCTAAGGGCTCATATTGAAGTAAAATAAACATGTTCCATTAGAATGCAACAAACAATGGTGGATTGGAAAACAGAAGAATCTCCTCAAGAAACACTGCATTCAGCTGGGTCAGCCATATCATTTTTGCTAGATTTGTTTTGAGAGAATGATTATCCTTGAAATGCAACAAGCAACACACACACACACTCAGTATGTGAGTGGAACAGATGGTTGTGTTCACACTCCTATCTCCCTCCTGGATGCACGCCGGTTCATTTGGCAGGTGTTTTTCATACTCCATAGGCCTCCCACTCATCTCTCTAGCTCCTGTTTTATAAAGACTGACTCAGCTGATTTGGATGGGCAAGAAGGAAACCAGTTATTTCACTGGGAAAGAGCTCCAAAGCCAAATAAATAAAATCTTTGTTTGTTGGGAACTGCAAGCTGTTTCCAATGACTCAATGAGGATTCATGAAGGTAGATCTTGAACTTGGCACAAAAATCTTTTTTTCAAAATAACTACAGTAAATGCACTTAAGATCTGATTGCACATGACTCTTGAAACACTCAGATGCAATGTCATGAAAGTTACTTTAAACGCATAACACAATAAAGATTCCTATGCACAAAGTAATCATTTTGATTGACAATATCTTTACTGTCAACCATCATGTCAGGTTCAGACCTACTGGTTGAGTGATTTAACAGACCTAAACACATCAAGTACTTAATACATTTTTTTTTTATTTGAGTAGCATCATATGGAGACAGACGGTACAGTACCACTACTATGGGGATGGCTCATCTCAATCCTCAGGTGCCTCTTGGAGTTCACCTTCTGTTCTGTAGTCCTCCACCGCTTGTAGACCAGGGCATCGTTGGGCTGGAGGAGAACAGACATACACACAGAATAAAACCAAGACCAGACAGTTTGAGGCTGTCTATTCATAGCTAACTATGTTTTTAGTCATAACACTTATTCTCCACATTCACCGTATGAATTGAATGGGCTTGGTCTATGGGCTTGTCTAAAACAATGAAATTAAATATGATTCAGTTCCATGCAATCCCACTCATCAATACAATCAAGTCTGAAAAAGCACCTAAAAACACATTAATTAAATTAGTGGAACTGAATTACAATAAATGTACAAAATATTGGTATCAGACAGAGACCCAACAGCAGTGTATGAAACATAGCAGCCCTGCTGACAGAACAACAAGGCGTCTGTCATAGCACCCGGCCTGCAGGGTCACACATTCATCACCCATATTTAATTAAAATCCTTGGCCACAATTGGTGAATCTAATCTGGCAGGCCAATCACAAGTCATTAGGGAAATCAGGCTCATTGGCTGGAGCCTGGAGCCTGCAATGGCAGAGTTCTGGGTTTGGAGCATGGATTCTGCAATGGCAGTGTTTTGGGTTTGATTCATTACCACATTGCCTACAACGCAACAATAGAATGCACTGAACCACATATCCTTGAGACAGGTTGACTTAACAGGCCTAAACACAAACTACTTATTACAAAAAAGTTTACAATACAACCATCTGACCTTGTAACTTATGACAAATCTCTGTATTATGACAAATCTCTGTATAATACCTGGCGCACAGTGGACTGAGAAACTACTGAACAGTGAACACATTGAGTAGCAACTTGCATGCCCCGCCCACCTGAGGATCTCTCCTTTTCAGCCATTTATTTGGGTACAAAATCCACTTGTCACTTAAATCTCGCTGGATTGATTGCTTTAATTTTACTCTTGACTGTTTCCCACTCATGCATGTGCACTTTTTGTTTTCCTCTCACGTAAATGTTTGTAGTGACACTCCTGCAAGGGGACTGTGGTTTGTATGTTAGTCACATGTGATATCTCAAACAGTGCTGGCCAGAATTTGACACAACTTCAGTGAATGATGCGTCTTGTCATTGTGAGCCGACATTTACAAAATGACACTTATTGGCCCATGGCCATTGCCTTGTTCATGTATGCAGTAGCCTACACCCAGTGTATACAGGCTTTTTCCATGACAGACTGACCAGTTGAAAGCTATGATCCCTTATTGATGTCGCTTTTTAAATCCACTTCAATCAGTGTAGATGAAGGCGAGGAGACATTAAAGAAGGATTTTAACCTTAAGACATGGATTGTGTATGTGTGCCATTGAGGGTGAATGGGCAAGACAAAATATACCTTTGAACGGGGTATGGTAATAGGTGCCAGGAAAACTGGGTTATGTCAAGAACTGCAACGCTGCTGGGTTTTTCATGTTCAACAGTTTCCTGTGTATATCAAGGATGGCCAATCACCTGCTTCCGGTGACGATCAGCAGCTAACTAAAGTCTGTGTAGCTCCAACCCCATTTTTACTCATTATTCAACTCCTAGTTACACATTTTAACTAATTGTCCAAGATATCGGTTACATGGAAAATTACTTAGAAATGCCCAAAAGCAGACACTTTTGATGAAAAACACAAATGTCGTCTCTACCTGCACCTGCTGCTAGCAAGGAAAATGGCAGAGAAGAACATCCTGATGACCCAGTTCTAAAGGAGATTTGCAAAATGAACAAAAATCTTGAAGAGAAAATTGCCAAAGTGGGCGAAGATGTGGCTGAAATAAAACATACAGTGGGCGCACTGAAAACAAAAGTGGACACTCGACAACCAAGTTAAACGCAGAAGAGAGGATATGATAGAAAAATCAATTTACATTTTGGTATTTTAGCAGACGCTCTTATCCAGAGCAACTTACAGTTAGTGCATTCATATTAATACAGCTAGGTGGGACAACCACATCTCAGTCATAGAGCAAGTACATTTTTTCTTCACTAAAGTAGCTGTCGGCAAAGTCGCCGCTAGTAGGAAAAAAGTTAAGTGTGACTTGGATAATGGGGGCCTCCCTGGGTGCACCTTTTTGTTTTTTCCCCTAGCACTACACAGCTGATTCACATAACCAACTCATCATCAAGCTTTGATTATTTGAATCAGTTGTTAAGTGCTAGGGCCAAAACCAAAACGTGCACCCAGGCCCGAGTTTGGGAAACCCTGAGTTAATGGATGAAACATGTCAAGGTATGGTAACCCATAACATAGCAACAACATACTATGACCATGCTTGCCTTCATCTGAGTCTTGCCCAGCAGAATGAAGATAGGAGGTGAGGGTCGGTTGTTGGTGGCTGCCTCTAGACAGGCAATGGCTTTGGCATCATTCCCCAGGAAAGACTGGACTGCAGCCTGCTGGATAGGAAATGACCCTAGAGCTGGTGGTGGGGAAGGGCCAATATAAATATCACAGTCTGTTTGATAAGACAGTTGTTGAGTCCTAAATGGCCCCCTATTCACTATATACTGTAGTGCATTACTTTTGACTAGAGCCCTATGGGCTCTGATCAAAAGTAGTGCACTATGTAGGGATTAGGATATCATTTTGGACACAGTGAGTTCCGCCATATAGCGTCTGTCTGAGAGATAGCAATGGCTTGTCAGAGCTCATATTGTGCTTCCTTTATGCATAGAATATTTGTACCTTCGTTCATCTTAGCAGCGTATTTAATACAAAACGTGGTCAGGTCAAATTGTTCCATGTCTCTCAGATACTGTCCAGATACTGAACATTCTGATGGCTACATAATTCTGACCCATCTTCAGCGGGTGGGAAATGAACACCAGCCACTTGCCAAATGCTGGTAGATTTTGGCATTGGCTGGTACATTAATATTTATTTTAGTGTGTGTTTCAGCTCTAGAAGAAACAATCTGAATGCTAGAGGTGAAAGCGGGGTGGGGTACAGCATAGAAGAGAAATGGGCCTGGAACAAAATAGGAGGGGCTGGTAAAATGTGGGTATCCACCAACCACTGCAGATATTTTCCCAACCTTCAGCAAGCCAGGTTCACTGGGGCCAGCGCTACAGACATGAGAGAAACAAGAAATCATTATAAAGAGAGAAAAACATTGAACAAAATGTCATTTCTCAATCTCCATCTCCAGGGTATTCTACAACATTCTCATTACCAGTCATTACACTTCGAGCAAGATTCTAGTTCTAAACATTCTTATACAACGTGGAACTCTTATTCGTGCCAACAGCCCCTCCCTCTCTTTCTGTCTCTCTCCCCTCTCTCACTCAAAGCCCCGTTGCTCTTTTCAGAAGAAAGGATCCAGACTCTGTCACAGCAAGAGGCCCAGTGGTATTACCTGTCGAGTTTGATCCCGCTTCAAAGTCGGACATGGCTTGTTGCCACTGCCGTTTCTCAGTGTAGAGCAGGCCCCAGGAAGGCACTCAGGTTCTCATGGCTGTCATTGTTGAGCACTGGTGGCACACAATTAAATAGAACACTGTATATCTGTAGTGCTCACAGTACTGCATAACATAACACTTCAGTTCAGCACACAATGGAACATACAATAATATCCTAAAAAGCTCAGATTGTGTGGGTTACTGTAAGATAATATTGCTACTACTTATCAAGTCCGCATACATTTTAATTAAAGATATTTATAGTCTGAAATGGGGGGTCAGCGTTGGGAATTACATAACATTTACATTTGGGTATGGGGGGTACTGAACACCACACTGACCAATGAGTTGGTTGGCTCCATCTCTGTCAGGTCACAGGCTGATTCCTTCAGGTCCTGCAGATCCTCCCTTGTCATTCCGGATTGCCTAAGTAAAAAACACCATAGAAACACAGCAGTAGGATATACAGAGTGAGATCACATTGGTGAGGTATGGTTAACTGGTTAAATTGCAATTTGCCATTTTTAGGACTCAAAGCTATATTTCAGATATATCAAAGATATTTGATATTCAAAAATATTCTATTTCACCAGGTTAAAACTGCATGATCAATTTGTCCTTGTAAATGTCATCTAACTGTCAGAGTAGTAAGACATATTGTAATGTAATGATCAAAGAGCATCGCCAATGTTCCCCATCACATCTCAACTAAAACACTGAACAGATGGAGATTTCTGAAGTTAAGTCTGCCTGTAACTGTTCCAGTGGACTGACTGTGTCTGGCAGGGAAGTAGCCTGTCCATCTGTAAACATCAGAGGCTCAGTACTACACTACCTAGTAATTGGCTCAGTACAACACTACCTGGAACTTGTCTCAGTACTACACTACCTAGTAATTGGCTCAGTACTACACTATCTGGAACTTGGCTCAGTACTACACTACCTGGAACTTGGCTCAGTACTACACTACCTGGAACTTGGCGCAGTACTACACTACCTGGAACTTGGCTCAGTACTACACTACCTAGTACTTGGCTCAGTACTACACTACCTAGTACTTGGCTCAGTACTACACTACCTAGTACTTGGCTCAGAACTACACTACCTGGTACTTGGCTCAGTACCACACTACCTTGTACTTGGCTCAGTACCACACTACCTGGTACTTGGCTCAGTACCACACTACCTTGTACTTGGCTCAGTACCACACCACCTGGAACTTGGCTCAGTACCACACCACCTGGAACTTGGCTCAGTACCACACCACCTGGAACTAGGCTCAGTACCACACCACCTGGAACTTGGCTCAGTACTACACTACCTGGTACTTGGCTCAGTACTACAATACCTAGTACTTGGCTCAGTACTACACTACCTGGTACTTGGCTCAGTACTACACTACCTGGTACTTGGCTCAGTACTACACTACCTGGTACTTGGCTCAGTACTACACTACCTGGTACTTGGCTCAGTACTACACTACCTGGTATTTGGCTCAGTACTACACTACCTGGTACTTGGCTCAGTACTACACTACCTGGTACTTGGCTCAGTACTACACTACCTGGAAAGAGTTTGTGTTTGACGAAGGCATGAAAGCAGCTGAACTTGGGAGGCACTGGGTGCCAGAATATCTTCAGCTCGTTGGAACACAGATGAGAAACACACTTTAGGACAGGGAAGTTGAGGGAACTAATTTAAACCAATTAAATTACTCCTTTAAAACAAGCAAAACAATATATTGAGACATTCAACACTGAGTAGTTAGTGTTCAGTGAATGTATAATTGTGCCTTACGTTATAGCAGCATCTTTCAAGCAACCTGCTGAATCTAATGAGTTGCAAATGTATTTGGTGCCACCTAGTGGATAATTATTTTGAGAAAAAAGTTGAATTAATTTAGGTGCATTAACATTCTCCTCCCCCGCCTGTCCATGAAGCATCATCCTGGGCTTCTCTACGTAATATCCAGTGATCTTTTGCCAGTCAGCCAGGCTGGCTGAGTCCAGGGGAGGGGTCCCACAGTCCTTTACATCAGACTCAGTCACATCCACACAGGGCACGCCTTCATTACCTATACTGCAAAGAGATTAAAGGTATCTTTTTTTACATGTTGTAATGATACTCCTGACATGCAAAGTTTGTATTTGTATATATGAAGTCAAGTAAAGAGGGTAGTGGGAGAGAAAGTGGAGAAGATGACCACATTTTAATACAGAATATATACACACACACACACACACAGTTGAAGTCGGAAGTTAACATGCATTTAAACTCAGTTTTTCACAATTCCCGACACTTAATCCTAGTAAAAATTCCCTGTCTTCGGTCAGTTAGGATCACCACTTTATTTTAAGAATGCGAAATGTAAGGATAATACTAGAAAGAATGATTTATTTCAGCTTTTATTTCTTTCATCATATTCCAAGTGGGTCAGAAGTTTACACATACTCAATTAGTATTTGGTAGCATTGTCTTTAAATTGTTTAACTTGGGTCAAACGTTTCAGGTAGCCTTCCACAAGCTTCCCACAATAAGTTGGGTGAATTTAGTTCTGCCCACAAATTTTCTATAGGATTGAGGTCAGGGCTTTGATGACCACTCCAATACCTTGACTTTGTTGTCCTTAAGCCATTTTGCCACAACTTTGGAAGTATGCTTGGGGTCATTGTCCATTTGGAAGACCAGAGCTTTAACTTCCTGATTGATGTCTTCAGATGTTGCTTCAATATATCCACTATTTCCCTGCCTCATGATGCCATCTATTTTGTGAAGTGCACCAGTCCCTCCTGCAGCAAAGCACCCCCACAACATGATGCTGCCACCCCCGAGCATCACGGTTGGGATGGTGTCCGTCTTGCAAGCCTCCCCCTTTTTCCTCCAAACATAACGATGGTCATTATGACCAACAGTTCTATTTTGTTTCATTAGACCAGAAGACATTTGTCCCCATGTGCAGTTGCAAACCGTGGTCTGGATTTTCGTTGGCGGTTTTGGAGCAGTGGCTTCTTCCTTGCTGAGCGGCCGTTCAGGTTATGTCGATATAGGACTCATTTTACTGTGGACATAGATACTTTTGTACCTGTTTCCTCCAGCATCTTCACAATGTCCTTTGCTATTGTTCTGGGATTGATTTGCACTTTTCGCACCAAAGTACGTTCATCTCTAGGAGACAGCCCCCTTCCTGAGCGGTATGACGACTGCGTGGTCCAATGTTGTTTATACTTGCGTACTATTGTTTGTACAGATGAACGTGGTACATTCAGGAGTTTGGAAATTGCTCCCAAGGATGAACCAGACTTCTGGAGGTCTACAATTTTTTTCTGAGGTCTTGGCTGATTTATTTTGATTTTCCCATGATATCAGGCAAAGAGGCACTGAGTTTGAAGGTAGGCCTTGAAATACATCCACAGGTACACGTCAATTAGCCTATCAGAAGCTTCTAAAGTCATGACATTTTCTGGAATGTTCAAAGCTGTTTAAAGGCACAGTCAACTTAGTGTATGTAAACTTCCGACTTCAACTATATATGTGTATATGTATATCACTTAAATTCCACATTTAGCTATAACATCCAAGTTTTGGACATCCTATGAAGCAGAGCCTGGAAGATATTTAATTTTACCTGTGTCTGTCAGGCTGGGTAGCAATGTGTTGTAGTGCTACCCTCTGTTGGTGAAACAGTGGTGGTGCAGTGAGTTGGCTGGAGGTGTGACAGACCAGGGAAGTCAGCTCCAGAGGCAGGGCCTGGCTGACTGCGGTTGTACAAAGATGGTGAATGGTATTGTATTCATCTGCACTGTGGGAGAGCAATACAACAGTGATTAGTAAAATGTTGTGATATGCTTACTTAGCCAGTCTGTTCGTGTCACCATCCACCTCCTTGTCACTGGCTTGACAATGACAACAATTGAGTTGGCAATAGCATAAATACATCTAGGACCAAGCTAATACTTACTTGCCTGTATATCTAAATTGAACATAATTTCTGACTTCTGTACCTAGTCTGTAATGACACAGGTCATATAACACACCGTATTATCATGTAAGGTAAAGGGATTATGGAAATGTAACTTTGAAACAAAACCCCACTGGTTTGTTACATTGAATAATGTCAATGATTCAACAACAATCCACATATTTGAAACCTCTACAATCAATACAGTGGTCTTGTGACTTGTCCCAACAGATGAAACATTCTCTGTTGCGTAAGCAGATGAGCTGGAGGTGTATTTGCTCAGATCATCCCTGCCATAACTTATCATCCCTCTTTGAACTTGCGACTCTATGTGTGGCCGCTTAGTGTTGGGAGGGAAAGGTCTGGCCTCCATCCACCACTTGACTAGGGCTTCTAACCTGACAGACACTGGACAATTTATTGGAGGATAGCATGTTCACTATGGCCTGCCACTCCTGGGATGAATCATCTCTCTGGAACTCTGGGGTAGGTAGGTAGGTATGCCTCAGCTCAGTGAGCGGAGCAAAAACCCTGTAAGGTCAACCAGAGTCATTCACCTTGTTTTCAATGAAATGAGAATTCTAGAACTGTGGAGTGGAGCCAACCTGAGCGCTGCCTGTCTTTAGACTTGCTGTCGATCAAACTCTAATCCATCTACCATTGGCAGACAGGCAGGCTGGCAGCCTGGCCCCCTTATAAAGCCTCCCATCCATATCCAGCAGAAACCTTTCAGTGAACCAAAGCTCTGAAACCCCTACCTAATTAAATGGCACTTGTTTTGGTAAAAATGTTTCATGAATGGGGATAGGAGGGAGTGGAAAGGGAGTGAGTGGCACAATTCCAACTCTGGGCTTGCAATAGGAGGCAGTAAATCTGGTATCTTTGGGTGAGTAAGCAGTCAGTGATAAGGAAGTGTGTGGGTGCACTAGGCACCAGACAGACTGAGAGCAGTCGTAAGAGAGTGTTAGGCCGGGAGCATAATAATTAATCTCTTTGTCAATGGGTCTCTGAGAATGGGGTGGAGGAGTTTTGATGATAGCCTAGTCACTTCGCTTAGACTCCCTGGAACTGAGTTTACCTCCGTCCAAGACCATCCCCGCCCCAGCCATTAAAGTCAAGGTTGCAGATGGTTACCATGATAGTGAGTTGAAGAGGTCGTTGGGAAACGACTTCCTACAAAACAAGCAGCAGTCACGGCTACCTATAACTAGCCAATGACAGGGTTACCTGATTTTATGACAGCAACCTGATTTTATTTTTTTACTACAGTTCTGTGTTGGTGGAAGCTAACACAGGCTAGGTCTGTGTTGCATCATTTCATGTTGTATCCATGTGTTACACACACTTGTAGTTTAACCTCAATGATCACACTCAAAATCGGTTTGTAACAATAACTCACAACTCTCATGATCAACCAGACAGACAGGGAATACAAGAGTATTATGGTGCTTTGGGGCCCATGTTGCTACAAGTGAAAGGCCTTGAATGGTTTTATTTTGTAAATACACACTCGTTGGTCTCTGAGAAGGAGCTATGGCATCTCGAGCTGTCATTACATCTGTATAAGTCACCTTTGACAGAAAAAAATACCGAACTGATAGTAGTTGAAGTTGTTGATCAGGGTAAAACACCTACTGAACTAAAAACGATGACAACCAAATAAATCCAAGTAGTACCTTCTGTGGGAGAGCAGAGGCCATAGAGCAGTTGTTGTTGTCGGTCTGTCACTCTGACAGTGAGTCGCCCATCTTGTAGACCCCTGACTCTCTCTCAGTGAGTCGGCCATCTTGTAGACCCCTGATTATCTCAGACAGTGAGACAGCCATCTTGTAGACCTGTTGTGACTTTAGGGAACTCAACAGGTCTTGGAGGGGTTGGTGTCTCCCTCTTGTCCTACGATTCCACAGAGGATGTTGTGGGTTATCTGAGGAGTACTCTGGAAAAGCAGCATAACAGACATCTTAACTATCATACAAACATTATACAACCTTAATAACAGAAAGCTCAACACTTAACATTTTCTCAAATGCTCTGAGAGGCTATTTTTCAATCTCACAAGCCAAGGCAAGTCAAATGTGATAAATCTAAATACACTGCCCGTAGTCTCTCCATGACCTGTTTGTACAGGGCTAATATTATCTTCTATCTCCTGTTCTGAATCCTCTGATTTTGATTGCGCTGTTTTCACTTCCTTTAAAAACATAATTGAAAACAAAAACGGATCATTAAATAATAAAGTGCAATTGTTATGACCATTTTAGACCTTTTTTAAATAACTAATACAATTATTATTATGTAACTATCACTGGGCTTATTTAATCTCTACCAAAAGTATGAAGGTCACCTTTAGTTTTTGTGACCATTCAGCATATTCTCAATTGTTAGGCTGTTGTTATCCTATTGTCACTTAATTGTCTGCATTGTAGCTGTCTCCCACATAGAAATAGAATGAATTAATTCTATGGTCCCCCAGCACTCTCCCCATCAGCCCCTTGATCATCTGGTCTGAGGCAGACGACATATCTGTTGGGAGGCAATAATCTCATCCACCATCTTCCCTCTGCCAAGCCCCATAGCCGTGGCCACTGACTCCTCGGGGTCTTCTGCTGGGAGTCTGTCCTCCTGGCCCTCTTCCTCAGTCCCTATGATCCCCCGGGCCTCAAGAAGCTGCTCTGTGGTGAACTTGACAGTACAGATGCTGTTGTCAGTGGAAGTCCTTGGTGTAGATGTAGACCTATCTTTCGGTTTCCTAATTTTCTTTTTTTTGATCTTCCGCAGGGGCGTTCCCGTGGGATTGGTCGGAGCCTGAGTCCTCACTGTTCCTGCTCTCATCCGTGCTGTCCAAGCTCAGAGCCTGACATCTGCTGAAGAAGTTTGATCTCCGGACACGCCTCTCAGCTGCTTCCTTCTCCAAGATAGACACCTGCTCTGACTCCTTCTTGCTCCTTCCTGGTCCCTGTTGCTGGCCTCTCTGGTCCTGGGCTTTTAAGGAGACTGTGGCCTCATGGACATGGACACCACTTTAGTAGTGCCTGCTAGCTGAGGTATGGCCGGCTTCGAGGCAGGTTTGTGCTCTGGAGGACACAGTACCAAATGAACTGAATCAATAGCATTGCTGACATCTCTCTCCACTGATTCCTTACATATGTGTTATCCCTTGACTCTTGCTCACCTCTGACTTCCTTTAAGGGATGTCTGGTAGTAGTGCGCTCTGTGGTAAGGAGGCAGGTGGGGATTGTAGCAGGTCTGCATGGAACTCCAACGGGCTGTCTGACCCTGCAGACATTGTTGAGGTCTTGTTTTGGGGTGTGTCCGAAGTCACTCTGTAGCCTCTTCCATCAGTCCTCATGACTCCAGTGTGTGGGGAGAGTCTGCTGGCTGGGCTATTTGTGCTGTCGTTGCGTGGGAGTTGAAAAACAGCTGATTCATTTTTAGGAAGTCACGCTGGGACTCTTGCGTAGAGCCTCTAACTCTTCCCTCAGCTTCAGCTCTTCTGTGGCTCCGATCTTCTTATTTCTCAGCATGTTGCCCTGTGTCTATCAACATGACCAAGTGTTAGAAAGTGAAACATGTAAAAAAAAAAAAAGTACAGTACTGAAGATGAAATCATTTAATGGGTGATAATGAAACCTCATTTAAAATGAGTAAAAAAACAGCAATTATAAAATATAAAATGATTGGTAAATCTCTGTCACTAATTATGCTTCTTCTCTATGGGATTACTCAATAATTGATGATCAAGCTGTTGATGTTAAGATTGTTGTTACTGTGTTATCAAATCAAATCAAATCAAATCACATTTTATTTGTCACATACACATGGTTAGCAGATGTTAGTGCGAGTGTAGCGAAATGCTTGTGCTTCTAGTTCCGACAATGCAGTAATAACAAGTAATCTAACTAACAATTCCAAACGTTACAAAGAAGGAGCACTGTCAGCCTAACCAACAACAGCTTCATAGCGTATATTTAGTTGGTAATGAAGTTTGAAAGATGTCAAATGCCCAGTTAGCTATAATGTTGCCATTGAACCACTTTTTTTTTTAAATATAGGAAGCATAAGTTTTTACTCACCAGAGTAACAACACAGTGTGGTCAAATACTTTAACTTAGTTGTAGTCACAATCTGGTTAACTATAATTACAAACAGTTATGTTTTAGCGTTTTTACATATGTATTAACTTATTTCCGTATGTCTTTGGGACTACCCACAATGCACTATTTCTCAAAGTCATATGGAGAACCGGTGTTAACTAGCTAGTTCCAGCTGGCTAACGTTAACTACTAGCCATGCTGGCATGTAATTACTTTCCAAACCAAGTGCTGGAGAACAACTATGTAGAAACCATATAAATGAATGTGAAAAACTGCAACACCTCTTCTCCTGTGTGTTTGGTAGTGGTATTCGAGCGAGCGTTGTCATAGTTTTCCGTTGTTTGTAGCTAGTGCAGTAATACCCACAAGGAAAGGGTTACGACTCATTTGTGTCCCAAAAATTAGATGCAAGCTTTGAAGTGGGAGCGGTGTGTCCAATCGAAGTGAGTAAATTCAATGTGGATTTACCTCACTATATCGCTATTAGATTAGCTAGCTAGCTGACACTCCCTTGCCTAGGCCGGTGAAACGGCCTCCCTCTGAAGGCCTCTTCTTTGGTTCTTCTTTGACTTTGGTAGCTAACTCAGCTGTCAATCAGTAAGTTTCCGCTCCCTCTACTTGATCTGCAGGCTTTTTTTTGTGTTCTGTGGTTCCTGCCTGTGCTAGACTAGTTTTTCTCTGGCTTACTACTTAGCTATGTCGACAATGGCGGTTGGCTAGCTAGGCTAGTTTGCAGGCTAGGCTAGCTACAAGGCTAAAATAACTAACTTTAGCTGGCTGGCTTGCTGGCTAAGGTAATTGCATATACCGGTAACATTGTTTGATGACTGATTAGATGGTGTAATGTATACCAAAACGTTGGTTTACTTTAATGTAGCTGTAAGCTAGGTGTTGATAGCAAATAGCTGACTCACGCAGTGATGGCAGGGTAGTTGGTTAGCAACCTTGCAAGCTGATTTGTGACAATACATTCATAAAGTATTTGCTTGTAAATTGGTGGAAAATTCAATTGAAACCAGTAGTCATGAGTGCAAACGATTTGGTTTAATTTAAAGTTATACATTTGAAGTTATTTCTGTTGGGATTATTACTATAGGGAATATGCTGGCATGCCTGGTCCTCCATATTATGTCACACCTTGCAAAAACATTTTCCAATAGGACTTCAGTTCAGCATTCTTCAGAATTCTTATCAGTTTTAGTAATAACTTGAAAACTTTGCATTGGGATATTCTAATGCAAATCAATATGTTACATGTGGTTACTTTTATGCTACCCATCCTTTAATATTCTAGAATATATTAGCTAGTTATTAGTTGCTATCTAGCTTTAACACATTAAACAATTCCAACACTTACCTTTTTCTAAAATAGTTAAGTGATAAGTCACAGCTCTTTGCTGACATTGACGGTACTTTGACGTAACTTTTGGCACTCATTTTTAAAATGTACGTTATATCTGAACATCCACCAGTGTGTTCTCATAAACACGTTGGCAAAATAGAGAGCCAGTTAAAAGTTGACAATCTTTTTGTAATATTTATTCCTGGTGGCTGGGAGGACCTCCTAGCAACCACCAGACAACTGGGCAGGACAAAACAGACTCCACCTGGGTGCAGAATCGGGACGAGCTTCGGGAACGGAACAAAATAGAAAGAGTTAGCCTACATGACTATAATAATGCTCCATGCAAAGCACAGGTTGCTCTCATCAACAGAAGTAGAATTTCAATTTTGCCATATTGTTTTTATTCTGTACTGAAGGCTTTCAGGAAATATTAACCTGTATTGTCATACAATTCTGTATAAATTTAGTAGCCTTTACTAGCCTATTCAACTGTGGAATATAATTCCTTCCTCATGTGGTGATGGTAGCAATTGGCGTTTCTTTGGGGCAAATTATAGTCTTAAAAAAATGTTGCTGTGCCAAAATAAACAGCAGGATGATCATAATAACTAGTGTCATAGAATGAAGCATACGATGAGTCTAATTAGGCCCTATCTGTAAAACAACCATTTTCATCTGTAGGCCTTTGATGCCCTGGCTATATCTCCCGTGACAGAATTCAAATCCAGCAGTAAGCATTATGGGAGGTTTTAATCCGGCTTGAACTAATCGATTTTCTCTCCCTAACGGCATTAGAAATCACCCTGAGATAATCCAATGTAAGGGGATAAGTATCGCTGTTATTCGCTCATTAACGAGTTTGGAATCGAAGGACGTGGCTGTAACCCCTTGTAGCGTACAGCAGAGCCGAGGGCTATGAAGGTCTTTTCACGCATATATATGGATGTTGACAAGTTCTCTCTTCTCTCCATTGACCAGCGACAATAACAGTAATTTTAACATAGGCCTACGTGGGCTAAAATGAAATACTATATGGGCAAAGTATTATTAGTAAATATTAAATTAATAGAAATAAATATGCATCGCATCATATGGCAAAACATTAAACTAAACTGACAGAATAATGCATACCAATTAATTATTTGTATCGGAATATCCAATATCCTCAGTGCTCACGCCTTCTAATTTTTCGCAGAATTTAGCAATTTGATTCTTATAGCCCACTGTCTGTGAGCCAGAGCAAATATTGTCATAACATTGTAGGGTGCTGGCGCCCATGTGTGCATAATGGACATTTTGAAATTAGTCATAAACAGGGATGTTTTTGTTGTTTTTATTGCATTAAAATTCCCTTTATGATGTATCCTAATACAGATCTAAAAGACTAGGTTTGTAATGCTAGTTTCCAGTCGATTTGGTATATGCCTGGCGTTCTCCGTGGCATATGAAATGTATTTTGGCTATTTGTAGAACATTTCAAGTGCGTAATTATCAACAAGGAATGCCATGCTCGGCTGTCTTTCAAACCCTGCTTTCTAGCCGATCGAATGTTTACACACCTTATGAGGGTGAAAATAACTTTTGACTGGGCTGTTTGTCTCTGTAAAGACGCAGAAGAATTGTGGACAGGGGATGTGTGACTACAGTGAGGGAAAATGAGCCAGGAAAATGAACACACAAAAGTGGGTGTGTTATACCGTCTTCGTAATAGGGGAAGATCTACACTCAGTTCACACTGCATTCAACATCTCTTCACTTCTTTACTCTAGCCCTCCTGCAACATCCAGCCAATTACAGCACACCATTTCCTAGGATACATTTTCCCAAAACTTCAATCTGAGGAACTGCATGTTTACGATTTGTGGATTTCTACCATAATGTTGGGAACAGTGAAAATGGAAGGTCACGAAACACCAGATTGGAGCAGCTATTACAACGACGCACAAGAGGTATGTATGTGTCTAAGTTTTCGATTTGGGTTATAGAATAAAGTGTTAACTGATTCCCAATTTTTCCGTTTTTGCAATGAATGTTTTCTAGCAAACTTCATTGAGTTAGTTTCCCTCAAATTGTTCAATTAAAGTCAGTGTTGTTGTTTATGGGATATTGGGCTGTTTTTGGTATAGATGTCACTAAATGCAACCTGATGTATATAAAGAACGAGTGCATGTTCGTCAGAGGGCCAAATGCTGACTTGAGATATTTGCAATTTACAATAAGTAAAAACCCATTACATCTGTTGGTAATGCACTCCGACAATAAGTTAGGATTTTAACTGAATATTTACCAGACATCATGGCATATGTTTTTCAAATCATGCTATTCGGAAAAAAAAGTTGCAGTCAGTGCTTGGAATGTTAGAACTCCATTTTAATTAGTTTGTTTGACACAAACAATAAGACGGCATAATACACTTTCCTTGACCTCATTTTGTTTGTGCATAATAAGCTTACATAACATGTCAATTGAAATGTCTAATTATTGTAACAAATAATTGCTTGATATGGCCTAATACGGTGGAACAATATCGAGTTCGAGATTCACAATATCTTGGACTGTTTTCATGCTGTTGTTAAGAGGTTCTCAAAATGAATCATGTTTTCTTGTCAAATCGAATCAATTAAATAGGTTTCGTTTCGAAATATTTTGTGTTAACCATTATTAATTATTATTGGATGTACATTAAACAGTCAATTTCAACAGAATAAAAAAATTACACTCAAGCTCTTTGAGTGTGTGGAAGACTAAAGCACTGTTGTGATCACATTTTATCTCATGTTATTCCAGGTATATTCACCCATGGCAAACAGCGGCATGAATGCAGGACTGGGTTCCATGAATAGTATGAACAGTTACATGAGTATGTCTACCAGTGGAAATATGACCTCCGGTTCTTTCAACATGTCCTACGCGAACCCCGGCCTGGGAGCCGGAATAAGCCCCGGTACAATGGCAGGGATGCCTCCGAGCACGTCCATGAATGGAATGTGCGGCGGGGTATCGTCAATGGGCACTGCCCTTAGCCCCTCGAACATGGGCGCAATGTCGGCTCAGCAGGCTTCCATGAACGCTCTGAATCCATACGCCAGCATGAGCCCTACAATGAGCCAAATGTCCTATAATCAGCCCAACCTGAACCGAGCAAGGGACAACAAGTCGTTCAGGAGAAGCTACCCGCACGCAAAGCCTCCGTATTCATACATATCCCTGATAACCATGGCCATTCAGCAAGCACCAAGCAAGATGCTCACGCTTAGCGAAATCTACCAATGGATAATGGACCTATTTCCATACTACAGACAGAACCAACAGAGGTGGCAGAACTCTATTCGCCATTCCTTGTCTTTTAATGATTGTTTCATCAAAGTGTCTAGATCACCGGATAAACCAGGCAAAGGCTCATACTGGGCCCTGCACCCAGATTCTGGAAATATGTTCGAGAACGGTTGTTATCTCCGCAGACAAAAGCGCTTTAAATGCGAAAATAGAAAGCTATCTTCAAGTAAAGGAGACGGAAGGAAAGACCAGTCTGGTTCTGGGTCACCTTCGAGCGACAACAGCAAGACTGGACATGTGGACCCCAACTCCCTCTCCACCTGCAACCAGTCCTCCAGCCCTCACATAATGGACCGCAGGAGCAGTAGCAGCGCCTCTGAACTAAAGAGCAGCGGGCCACCTCTCCACCCTGTGGCCAGCTCCGTCACGTCCCTGTCCTCTCTCCCTTTACCTCCGCACTCAATGGCGCACGAGTCCCAGCTGCACCTAAAAGGGGATCCCCATTACTCATTCAACCACCCCTTTTCAATAAATAATTTAATGTCATCTTCAGAGCAACAGCACAAACTGGACTTGAAAGCCTACGAGCAAGCTTTGCAATACTCCTCCTACGGCTCAAGTATGTCCTCCAGTCTACCCCTCGGCAGCGCGTCCATGGTAGGCAGAGCCATGGACCCATCCGCAATAGAGGCGTCATACTATCAAGGTGTGTATTCCAGACCGGTCCTCAACACTTCTTAGTATCTTCTCATTTTTATAGTGCTCGACAAAAGGACAAACAGAAAACATTTATCTTATTTTTGCATGCACCTGGTGCATAAGGACTGTTACTTCAATGTATAAGAATATGTATGAGTAAAATACAATAGTCCTGTAAAGTGTTTCCAATTGAATGATTGTATATCCAGCTGTAAATCATTGCTAGTGTATTTAAAACAATTTCGAGCTTGTAAAATAATGTTGTATTCCCAAAACTTGTAGTCCCCACAATGAATATGTCCATGTGTTACAATTTGCATGAATGAAGGTCAGTCAATAAGGTCTCGTGGAACGCGTGACGCAGGTGAAGTGCAAAACACCTGTCTGTTACAGATACAGCCTACTTTTTTGAATGGATGTTGTCACTTTACGCATTGCTTTGGTTTCATTTGCTAAATATCTGACAAACATATTTTTTAAGCAATCTTGTAATACAATCTTAAATTCCAAGTGGAAATGAATTATAAATAAAATGTTATTCTTTATAGGCTACAGCAAAATTCCAGTCTTTTTTGTGGTATTTTTCAAACCAGAAAATGGGTGATTATGTGCAGCTTAATGTCAGCGTTTTGTCTTTCTCTGTTTTTTTGATGTCTCTGCATGTGCTTAACTTATTTCTTGTTCATTTCCAAATAAAACAAATACGATTTATTCACTGATTGTTGTAATTTTTTACCTTAATTTGAAGCTGTGTCTGACGCGTAAAATGTAGCCTACCACTCAATTACTCAACTGTTCCAACTTTATGCATATCCAAATAATTCAGGAACAATATTACGTTTAATTATGCCTTAAAAACATTACAATTGTAAAGGGAATGTACTAATTATAGGGCCTAGATCTTCAGTCGGTGGCATATAGCCAGCTTTATTGTTCAATCTTGTAAACTAATGCGTCATCTTACTATATCATGAATGTAACTCCATATGAAATGCGGGTTATAACCATTGATCAAAACATCTAAAGTGCATAATATCCCCGTAAAGTTTAGAAACGCTAACTGTACCCTATTGATGGTCGCGCTTCGGTTGACGCACCGCAGGTTGTTGATCAATGAGCAAGGCTAAAGCCAACTCTAACAGAAATACAGCCACAGAGCTTTACCTCATAAAGGATTCCGGCGTGTTGTAGATGGATTTTTAACAATCTCATGGAAAGGCCAAATCATCTTTTTGTGAACCGTAACCCTACATGATGCGGCTCCTGAACCTGAACAGATTTTACTTTGATCATGGTATTTTGTAGACACACATTTTGGCCGAGTAACCGTGAAACGTGTTTAATTATCATGTAATTGCCCCCCGATGCGCAAATAACATAGATAATTGAATTGAGCGTCGTGAAAATATCGAGGAGTTATATGGGCTAGGTTTGTGCTCTGTGCTTTTACCAGATTATATTTCCACTCGGACATATTCAAGTTTAGGCCTACTTATTGTAATATAAATATTAAAACATTTTAAGAAGCCATGTTTATTTAGACAATACATCTAAACAAGTGTGTTTGGAACTACTGAAAAGCCTGTCTGCGCGTGAGTTGCTCGAGTCGTTACATTTACTCCAGATTAACTCACATTCATATTAACAATATTAAGACTAAAAACCTACATTTTTATCATACATTTTATTATTGTATTGTCCTTTTATATTTAAATGTTATTCTATTCAAATCAATTGGACGATAATATCCTAAATGGTGACTAATAAAAATTGTATAGTTCTACAAGGATTGGATATTTCTCCTGAATAATTTAGGCCTAGGTTAATATTGAATTTTTGTTATTTTCACCAAGATAAATTATTTATTCAATAAAATGATTGTGATATATGCAATTACAGTCATTTCTCTACAATGACAGTGTTCATGAATCAATTACGAGCATATCAAAGAGGGTATGGACCACATTCAATGAATTTACTGGAGAAACAATCCTAGCTCCAGATATGATCTCAATTATTTGTGTTCATAATCAGATATTTCATTGGAATACGTTTGGATCAAGGTCCCCACCGGAATTACTCGATGGGACAGTTACAACCTTGTTCAGGCCTACTGCATTTGAAGGTGTATCATTTGAGGCAGTAGGCCTATCTTATTCAACAATCGTATGGTACTGGGCAGTATTAGGGGCTGAATACAAATATCGACCCCAGCAGATAGCCCCAAATGCACCAAGTAATTAATTTATTTCTCCTCCTCTGTTAATTAAGCCTCTATTACAAAGTGTTCTTAGCAGATTACAATAACAAACTCCAGTTTGTGGCAAAAATGACTACTCGTTTCCATAAGCAATCTTTGAACTTTGGACAGATCTTGTTCATTAGTTTGCCCAGCTGTTGGAAAAAAGCTTTGCAGGGTGTGATTCAGTATGGAAAAGTGAAAGAACAAATACAGAGCCAGCTTTTGCTTGATATTTGCTTATTACATTTTAATCGTTATATATAATGCTTTATATTGATGATTGAGTCATAACTCAACGGGCAAATAGAGATATTCAATTAATATATTTGCCTGTGAAAGAGGCAATGAAATGCTTTTTTGAAAGCTATGACACAGCATGTAAAATGTACAGTTCGAGCACATCACGTTGAGACCCATACATTAGTGCTCGCTTTAGTAGGATATTTGATAAAGCTAACCCAATACATATGTTGTTGGCATAGCAACATCTTTATGCCCACAAGATAGCAAGGTGAAGTAATCACTTTTGTGGGTCAATTTAGTAGACCTAATTATAAACGCAGATTAGGTTTATTATCCGAATTGTAGCATACAAATAGATCGCTACAATATGGCAACACGTGTATCTATTATTACTATCATCATCATTATTAGGCCCCTAATAATAATAATAATAGTATTACTATTATTAATAGTTTTAAATTGCCCTGGGCGTGTGCTATATTTCTCCCATGCAGCACATTGGAAACTTTTAATGAATTAATTCAATCTTAAGTACAGTGTGACATATGTTATCCGCCAGCCCAGCCGCAGGCAGTGTCCAGCATAAAGATTTAAACCAGGACCTTGTTTTCCAATTGATGTGGTATTTCTCGTTACCACATCAAAAATCCTGGAGCTTTTTTCAGCCTTATGGACAAAAATGTAGACAACAATGCGCAGACCCCTTTACTTCAAAAGCGACCATCAGCGAGCCTACCCATAGATCTTTCTTCTCAGTCTTTTCATTCTGAGTTTAGAAAGCCACTACAGGGCCAAAGCGCTTCTAATACCTTTTGATGGGGATTGAATTAATTATCTCCAATAACACAATTGTGCTTGGCCAACGAAAAGAGCAAAGCAATACCCCTTCAGATTCACTGACGAAAGAAAAGAACCTTTCAAAAGGCCGAGGGGGAAGAGGGAGAGAGCTCTATCCGAAATCAGCTTTAGAAGCAGCTGGTTTTCCATTAAAAATTATACGGAAGAAGTTTATTAGGGCTTTGTGTCCTCCTAATATGGACTGACTATGTCAGGTTGGTGGTCCCTCGGCCTGCCTCCCTGCCACCATGATGTTTTGTGTCTTCATTCATCCATTGGAGGCCACAATAAGGGACAACCCAATTTGGTTGTTTTGTTGGTTGCTGTTTTTGCAGGGTGACGGAAAAAGTTAGAACAAACAAATGCCTACCAGGTTTTGCAGAGGACGAAGACAAATGGAAATTATTCCAAATGTATGCCTATACCAGATTTCAAAATATTAAATACTATGATGCCAGTCAGTTAAATATGTCGCCCTATAAACAAACAGTATTTGCTATATAACTGAAAACAAAGAATACATAAACCATTTGGCAATGTAATAGGGAACGCCCAAATAATCTATAGTCAAACAAGTGAAACACGCAAAGTCTAACCCGATCGAAAGAACAACTGTAAACAACGATAGCCAGGATAGCCCACTTTTAATCATTGTGCAATTACCACATTTCCCCCCAAATTGCATGCTTTAGACATAGGCCTAGGCTTTATAAAATGTGCTTAATTAACATTTGTATTGTCAATGAGCCTCAAGTTCCATACAGTGTTAGTAGAAAAGAGTGTCCACAACGAATACATGGATGGAATGCGTTAAAGTGAAAGGAAATACTGGAAATATTTGGTGTCGTTATAGCAACAGGATCAGTCACGCTTTTCTCTGAAGGCCATTCACCACTGGGCTGTCAGAACACGTTTTTAATTAAAGCGTATAAACCGTTTTTGTAGGCATGTCATCGTGTGATTGAGGTAATCGGGAATGGGGATCCCGTTTATTTTTGATGCGCTCGTGCGCAATCCTTTTCCACCAAGACCAAGAGAGAAAAATTACCAAAAGGAATAAAGCATCACACACTCCAAAATAACATTGCAAAATAAATAAAAACGGCTTCTATAAGTCTAGTCAAGATGGATTGGGAACTGAACCATAATACAAATGTAGGGGTGGCAGGTAGCCTAGTGGAGAGAGCGCTGGATCGAATCCCCGAGCTGACAAGGTTAAAGATCTGTCGTTCTGCCCCTGAACAAGGCACTGTTCTTAGGCCGTCAATGTAAATTCGATTTTTTCTTAACTGACTTGCCTAGTTAAATAAAGTTTAAATATATATATAACACATTTAGGCCATAGAGGCTACACGAGGCATTTTATTTTTGCGAGTATATGATCATAAGGATGCATTGCCGACTTGGGGATGACCAGGAATATCAAACGTTATCAGATTTCAACAAAGTGAAAGATTTAGCCTCCGTATTTAGAACACGGCTGATTATCTGACGGATAAACATACACTGGGAGGATCTTGTGGGATTAAGAGTGGGGACACCCAAGTTGTGCGATCTCCACGGTTACCAGAGGAGAAATCGAGAAGCTTGTCATAGTGTCGCTTGAGCATTATGAGGGGAGGGTTACAACACATCAGCGTTCGCGTCCAAATAGACAGGCCCTCTCCTACCCCTCCTGTCTTTGGATTGCAACTTGAGGGCAACGGTGCATCCAACCATCGAGTACATAATCGACCATATATGGGTGCACAAGTCTCACCACTGCCCTAGCTGTTCTATCGGTGGACACCGGGAGGAAAGTAGAGCTCATGCGGGTCAACCCATCAATAAGAGAAAAAGGAAACGTAAACGATGTGGACGTAATTGCTTGGCGTGTAGTCTGTAGTACAGGTCGCCGGATCTCTTTTGCCCTCTTATGTTGATAAACTATCAGTATACAGAGCGAGAGAGAGAGAGAGCGAGAGAGAGATTTTTGGTGCAGGAAAATAAATACATGAGCAATACATCCATGGAAAGTGTCTCCAATCTTTCTTTTCACCTCTCTCTGAACCACAACATATTTATTTCTAAGTCAATAAGGTCTTTGTCAAAATCTGGCCAATTAGGATATTATGACAATAGCCAACATAATAGTGCCAAGGGATTAAATACCAATGTATTACAATTAAGACATTTAAAGATTGAAATATATAAAGCTAGAAGTTCAAGTTCCATGAAATGGATATGCATTGACTATTGGAGTTACATAAATATATCCCTCTCTATACTTTGACCTACTTTGAAAACTTCTAACAAGTGAATATTGCTTCATGAAACCATTTAGTCAGTAAGAGAGAACAAATAAAAAAGTTGTGTGATTTAGAGAAATTTGTCATATTGATTTAACAAAGTTAATATCAGAGGTAGTGGGTTTATTTCATTTTATACTCTTTAAGAGCTGTTCCACATTACCACACTCAGAGTCAGACCTTAGATAAACAGAAGTGTTAAAACAGAGTTTTATCTTCAATTAGAAGTCACTATCATTCCATAGGGATATAATGGTTGTGAATGACTGAGTTGAAAATGTACTGCACCTTAATAAACATTTAGAAAAAAAATCCCTTACAATAAAACTATATTTGGTCAACACGAATGTCACAGATTAACCTTTGAGAATAGTGAATACTGTTGAGTTATAGGTGATGTTCTTCATATCACAAATTCCATGAATGATTTCATACGAGAGCATGATGGAGTTGACCAAACAAATGACATGTTATTTGGCCCAAGGCAGTGTCAATGTCAAATCCAGGAAGCACCAACAACCTTTCCAATACAGCACTTTTCAATGAAACATGTCAGGACACTGTATTGATGTGGGATATCAAAGAGAATATATAATTGATCAATATAATAGTGCAGTAATGCATACAGGCATTTCCCTTTCCCAGGCTTCTACACCTGCATTGCTTGCTGTTTGGGGTTTTAGGCTGGGTTTCTGTACAGCACTTTGAGATATCAGCTGATGTACGAAGGGCTATGTAAATACATTTGATTTGATTTGTAACAGAGATACAGTGAGCTCTAAAAGTACTGGGACAGTGACACGTTGTTGTTGTTTTGTCTCTGTAGTCCAGCACTTTGGATTGGAAATGATACAATCATTATCAGGTTAAAGTGCAGACTGTCAGCTTTAATTATTTGAGGGTATTTTCATCCATATCGGATGAAACGTTTAGAAATTACAGCACTTTTTGTACATGGTCCCACCATTTTAGGGGACCATCAGTATTGGGACAAATTCACTTTTATATGTCTATTAAAGTAGTCAAAAGTTGAGTATTTGGTCCCAAGCTCATAGCATGCAATGATTACATCAAGCTTGTAACTCTACAGATTTGTTGGATGCATTTGCTGTTTGTTTTTTGTTGTTTCAGATTATTTTGTGCCCAATAGAAATGAATGGTAAATAATATGTCATTTTGGAGTCACTTCTATTGTAAATAAGAATATGTTTCTAAACACTTCAACATTAATGTGGATTCTACCATGATTATGGGTAGTCCTGAATGAATGACTGAATAATGATGAGTGAGAAAGTTACAGATACACAAATATCATACCCCCAAGACGTGTTAACCTCTCACCATCAAAATAACAGGAGGTTAGCATTTTTGTGGTGGTATGATGTGTGTCTCACTCATCATTATTCATCAGAACAATCCGTAATCATGGTAGCATCGACGCTAATGTAGAAGTGTGTGACATTTGAAATCCAAAGTGCTAGAGTACAGAGCCAAAACACATGTCACCGTTCCAATACTTCTGGAGCTCACCGTAGATAGGCAGCAACACAAACATCAATACCAAAATGTGTTGATGACAAAAAAAAATCTAAAGATGGTCAGTGAAGTAAAATGTACAATTTAAGAAAGAAACAGAGAGAGAGAATGAGAGAAGTGGGCAGCAACAAACCAACAACCCAAGTGGGTAAACATTTACTATTCAGTTTGAGCCTAGACTGGAATGGGGCTTTGGAGTGCAGCACTTCTAACAACTGTTTGCCCAGTTAAGGCTTGGTTGTGTTTACACATCGTTAAACAGCAGCAGCAGCAGCCCGGGCCTGGGCAGGCAGGGAGGAAGCCTGGTGACCAGATGTGGCTGTTCCACTAGCCAGTGGGTCAGGTAGCTCCAGTTCGGACAGTGCGGCGATGTGCTGTGTCGCAACTGGCACCCTATTCCCTTTACAGTGCGCTACTTTTAACTGGCACCTATAGGGATATAGGGCTATGCTCACAAGTAGTGCACTATATAGGGAATAGGGTGCCATTTGGGACGAAACAAGGAACAGAGTGGACAGACTGCTGTTGACCTTCTGCGTCTGTCTCCGTCAGATGACCTTTCGGACGCTGCCTTTCCCCAGCTTGTTCCTCAGCACCTCCACCAGCCGCTCCAACCTACATGTTGACATAAAGAATAATAACATGTGTTTTATAGAGCGCTTTATAATGACCCAAAGACACACAAGGGGGAGGGGGAGACCCCAAAGATGGGGAGGAAGACGAGGTGGGGAGGAATACAGGGGGAAACAGGGTAAGGAAAGGGGGAGAGGGGAACGGAGGAGGGGAGAGAGGGTGAGTGAGGGGGAGACAGAAGGAGGAAGAGGGGGAGAGGGTGAGGAAGAGAGGGAGACGGGATGTGAGGAATGAATGCATCATTCCTGGTGCGGTGGTGCACAGCACTCTAACACAAGGACACACTTGTTACAGGGTAAACTGGGGCAGGATGTAGACACTAAGTGGGTAGCTAGTCAGACACCACCCAAACCAAACCCAACGTACAACTCCTTAAAATACACTGACTCTTTCCTCTCCGTCTCTCTCTCTCTCCGTCTCTCGTTGACAGGATCTAGTATTTTTCCCTGGCTGAGGGGAAGGACAATCACGGTGTCTTTATGGGTAAAAATAAAAGCAAATGATTCCCAGATAGGATGAAAATCCCAGTGAATTGATGTGCGAGAGAGGAGAGGAATGCTTTTGGAGTGAGAAGCTGGGTTTGAGAGGGAGGAAACATAACATAGCTTTTTTGGCTCTGTAGAAAGGAGGCATGAGAGGCTGGCCAAAACATGCACAGTCATCACATATCTAATTTGAACCTAAACAGACTATTATGGGTTTGTTACTGAAATAGAGTCAATAATAATATTCCTAGCTATTCAGTTCAAAAGCATCCAACTGGAAATTATGTTAAGGTCAAACATTAAGATGTCGGGAAATTGTCTTTTTGTGTCTTTTCAAATAGGAACACATTTCACAGGACTTCGATTATAATATAATTCCATGGTACTAATCGAGGGAATCGAATAAAGCCAAATGTCCCATGGGGCGGTGCACAATTAGCCCAGCATCGTCCGGGTTAGGGGAGTGTTTTGCCGGAGTAGGCAGTCATTGTAAAATAAGAATTTGTTCCTAACTGAGGGGCGGCAGGTAGGTAGCCTAGTGGTTAAAGAGTTGGGCCAGTAACCGAAAGGTTGCTGGATTGAATCCCCGAGCTGACAAGGTAAAAATCTGTAATTCTGCCCCTGAACAAGGCAGTTAACCTGGTAGGCTGTCATTGTAAATAAGAATTTGTTCTTAACTGGCTTGTCTAGTTAAATAAAGGTTAATAAAAATAAATAAATAAAAACTTGCCTAGTTAAATAAAGGTTAATACAAAGGTAATGGAAGTTTTCAAATGAAGACATTTCTTAAAATTAAAAACTTTGGGAGCACTTATACAGGGAAAAGCTCCCACTGTGAATGAAATTAGAATAGAAAGCCGCGAGTGAACCCTGAAATACAGCAAGCTTTTTGTTATAGAGGGAGGATTTAAGCTCTTTCCACGAACATCTCATCCCGTCCTCACCGTGATATAGCTGATATGGAAATAATACAATGTGACAAGTGGAAAGGCTTCACATAGGCAGGCAACACCGTTCCTGTAGTTGTGCACCAGTTCTCCCGCAAAACATTTCACTTAGATTTTTCAGATAAACCATATCACCAGATAAATCTTTAGTCTTGTCATTATTAAACAACTAGCTAATCATATGCTGGCCATTATATCAAAGTTATCTTTTAATTGTAACGTTGACTCATAAGTGGGTAGTGGATGCTGATAAAGTTTTCTTGAATTCCTGATACTGTGCATGAGTTACACTACACACAGACCAGAAATAACAAACACTTTTACACAGAAGACACATGTTGGATATTTTCGAAGGAGTGCTGTCTTCTCCCGTTTGAAACATGCTGCATTGATTATTTTCCTTGAGCAGTCCAGTTGTAATGATCTGAGGACAGCCAGACAGAGGCTGTGGCCCAAATTGCACCCTATTCCCTAGTGCACTACCTTACCCAGAGCCCTGTGGGCCCTGGTAAAAAGCAGTGTACTACAAAGGGAGTGGGACTAGTGTGCAATTTGGGATACAGCCAGAGAATCACGCTGCCTGCCTGGGAGCGAAGCTGTCTAAGCTGTGTCTGTCTGTCTGTCTGTCTGCCCTGGGTTTGTACTGACTGACTGGTAATCAGGCAGCATCTGGGAGTGGTCTGAGCCAGGTACTGTCTGGAAGTTATTCTCCACCTGTTCCCCTCAACATGGTGCTTCATCATCACTACGAACCTGTATTCATCAACCCGTGACTGGATATACGGCATAGTGAGAGAAAACACACACACACACACACACACACACACACACACACACACACACACACACACACACACACACACACACACACACACACACACTCACACACACACACACACACACAATACAGGCCATGTCATAGATCAACACACAAACATGGCTCACCTAACTAGTTCAAATGTAGACGAGTGCACAAGGCAAGGAATCTCTTCCCCCTCTCAAACTAATAACAAATACCTTGTCCCCCCTTGTGTGTAAATGGGGCAATCCCTTGTTGTATTTTAAATATAACATTAGCCACTCTGTCACGTTTGCACAATAAGACAGTTCCAGGTAGTGCGCTTGTCTGTCCAAGGTGTACTGGTGTGGCGGTGGGGGATTGGGAACAACACTATTTACAGAGGGTGGTCAGTAAACCCAAACACACACAGGAGAGGAGCCAGAGAAAATATAATGCCTGATTAAGAATTCAGTGTCGCAAAACCAACAATTATAGCTGGAATAAGACCAAGTAAACACTCAGCTCCTCACATTCATTCTAAACAACCCAGAATCAGAATCTTTCTGCCTATGCTTTCTGCAGTAGAGCAGTGAAGTATATCTAGCAGTGTTTCAGTGGAGTGGGCATTGTGCTGGATGGACAGCCTAGATGCACTTGTTAGTGTTTAATGGCATTTCTTCTTTTTTTTTCTATTTCACCCAATTTTCGGTCTGGTCTCATCGCTGCAACTCCCCAATGGGCTCGGGAGAGGCAAAGGTGGAATCATGCGTACTCCGCAACATGACCCGCCCAAACCTCGCTTCTTAACACACACCAGCTTAACCCGGAAGCCAGCCGCACCAATGTGTCAGAGGAAACACTGTTCAACTGGCGACCGGTGTCAGACTGCAGGCACCAGGCCCGCCACAGTGAAATGAGCCAAGTAAAGCCCCACCGGCCAAACCCTCCCCTAACTAGGACGATGCTGGGCCAAACCCTCCCCTAACCCGGACGATGCTGGGCCAAACCCTCCCTTAACCCGGACGAATTGTGCGCCGTCCTATGGGACTCCCGGCCACAGCCGGTTGTGGCACAGCCCGGGAATGAACCCGGGTCTGTAGTAATACCTGTAGCACTGCGATGCAGTGCCTTAGACTGTTGCCACTGGGTAGGCCCTTAATGCCATTTTTTAAAGAGGAGCTCAGAAAGTATTTAAAATATTCTAATATATAATTCATAATACTTTATACAGTTGCAAATTACACAGAAAATACAATTTCCAACATTTACAACCATGAATCATAAGAAAGTAACATAACACCAAATCATCATAATAAGCGTATGGAGGAAGAAGCTAGGTACTCTGCTGCTCTGTATTCAGTTCACAGGAGGGTATCAGGTCTGATGATGAGACAGACACCACCAGTAAGCAGTGTGTCGTTACTAGAGGGCCAAGACCACCATCACCTCCTAATGAAAAGGATCTTTGTGTCCTCTCGTCTCCTCTATGGCCAAGTCTGCTTCAGCAGGCAGCTCCAGATAGGTCATTGCACATTCTGCTCAGGCCCCATCAGCCCCTGTCAGGCCCAGTCAGCCCCTTCAGGCTCAGTCATCCCCGTCAGGTCCCATCACCCCCCAGTCAGGTCCCATCAGTCCCTGGTCAGGTCCCATCAGGCCCGTCAGACTCCACCCAGGTGCCAGATTCTGGGCTACCTCTGTTTCCTCTGGCAAGCAGTGTGCTCTGGGGGTGATGGGGGGGAGAGGGGGTGTAACTTTGCTCCCCCTGCATTCTTCTCACTTCTGTGTGACGGGGCCTGCGTCAGAGCTGCTTTCCACTGCCTCCCACACCACCACAACCAGCACTGGGTCCCAAATGCCACCCTAATCCCTATATAGTGCAATTATTTTGACATGAGCCCTAGTGCACAATAGGAAATAGGGTGCCATTTGGGATGCGTCCCAGCAGGGCCAGAGCCATCCATCCATCTGGAGGTCAGCTAACGGTGGGGTGTGACTGTCTTCAGATCCTACTACTGCTGCTATTTCTGCTCCTGGCCCTGGGCTGCAGTCTATCCCCTCCACACCTGGACACATCTAACCCCGCCCCTCCACACATTTAACCCCGCCCCTCCACACCTGAACACATCTAACCCCGCCCCTCCACACCTTGACACATCTAACCCCACACCTAGAACACATCTAACCCAGCCCCTCCACACCGTGACACATCTAACCCCGCCACTCCACACCTTGACACATCTAACCCCGCCCCTCCACACATCTAACCCCACCCCTCCACACCTTGACACATCTAACCCCACCCCTCCACATCTAACCCCGACAGGCCTCTTTCTGGGAAAGGATCAGACTGAAGAATATCCCAGACCATGCTGACTGACCAGGCTCTGAAACTGTCAACTCTATCTTGTTGACCTCCACTAGGAGCCAGGAGCCACTTGATAAAAGTGCAAATCATCAGCAACAGTACTATGGACTTCAGTGCATATATGCAATGCATGGGAAGCACTTGCAAGCTGCAGTATCGACCCAAACGATTCCAAGAGTGAAAATGTCACGTTCATGGGGGAATTGGGTTGTGCATTAGTTTTTACTGTTGGAACAAAGTGTGTGTCACTACCTCTATTTTATCTTTAACTCTGCATTGTTGGAAAAAGACCTGTAAGTAAACATGTCACTGTTAGTCTACGACGCATATGACAAATAACATTTGATTTGGAGAAGAAGCTGTTATCTCCCAAGTAAAATGGAGGCCCTCCAGTGAGGATGGTTTAAACACAATACCAACTAGAATGCCCTCTTTTCTCCCTCCCAATCTGTGGGGTATGGGGCCTTCCCAGCCCTGAGAGCTGTCACCCCCCCCCCCCCCAACCCCCCTGTTAATTCGCCAGGCAAATAGATGAGCGGGCGACTGTTTGTTTAGCGGGGAGCGGGTAGGCCCAATGTGACTGGGAGGGAGCAGGAGCAGCAAAAACCAGGCTGGGACTGGGGAGAGAAGGACTCACAGACAACCAGTAACCAATTGTCTATCAGCATGGAGACCACAAGCACAGGCCAAGAGAATTTGTACATTTTTATGAGGATCCCCATTAGCTAATGCTGTAACGTTAGCTAATCTTCCTGGGGTCCAACACCAATTAATAAGACAATTAAGACATTACAAAGGAAGACTTTACAAACATTTAACAAGTAGACAATACAGACAATTAAAATACATGACAGGAAACACATTTAACATTCAGTTGATGCTTTCTATTTCCTGTCCAGTAATATGGTCCATAGCATTAGATGTTCTTTCTATTTCCTGTCCAGTCATATGGTCTATAGCATTAGATGTTATTTCTATTTCCTGTCCAGTCATATGGTCTATAGCATTAGATGTTCTTTCTATTTCCTGTCCAGTCATATGGTCCATAGCATTAGATGTTCTTTCTATTTCCTGTCCTATGCTATATGGTCTATAGCATTAGATGTTCTTTCTATTTCCTGTCCAGTCATATGGTCTATAGCATTAGATGTTCTTTCTATTTCCTGTCCAGTCATATGGTCTATAGCATTAGATGTTCTTTCTATTTCCTGTCCAGTTATATGGTCCATAGCATTAGATGTTCTTTCTATTTCCTGTCCTATGCTATATGGTCCATAGCATTAGATGTTCTTTCTATTTCCTGTCCTATGCTATATGGTCTATAGCATTAGATGTTCTTTCTATTTCCTGTCCAGTTATATGGTCCATAGCATTAGATGTTCTTTCTATTTCCTGTCCAGTTATATGGTCCATAGCATTAGATGTTCTTTCTATTTCCTGTCCAGTTATATGGTCCATAGCATTAGATGTTCTTTCTATTTCCTGTCCAGTCATATGGTCTATAGCATTAGATGTTCTTTCTATTTCCTGTCCAGTTATATGGTCCATAGCATTAGATGTTCTTTCTATTTCCTGTCCTATGCTATATGGTCTATAGCATTAGATGTTCTTTTATTTTTCTTGAAGGTGGATTCACTTTTTGCCTGAGAAATATGTATTGTAAAGAGTTCCATTCAGCTATGGCTCTACATAAAACTGTAGATTTAAGATGATTTGCCTTGGCCTGGGTTTTCTTAGCTGCCCTGAATTTACCTGTTTGGTTTGGTGGTTATGCGTGTTGCTAGTATGTACAAATTGGTCTGAAAAATATAACATTCCTAAAGAAAATCAGAAGGCTGGATAGTAATTTGTTTTCAACATGAAGCCATGAGAGATTGTGATGCATTTGGATAAGATTCATATAGATAGAGCAATGAAGAGCTAATCTGACAGCCCTGTTTAGAGCAATGAAGAGCTAATCTGACAGCCCTGTTTAGAGCAATGAAGAGCTAATCTGACAGCCCTGTTTAGAGCAATGAAGAGCTAATCTACCAGCCCTGTTTTGAGCAATGAAGAGATAATCTACCAGCCCTGTTTTGAGCAATGAAGAGCTAATCTGGCAGCCCTGTTTTGAGCAATGAAGAGCTAATCTACCAGCCCTGTTTAGAGCAATGAAGAGCTAATCTACCAGCCCTGTTTAGAGCAATGAAGAGCTAATCTACCAGCCCTGTTTAGAGCAATGAAGAGCTAATCTGCCAGCCCTGTTTAGAGCAATGAAGAGCTAATCTACCTGCCCTGTTTTGAGCCATTTGGAGCCTTTTTATATCTTTGCTGCATATGACCATATAACTGGACAGTACTCTAAATGTGATAGGACCAGGGATTGACCATATAACTAGACAGTACTCTAAGTGTGATAGGAGCAATGATTGACCATATAACTGGACAGTACTCTAAGTGTGATAGAGTACTGTCCAGTTATATGGTCAATCCCTGGTCCTAAGTGTGATAAGACCAGGAACTGAATACCTGATTCAGAGTGCTAGATCTTACATACTCTGAACATTTTCTTGTAACAGCAATTCCCTTACCCATCTTAATAACAATTGTATCTATGTGTTCTGACCATGATAAAGCTGAGTCCAATATGACACCTAGTAGTTGTTTTTTTCACTTGCTCTACATGCGTTCTATTCATCGACAAATTCAAATGGAGATCATCAGCAAGCATATATCGTGAACCAAATACAATACATTTCATTATAGAAATGTTCAACACCAATTTGCTCATATCAAGCCCTTCAGACACAATTCTTAGATCAAAACTCAGTACATCTGTTAGCTCATTACATTCTGATCCTGCGCTATTATACATTGTATAGTCATCAGCATACATTACCACTCTTGCATTGTTCAATACTGAAGGTAAATCATTAGTAAAGAAAGAGTAGAGAAGTGGGCCTAGGCAGCTTCCTTGAGGAACACCACAGTGTTCTTTACTGTTTGAAAAGCTACCATTAAAGAACACTTTTTGCCTTCTCCTGGATAAATAGCTTTCCATCCACAACATAGCTGCAGACTTAAAACTATAACATTTGAGTTTACCTAGTAACAGTTCATGATCAATTACATCAAAAACAGACTGAAATCTACTAACTTCCTGCCATCCGTATTCTTTAACCAATAATCTGTTATTTGTGCTGAGGCCGTCCTTGTAGAATGCCCTTATTTGTATGCATGCTGGAAACCCGTTATCAGACCATTACATGAGAAACAATCCTTGATTTGTACAGATCATTTACGTAACACGAGCAGCAAGTTTATAGGACACCAATTAGGACTAGTGAATGCAGATTTATCTAAGGTAGGTAGTGGAATAACCTTTGACTCTTTCCTGACTTCTGGGCACACTCCATACACTGGCTTGCAAAAGTATTCACCCCCCTTGGCATGTACCTGGAATTAAAATAGATTTTTTTGGGGGTGTGTGTATCATTTGATTTACACAACATGCCTAACACTTTGAAGATGCAAAACATTTTTTATTGTGAACAAACAAGAAATAAGACAAAAACACTGAAAACTTGAGCGTGCATAACTATTCACCCCCCAAAGTCAATACGTTGTAGATGCACCTTTTGCAGCAATTACAGTTATAGTCTATTGGGGTATGTCTCTCTAAGCTTGGCACATCTAGCCACTGGGATTTTTGCCCATTCTTCAAGGGAAAACTGCTCCAGCTCCTTCAAGTTGGATGGGTTCCACTGGTGTACAGCAATCTTTAAGTCGTACCACAGATTCTCAATTGGATTGAGGTCTGGGGTTTGACTAGGCCATTGCAATACATTTAAATGTTCCCTTAAACCACTTGAGTGCTGCTTTAGCAGTATGCTTAGGGTCATTGTCCTGCTGGAAGTTGAATCTCTGTCCCAGTCTCAAATCTCTGGAAGACAAACAAGTTTCCCTCAAGAATTTCCCTGTATTCCTTCAATTCTGACCAGTTTCCAAAGTCCCTGCCGATGAAAAACATCTACACAGCATGATTCTGCCACCACCATGCTTCACTGTGGGGATAGTGTTCCCGGGGTGATGAGGTGTTGGGTTTGCGCCAGACATAGCATTTTCCTTGATGGCCAAAAAGCAACATTTTAGTCTCATCTGACCAGAGTACCTTCTTCCATATGTTTGGGCAGTCTCCCTCATGCCTTTTGGCAAACACCAAACGTGTTTGATTCTTTTTTTCTGGCCACTCTTCCGTAAAGCCCAGCTCTGTGGAGTGTACGGCTTAAAGTGGTCCTATGGACAGATACTCAAATCTCCGCTGTGGAGCTTTGCAGCTCCTTCAGGGTTATCTTTGGTCTCTTTGTTGCCTCTCTGATTAATGCCCTCTTTGTTTGGTCTGAGTTTTGGTTGGCGGCCCTCACTTGGCAGGTTTGTTGTGGTCCCATATTCTTTCCATTTTTTTCTAATGGATTTAATGGTGCTCCGTGGGATGTTCAAAGTCTCTGATATTTTTTTTATAACCCAACCCTGATCTGTACATCTCCACAACTTTGTCCCTGACCTGTTTGGAGAGCTCCTTGGTCTTCATGGTGCCGCTTGCTTGGTGGTGTCCCTTGCTTTGTGGTGTTGCAGACTCTGGAGCCTTTCAGAACAGGTGTAAATATACTGATATCATGTGACACTTAGATTGCACACAGGTGGTTTATTTAACTAATTATGTGACTTCTGAAGGTAATTGGTTGCACCAGATCTTATTTAGGGGCTTCATAGCAAAGGGGGTGAATACATATGCACGCACCACTTTTCCATATTTTTTTTTCATTTCACTTCACCAACTTGGACTATTTTGTGTATGCCCATTACATGAAATCCAAATAAAAATACATTCGAATTACAGGTTGTAATGCAACAAAATAGGAAAAACGCCACGGGGGGGAAGAATACTTTTGCAAAGCACTGTACATCATGCACTTATTACAATTATGAGAGATTGTGGTAGATATTTGGTTAGCTGTAACTCTAAGCAATTTGGTGTCAAGATTATCTGTACCAGGTGACTTGTCATCCAAAAGAGACAACAGCATCCTTTCTTCCTCTTCCCTTTCTACATGGTGAAATTCAAACATGCATTGCCTCTCCTTCATGATACATTCTTTTATAAGGGTATATGACATGGACCTTCAGTTGGAATCATAGCATTCCTCAACATGTCCACCTTGCCTGTAAAATGTTCAGAGGGTGGGGCTGTGTTGCAACAGTAGTTATTGAGGGGGGGGTGTGCATGCTGTAGGGAGAGATACCATGAGATTAAATGTGATTATACTTAATTGAATTTAGCCTTGCATCACAATACACCCTCATTGCAGAGATACAAGATATTTATAGGGAGTGAAAAAGGTACATAGTAAAACTATAGATGTCAACACATCCACAGCAACATACCGGGAGTTACAGGATGTGTCAGCTAACAACAGTGACTTTTAACAAGCCACTCTAAAACAGCTGTTTTCATTGTATTTGATTGACACATTGATATGGTCCTTTGGCTTTGAATTTGGTGGGAGGAAAATATTTTGACATACTGGCCATCCGTACTGTCAAAGGTGGTTGACAGAACAGCAAAGAGGCATATCTCAATTTCTGAAAACAACAAGTTGTAGACGAAAGAAGGATGGGAAGCACTGCAAGGATACTGTAGTACGTGCTTCTACACCTGCATTGCTTGCTGTTTGGGGTTTTAGGCTGGGTTTCTGTACAGCACTTTGAGATATCAGCTGATGTACGAAGGGCTATATAAATACATTTGATTTGATTTGATTAGTAGGTCTTGTAGATGAAAGGTGCAGTACACGGATGATGCACTGAACAGGCTTCCAACCAACAGGTCTCCTCTACTCTCTGGTTTTTACTCTGCAGCGAGAGTGCCGCTGGCCACACTTCTATCACAAACCGACAGAAACTTGACCTTAAGCAATGAAAGCATGCCTGCAGTTTACCTGACAGTAGGCAACGTTATTCTGTATCAACACCCCGTGGCAAAGAGACACGTTTAATATTCAAATGCTATGTCACTACATGAGACAATATCTGGAGGCAATAATGCGGCAGAATGTCAGTGGAATATATTACCGTACATTACTGACGGGACTGACTGAATTACTGAGAACATCAAACTGTCAGAGTGGAGCTCAAGGTAAAAGCAGACAGGTGTTTTCCAATGAGATGCGAGAGGGAGAGAGTGCTGCTCTCAAAAAGAGAGAGATTGAGGTAAACTGTAGTGTGGTTATATTTTCAATAGAGCTTGGTAGGGTGGGGTATTCTTCGCTTGAGTATATGGCTAACGAAACCCATTATCTATAGGGGAGGAGAGGGAACCAAAACATTGATGCTAACTCTGACTACCATGTGAAACCCATAGATTAGGGCCTAAGGAATTTATTTAAATTGACTGATTTCCTTATATGAACTGTAACTCAGTAAAATCGCTGAAATTGTTGCATGTTGCATCTATATTTTTGTTCAGTATAGATTAATGACCCGATGCCTCTGCCTCCATCCCAGCTAGGAGTGTACATACTGTAGCTTTAAAATCTTATGACTCATTCTGGCCTGTCGTCCCCTTAATGAGTTTCAGAGGGGGGAAGGTGAAGTTCCTGTTTTATGCTTCCTCTTCTGTTTCAGAGCTGAGGGTAATCAATTCAGATGTGCTATTGACAGGTATGGGAGTGATGTAAAGTTTGTGTGCTTTGTTTAATTAAATGCAAACATACTGGGTCCGAAGGTCCGATGACTGTGACAAACAAGGGCAGAGCACAGGCGAGGAGAGGAGGAGAGGGCAGAGGAGGGGAGGGCACAGGAGAGAGAACAGGGGAGAGAGAACAGAGGAGGGGAGGGCAGAGGAGAGAGAACAGAGGAGGGAAGGGCAGAGGAGAGAGAGAACAGAGGAGGGGAGGGCAGAGGAGAGAGAGAACAGAGGAGGGGAGGGCAGAGGAGAGAGAACAGAGGAAGGGAGGGCAGGGGAGAGAGAACAGAGGAGGGGAGGGCAGAGGAGAGAGAACAGAGGAGGGAAGGGCAGAGTAGAGAGAACAGAGGAGGGGAGGGCAGAGGAGAGAGAACAGAGGAGGGAAGGGCAGAGTAGAGAGAACAGAGGAGGGGAGGGCAGAGAAGAGAGAACAGAGGAGGGGAGGTCAGAGGAGAGAGAACAGAGGAGGGGAGGGCAGAGGAAAGAGAGAACAGAGGAGGGGAGGGCAGAGGAGAGAGAACAGAGTAGAGAGAACAGAGGAGGGGAGGGCAGAGGAGAGAGAACAGAGGAGTGGAGGGCAGAGGAGAGAGAACAGAGGAGGGGAGGGCAGAGGAGAGAGAACAGAGGAGGGGAGGTCAGAGGAAAGAGAACAGAGGAGTGGAGGGCAGAGGAAAGAGAACAGAGGAGGGGAGGGCAGAGGAGAGAGAACAGGGGAGGGGAGGGCAGAGGAGAGAGAACAGAGGGGAGGGCAGAGGAAAGAGAGAACAGAGGAGGGGAGGGCAGAGGAGAGAGAACAGAGGAGAGAGAACAGAGTAGAGAACAGAGGAGGGGAGGGCAGAGGAGAGAGAACAGAGGAGTGGAGGGCAGAGGAGAGAGAACAGAGGAGGGGAGGGCAGAGGAAAGAGAACATAGGAGGGGAGGGCAGAGGAGAGAGAACAGAGGAGTGGAGGGCAGAGGAGAGAGATAACAGAGGAGTGGAGGGCAGAGGAGAGAGAACAGAGGAGGGGAGGGCAGAGGAAAGAGAACAGAGGGGAGCGTTGCTTCACTATAGATTATTTTATCTGACCTTGCCTGCATCACCTCGACCCCCACCTCAACCCCCAGAGCTACACAACAACCTCCCTTTACAACACATATTCATGGAAACCAATCAAGAGGAAAGAAAAACACTGTCCGCAAACTGTTCAAATGAATTTCCTGGGAGAGCGAGAAAGCGAAGGAAGGCAGGAAGCAGGGAGGGAGAGAAAGAGAGCTACCTATTGAGAGGGTGTGTTTCAACACAAACCAGGTGAGAGGTGATTTTAAGCTGTATTTTGATAGTGCTGACAACGTCCATGGGGAGGTACTCCCTGGAACAACAAAAACATCCATGCATGTACTGTTGGAGCTGATCACGTTCCATTCATGAGGACGAGTGTCTGCTCCTGTTGTACTGATCTGATCACGTTTAATCCATCTGCGTTTCATCCATCTGCGTTTCATCCAAACACCTAACTGGAGTGAGAAACAGGCCTAGTAAACTAAGCTCCCATGACCTGATTATCATAAAGTACGGTAATTACAACAAGTGATGCTCCGCTCCAGATTCCTCATTCTTATCTTCCCACCTGCTCTTGTGCGTCTGTGTGTCTATCTATAGAATGTTTATGACTGTGAATTCTGAGTTTCTGAACATGGTGGCTTACTGCTGTAGTTTCTGCCAGTGACCTCCAGAACAGAGAAGAGAAGGGCTTCAGTCTGCAATGCAGAACAGTTAATGATTTACCCCCCTAATCAGATAACCCAGCAGCACAGATGCTAGAGCCCAACAAACCTGCCCTCTAATTCTAGTGATGGGGTGTGTCTCAAAATGGTAACCCTTTGGGCCCTGGTCAAAAGTAGTGCATTATAAAAGGGTGCCATTTGGGATGCATATATGATTAATGCTTAGTGTGAAAGAGGATTGTTATCAGGGGCAGGATATGTAAAATACCCTTTAATAGAGACTGGGCTTTAAACAAATAAACTAGGACTCCAGGCCTGAGACAACCAGGTCACAGAGCTCACCTGTTACCAGCCAGACTGGTACACCAAGCTACAGCCAGGTCACAGAGCTCACCTGTTACCAGCCAGACTGGTACACCAAGCTACAGCCAGGTCACAGAGCTCACCTGCTACCAGCCAGACTGGTACACCAAGCTACAGCCAGGTCACAGAGCTCACCTGCTACCAGACAGACTGGTACACCAAGCTACAGCCAGGTCACAGAGCTCACCTGCTACCAGACAGACTGGTACACCAAGCTACAGCCAGGTCACAGAGCTCACCTGCTACCAGCCAGACTGGTACACCAAGCTACATACAGGACAGGATGACCATTTGTCGCCTTCCTACCATGGCACCTCTGAGAAGCAGCCAGGTCATCTCACCTTTTATCACACAGGTATCCCAAGCCAAGACACAATTACTGGGGAGAATATCCACCTACAGTATTTTGGCTCTAGCCTGGTCCCAGATCTGTTTCTGCTGAATAGCCAACTCCTATGATGGCATCGGAGTTTGGCATGACAATAAATGAAAGACGATAGGATTTGGCAAGACAGCACAAATTGATCTGGGTCCAGGCTACCTTAGCTCCTACTACCTAATAAAAATGTAATTAACAGTGAGTGACTTGTTGCTTAATCACTTATTTTTATCACCTGCCTCTATGATGTACGAACACAAACCAATTTGGGCTAGGGGTTCAGTGGTTTGCAGGGGTGCTGCTGAGCATTTTAAATAACTTCCTCCATTTCTATTCCGGCGGAGTCTAGCCTGCTGAGAGGGCTCCTAGACAATCCACCAAATGTATTGGGGAGCACAGATTGAAAAGTAAGGGCTAACCCTAACCCTAACCCTGAGGAGTTTGAGGCACTGGTTCACTTTTTGGTTGTTGATGCAGCCTACATTTAAAATTGATTAAATGTAGATTTTTTTTGTCACCAGCCTACACAGAACACCCCATAATGACCAAGTGGAATTATGTTTTTTGAAAATTGTACCAATTAATTAAACATGAAAAGCTGAAATGTCTTGAGTCAATAAGTATTCAATCCCTTTGTTATGGCAAGCCTAAATAAGTTCAGGGGTAAAAACTTGTTTAACAAGTCACATAAGTTGCATGACCTCACTCTGTGTGCAATGATAGTGTTTAACATTCTCTTTCTCCACACATATTCTCCACACACATTCTTTCTCCACACAGTGTTATGTGTTCCTTCTAAACAACTCAACTTTTTAAAAAGTTGAATCAGTTACGGCTGAACAGTTTGTTTGTGTGTTTAACTCTGCCTGTAAACACGCTGGATGATTCAGAATCCATTGAAGAGCTTAAACGATTCATTGACGAGAGATACATGTACTTACGAACTCAAAGAAACATGTCGCTGGTTTCGGAGGATTCAAGCATTGTTAAGGACAACCAACCAAATCAACAAAACAAAACCAGGTTGGCCAATAGGTATCAACGATGGAACCAAACCATCCCCTAGTAAGTGTGGCGAGTGGGGAGAGGTTTACTGATATGGATGTTGACTTGTTAAAATGCTTCAATGAAAGGCTTACCAAACTTGATAACTTGGATATATTACGAGAGGACATCAATGCATTATGTACCAGTCTAGAATTCATCCAACGTCAGATTGATGATCTAAGGAAAGAGAGCACGGCGCTGAAAGGTACTGTAGACTCTATTCATAGCAAGGTGGAGGTGGTGCAAAGGGAGAACTAACAACTTATTAAAGAAACCTTGCTTGATGTACGGTGTCGATCAATGTGGGAACAATCTAATATTCTCAGGGATACCGGAGAATGACTACAGCAGAGTCTGTGAGGACACTGTCCGAGACTTTATGTCAACTCAACTAAACCTGCCCGCTGATGTTGTGCGCAATGCCACTTTCTCCAGAGTCCATAGAATAGGCAAGGCCTCTGGAAATAGGCCACGGGATATTATTGCATGTTTTGACAAATTTAAGCAAAAGGAAATGACAAAGAACATGGGCAGAGAACTCAGAAACACTGATTTTGGAATGAATGATCACTTCCCCACCGAGATCAATGAAAGGAGAAAAAGACTATATCCCATCATGAAGGAAAAGCGTTGCCTGAATCAACGAGTCTCCATGGTGATAAACTTTATATCAACGGGCAATTGTATCGGGACTCTGGAGCAACTCCCTGGCTATTTTAATTTAATGTTCAAATCTGAGTTTGTGTGTTGTAGTATATCATGACAACTTCAACTATAACCAATATATGCTCTATTGATCTTCACTTGATAAGGAAAGGGCTGCATATAGCTCAGGTTAATGTATGTAACCTTCCTAACAAAATACATGAGGTTTTTAACTTGGTCAACATAAATAATATTCATATTTTGGCTTTGACCGAAACGCATTTAGATGCATCTGTAAATGATGGGCAAATGAACATTCAAGGATTTAGTCTACTGAGAAGGGAGAGGAATAGGAATGGTGGAGGTGGAGCACTGTATATTCAGAATCATATACCGTTTAAGAGAAGGTATGACCTTAATGTAGGTCAAATAGAGGCACTATGGGCTCAAGTACATCTGCCTCACCAGGCACCCATACAGAACAAAATTGAGGGGATATGCCAAGAACTGTGGTTTGAAACAAATGGTTAATGTTACTACTAGATCATCAATTAAGTTGGGTCATCGTTCAGACACATGCATTGATCTGATTTTCTGTAATATACCATTGCAATGCTTAAAGGCCAGATCAATGCCAGTGGGCTGAACAGACCATAATATTGTGACCATAACCATGAACACCAAGGTTCCAAAGAAAAAATGCTTATTTATTGTTAAAACCAACATGGAATCAGGGTTCTGTGTAGATCACTATGTAGATAGGAACATAAGGTACTAAAAGTAATTACTGAGAGAAACCCCAGGCAGCCAGCCTGTCTTGTTTCCCTCTGCTAGCCTAGCTAATCACTATTGAGTTTGTAGGTGTTAAAGTTCGACCCACTCAACCTCCGTGATGATCAGCCTTCCCCAGGGAGTTTCATGTCCATCCGGAGTGTTTATACATGCCCTGCTTGGCCTGACTGACTCCGTCCAGCCTCCTTGTGTTGAGTCCCAAATGGCACTCTCTTCCCACTACTTTTGACCAGGGCCCATATGGCTCCAACCTACTCATATTAAGACCTAAAACTAGTCCTCATATGCATCGTTTGGCTATAATTTGAGATATCTAAAGTACTTACCCCCTAATTATAATATTAATCCGTGGGAATTCATTATTAGAGGTTTTGGAAAATACTGAAAAAGGTGCTTTTTATTTGTATTTGGCGTTAACTGTCCGCCAAATATTTTTTTTTGTCATTTGTCTTTCAATGGAAGAAATTGTGTGACAACACCTTAAGAATAGAAGAGAAAACCGTAGCTAGCTTGGTGTACCAGCAGTGTAGCTAGCATGCCTGTGATTGGTTGTGTGTATTATCCAGGAGACACAATGGAGAGGGCCAGTGAATCCTCAAACAGACACACAGAGCAGAGCCAGCTTCTCTTCTCCGCTTTGTTGGGGCTGGAAGGACGGTTCCCCACATAAAGCTCTACAGGACCACTGATAAGACATAGTACTAGGCTACCTCCCTCTATCTTTCTTTCTTTCTCCCTATCAATTCAATTGGCAAACATATGTTTACATTGCCAAAGCAAATGAAATAGACTTTCTCTTTCTCTCTCTCTATTGCTCCCGCTCTCACACAATGCAAATTGTCTGAGAAGAGGAGAATACAATGCTATCCTTAGTCTCCTCAGAGCAAAGCCAGGGTGGGGTGGGCCACTCCATAAAACCTACTAGTGTTCTCAGGGATCCCTGTCACTCTGTGGTGACCAATGCCAGACTAACACTCCACCACGTGACAGATGAGATGCAGAGAAAACTAACTATCAGGATTTGACACACATTAAGAACAGGATGCAGGTTACCAAACGAGATTGGCTACTTTCTGAGCCAACAGAAAATAGATGGTAGGACATGCTAGCTACACCACTGTACAGTTTTCTCTTCTATTTTTAAGGTGTTGTCACACAATTTATTCCATCGAATGACTAATTACAAAAAAAATGTAATTGGCGGACGATTAAATCTAAAGCACTCTTTTTCTGTTTTTTCCAAAACCTCTAATAATTAATTCCCATGGATTAATATTATAATTAGGGTGTAATTACTTTAGATATCTCAAATTAGAGCAAAACGATGCATATGAGGATTAGTTTTAGCTCTTAATATGAGTAGGTTGGAGGGAGAGTTTGCGAAAACATGTTTCTCAGACATTTTTAATAAGCGGGAGAGCAATGAGCTGTCTTGCTATGCAGCCATTTTTTTATTAAGACGTTAGAATGGGGTGCGATCAAAGCTACCTGACCCTTTCAACCAAATGAAATGGAAATTATCTGTGGCCCTATGAATGTGTAGTTCTTGCTCTGTGGCTAGTAGTATTTATGCAGAATGGGATCAGAAAGTACCCAGGAATAACATACTTTATTACTAGGTTCAGTATTTTACAATTATTACGATAAGGATGACAGGATACTTTTTTGTTTAACTAAATTGTGTCCCCTAAACCAATGGTATAACAATGTACTAATGAAAAAATGCACGAGTGAGCAGGTTTATTTAATTACATAAATAACTTTCCACTAAGATTCTAAGTCACATCAAAGTCTAATATGAGTCTTATCATATTTCACTATTGTGCCTTTAAATCTCCACTATTTGGAGCTGTATAACCCTAGCAGAAACTATACCAATGTACCAAGCAGCACTAAACCATATATTCCTTTCACTATGCAGACACACTTCCTCTTTAAGATGCCTGTATGTGTGTGTGTCACCTGTGGTACGTGCATAGTGTTTGTATTTCCTCCTCCAGCTTTTGGCTGTGCTCCAGGGCCCTGTCTCTCTCTCTCTCTCTGGACCAACTCCACGTCCTCCTGGTAACAACACAAAACAGCGGACAGAAAGACAGACGGTTCAGAACGATGCAGATAGAAATGTAATGAATAGATTGAACACGTTTCCCAATTCATATCTGTTCTATACAATATATTTCTATCTCCAGCTCCTCCTGTTGACACAACAGACAGTCAGATCACATCACAGTTTGAAAAGCACAGCTAGTAGCCACTGTTACAGGACACGGAGCTGAATGACATTGTGCTTGGGTGGCTTAATTAATATTATTTATCTGTGTGTTTCCGTATGAGAATAAATTGTATTGTGACCATTTCAATTCCTGTGATACTTCAGATTTATCAATAGTTTTACACTTCTGATGTGACATATTATGCATTCCATTTTGAACACTGGATTATATATATTTTAACTCAAAATCAAGTAACGGTACTTGTAATAAATCAGTTCACAAACACGTTAAAACGCAGCTGAAGCATCACACGTTTTCCGCTTCTCACAGTGGTTTTCCTACTGAGGCGGAGGAGGCGTTACGTCATTGATTCCTCTCACACCACAGAGAACTATCCATGTCTACAGCGTATGTCTTTTAACAGGGTTTTAATTCAGCTCATGTAGAGCACCAGCAGTCCCAGCAGCACACAGGGAGCCTCTAACACAATGAGGCTCCTCTGAGGGGATCCCATTCACACTATTGTCTCCCCACTCAGCACCTACTCAGAGGAACTCCCGTTCAAAGGGACGAGGGAAGGGAGGCCGGCTGGCCTGATCACGGCGGTGGGTGGGAGCAGGGGATGCTGGGTAAACAGTGTGTGTGAGTGTGTGGTTGTGTGTGGTTTTGTGTGAGAGTGCTGGGCAACCCTGTGGTTAAACCTGGCCCAAAATAAATGCCCTGCTAATTAGCAGCCGTTGAAACAGATGTATTGATGGTCTCAACAGCTAAAAGAAGAGGGAACAATGGAGGAGGTCTAAATAAACAAGGGGAGCAGGGCCATACTGTACATGGCCGCAATCTATAGCCTCTGTGATGAGAAGGGAAGAAGGGGGAGAGAGAGAGAGAGAGAACCTAGGAGGGCTTTTGTCTTAACAGTGACAGGAGAGAGGATTGGATTAGCAGAGTCGTGTTCAGTAGGGCACGGGAAAAAGGAAAATATGTGTTCTTATTGGACAAATTCATGTAGTACTTCACTCCTTTTCAAAACGTTTTCTCACTGCTGAACACGACCCAAGCTCTATTTAAAAATGAGCGTTTTATTGTTTAACTGCAGAATGGTAAGCACCACCTTTTTTGGGGACTTCTATGACCTGGTTGGATAGTGGCTGAAATAGGGTGACCAACTGCCCTGGGTTTTACGGGACAGTCATGCATTTTGGCTCCTTGTCCCCCCCGTCCCATAACCAAACAATCATGTTCCGCATTTTATCAACAAATTAAAACACCAATTTACAAAAAAATGTTGATTTGTCCCATGTTTCAGTCAGATTTCTCATTGATTTGATGAGAATTAACATTCCAACCTGTCTCTTTTGCAGTCATGTTACGCTTATGACAAGACATATATCATAAGTCTATAGTAGGCTACTGGTGATGTAAACACCTCGCCAATCGTTGTGAGATCTGATGTTCTGCGCAGCGCAGGGCCAATGTCGTATCGTCAACCAATCACATTTGTCAAAGCATTTCGGGCTAAATTCCAGCTGTTTCTAGCGAAGAGCTACAAAAGTTAACCAAATTGACAGATTAGACTGAAGGATGAGGTAATTTCCTCAAACTTGTGAGGCTCTCCATGATCATTAGTTGTTCATTCAACATATTTTCTGCTACTTCACTCAATCTCGTTTTAAAAGTCTCAATTCCTTACAGTTTTACATTCCCTGAGACCAACCAGATATGTTTCCACAGCAAAGTTTTCATGAAACAGCCATCAATCAATCAAATTTATTTTATATAGCCCTTCGTACATCAGCTGATATCTCAAAGTGCTGTACAGAAATGCATGTGATCTCACTTTTCTGCATCACCAAATGTTGAGGCTGAGTCGAAAGAATAGGCTTTGTGTGCTTCAATTAGCTCGCTCAGTGCAACGGGAGGGGGATTTGCGCGCGTGTGTGTGTGGGGGGTGGGTGATTGCTGCCCCAAAAAATGTGTTAATGTACACTGTCTCGCAAAATCATCCTGTTGTCCCGCATTTGGGTATTTTAAATTTGGTCACCATCTGAGATGAAACCATATGAGCCCTGGGCTGGGGTCTGGTCTGCTGCTATAAACACCTTTGGCCTAAATAAGTACATGCAGCTTCCCCTCTGTTCTCCAGAACTATCATTCTAATTACTGGCACCAAGGTCTCCCAAGTCAAAGAGAACATCAAAAAGAGGCCAACCTCTAAAGTCAATATGTACTTTTCTCCAACAGAGAGGAGAGCTCGACTTCAAAGCCTGTGTCTTTTAATCATATGCATTATATCAGCATTCATTAGAATAATATCCAAATGAGTTTGACAGAGTAGCGGGTTAACCTGTTGTGATGATGAAGGCAGTACTGTAAAGGAGAATAACTAGCGTGGACTTTTATAGGTATAGTACAGGAGGTTGCAAGGCAGACAGCCAGTGGTCAGCTGGTGGGGCCAAAGTGCAACAGATTGGCAGCAGGGACTGGCTGGCATTTCTCACTCTGTGGAAACTGGGAATATCAATCTATGAAAAGATGCATTTGTTATGACACACAACAAACTATTGACTGATGTGGAATTTTGTTGATCAATGTAAATAAATATCTAATATATATATATATATATATATATATATATATATATATATATATATATATATATATATATATATATATTGACGTTTTATTCTGGATTGTGTTCTCTACATTCTCCATAATCTTATTTATCTGTAGTGACCATTTCATTAGAATAATTTAATTTAAACTTTCATTTAAAATAGGGTCAAATTGCACCGCCTTTCCTTCTTGTGTCCTCAAGCCTGAATCTCCTGTTAATGGTTTTTTAACCCTTATTTTACCAGGTAAGTTGACTGAGAAAACATTCTCATTTACAGCAACGACCTGTGGAATAGTTACAGGGGAGAGGAAGGGGGATAAACGAGCCCATTGGAAACTGGGGATGATTAGGTGGCCATGAAAGTATGAGGGCCATATTGGGAATCAAAGCTATAACCTGTTCATTTTAATGGATATCAATCAAAGATATCAGCTGTTCATGTTAATGGGTATCAATCAAAGATATCACCTGTTAATGATAATGGGCATCCATTCAAGAGAGTAACAGTAAAAGACCACACCTGGCAACTAAGCCCCTTGACACACACAAGTAACACACCTGCAAGTACATTAAACTGAGGCATAGTTAATGAGCAAGTCTATGATGACTGTGCCTTCATGATAATGTTTTCACCAAATAGTAGTATCAAGCTGTGGGAATCAGATCCCATTTGAAGCTTTTAACACACTTTTTTTATGGCCTTTTATCTGTGAATGCCTGTGAGAGAACCAGTTTTGCAGTCTTCTCAAGGAGGCTCTATAAGTGGGTCCTAAAGCTGTGTGTGTGTGTGTGTGGGGGGGGGGGGGGGGGGGGGGGGGGTGCGTGGCTTGAGCGGAGTAGCTGTCTGTGACTTTAGTGCCCTCTGAAATGGCAGGGGTGGAGAGGAGAGGGCCGGGGGTTGAGGGATTCTCATTGCTCAGGTCATCTCAAGTGATCTGTTGTAGTGGCTGCCCTAGCCCTGAACCACCTGTGTTTGCACACCAGCTTTTCCTTCAAGCACTGACAGCCCAGAGTGATGGCACCGCAATGCTCCTCTCCTTGGCTCGCTAACGCAGTTAATCATTACGACTGCTCCCTCCTATGGCCCTAGCAGCTCAGATTCAGCCTGCTCTTCCATAATACTTCTACTTGATATGATGGTAAAGGATTTTGCATGTCTAATTTGGAAGGACACAAAGTATATGATCAGTTAAAAGGTGCATGATCAAATGTAAATCTAGGGATCTTAAAATGTAAACAAATTGGGAATGTTGGGTTTGCCATGTTCCCTGATTTTATAATTCTTTACTAAATAAACCAGTAACGTTATGACTATTCAAAGAGTAATTTTGGCAGGCATAGAAAAATGAAATGATTTCAAATCCGTACATTCTCTTCACGTCAAGATGAACTTCAGCAGAGGAGGACTGTCTGACACCGACCTTTCTATGTTTAAATAATCCCAGTCATCTTCTCTTAGCTGGTTTCTTTAAAGTAAAATGTCAATTGATGAATCAAAGACCTGTGAGGTTTTCAATTGTTTCGTGGATCTGTTCCCGGCACTGCTGACTAATTTTACGACAGCTGTTCCCATTTCATTTTAAATTAAAAACCCCGCTCTGTAATCCCAGGAGACAATCTATAATTAAGGGGATTTATAGAAAAACCAAGAGCTACATTAATAACAAAATGTAATATATTTCTTAATAAGCCACCAGTGGAGAATGAAGAAACCCTCTAAGAAATAAAGTAGAAGAGTACAAATACTTTCAGCCAGCAGCCTTTAGAAAGAGCAGAAGACTGGACGGAGGTTCTCTGAGTTCAGTTGAAACAGAACAGATCATTCTAATCGTCTAAACTATTCATCATCATAAACCATCAACTAGTCACAAACTTGTAAACTGATTTCATCAACAAACATTCTGATGTGTCCGTTTCACCGTTCCCGCCTAAAAAAGTTGCAGAAAAATTCATGATCATGGATTCTATTAATGAAATATAGGATTCAAACTGTTGCAATCACAATCAGAGAGAGTAGTAATCTGAAATTAAAATTGCAAATGTTTGTCTGACAGAAAAATGCATGGAGAAAATGACAATAAAAGAGCTGTACAGGTCTCTCTCCCTCTCTCCCATAAACGGAGAAAAACAAATAGGCTCGTGTTTACCCTGTACCTCACTGGAGGGTGACATTGTTGATGATGTCAGTGACACTGTGACATTGTGATGATGTCATTCTAAATCCCATCAAATACGTGGCCGGGACACACAATGCACTCAAGTCTCAATGTCTTTTGATGTATTATGATGAGTCGTGTATTTATTGTATGTTACTATACTACCGTACTACTATACAACCGTACTACTATACCACTGATGTGTATTTAGTTAGCTATGTTTAGTTAGGGACTGCGGACTATGAAAATTAGCTGTGTTTAGCTAACTCTGATGCAAACATCATATTTCACTCTGAATGTTTTTTAAATTGCACATGGTCCTATTTAAATAAACTACTACCACCAACCACTACTACTACTACTACTACTACAACCACCCCTACTACCATCACTACCACCACCCCTACTACCATCACTACCACCACCACTACTAACACCACCACCACTACTACCACCATCACCACCACTACGACCACCACCATCAGTACTACCACCACTACTACCACCACTACCAACTACTACCACCATCACTACCACCATCATCAGTACTACCAGGACCACCATCACTACTACCACGGCCACCATCACTACTACCATCCCTACCACCACCACTACTACTACTACCACCACACCACCGCCATCAGTACTACCACCACCACCACCATCATCAGTACTACCACCACCACCACCACCACCACTAGAAGTACTACCACGACCACCATCACTACTACCACGACCACCGTCACTACTACCACCACCACCATCACCATCACTACCACCACCACTATCACTACCACCACCACTACCACCACCTACTACTACTACCACCACCAACATCACTACCACCAACCACTACTACTACCACCAACTACTACTACCACCACCACTACCACCACCACCATCAGCACTACCATCACTACCACCACCAACTACTACCACCATCACTACCACCATCATCAGTACTACCACGACCACCACCACCACCACTAGAAGTACTACCACGACCACCATCACTACTACCACGACCACCATCACTACTACCACCACCATCACTACCACCACCACCATCACTACCACCACCACCATCACTACCACCACCACCATCACTACCACCACCACTATCACTACCACCACCATCAGTACTACCACCACTACCACCAACTACTACTACTACCACCACCAACATCACTACCACCAACCACTACTACTACCACCAACTACTACTACCACCACCACCATCACTACCACCATCACTACTACTACCACCACCCCCATCTCCATCACCACTACTACCACCACCACCACCAGTACTACCATCACTACCACCAACTACTACCACCACCATCAGTATTACCATCACTACCACGACCAACTACTACCACAACTATTAGTACTACCATCACTAACACCATCAGTACTACCATCACTACCACCATCAGTACTACCATCAGTACTACCACCACCAGTACTACCATCACTACCACCACCATCAGTACTACCATCACCACCACCAGTACTATCATCACTACCACCACCACCATCAGTACTACCATCACTACCACCACCAACTACTACCACCACCACCACAACCACCATCACTACCACCACCAGTACTACCATCACTACCACCAACATTAGTACTACCATCACTACCACCACCACCACTACTACCACCATCAGTACTACCACCACCAGTACTACCACCACTACCACCACCAACTACTACCACCATCAGTATTACCATCACTACCACCATCATCAGTACTACCATCACTACTACTACTACTACCACCACCCCCACCAGTATTACCATTACTACCACCACCACGATTACCACCACTAATCCCACCATAACTACCACCACCATCAGTACTACCATCACCCCCACCAACCACTACTACCACCATCACCACTACTACCACCACCACCAACCACTACTACTACCACCACCACCACCACCACTACTACCACCACCACCACCACCACCCACTACTACTACCACCACCACCACCACCACCAGTACTACCACCACCAACTACTACCACCATCACTACCACCAACTACCACCATCTCCATCACCACTACTACCACCACCACCATCAGTACTACCATCACTACCACCAGTACTACCATCACTACTACCACCATCAGTACTACCATCACTACCACCACCACTACTACTCCCACCACCAACTACTACCACCACCATCAGTATTACCATCACTACCACCACCACGACGACCACCACTACTACCACCACCATCAATCCTACCATCACTACCACCAACTACTACCACCAACACCATCAGTACTACCACCATCACTACCACCAACAGTACTACCATCACTACCACCACCATCAGTATTACCATCACTACCGCCATCAAGCCTACCATCACTACCACCAACTACTACCACCATCATCAGCACTACCATCACTACCACCACCATCAGTACTACCACCACTACTACCACCATCAGTATTACCATCACTACCACAACCATCAGTCCTACCATCACCAACTACTACCACCATCACTACCACCACCATTACTACCACCACCATCAGTACTACCATCACTACCACCACCACCACCACCACCAACTACTACCACCAACTACTACCACTACCACCACCAACTACTACCACCACCATCAGTACTACCATCACTACCACCACCAACTACTACCACCATTACTACCACCATCACTACCACCATCAGTACTACCATCACTACTACTACTACCACCACCACTACCACCATCAGTACTATCACCACCACCAACTACCACCACCAACTACTATTACTACCACCACCATCAGTACTACCATCACTACCACCACCAACTACTACCACCATCACTACCACCATCAGTACTACCATCACTACTACTACTACCACCATCAGTACTATCACCACCACCACCAACAACAAGTGCTACCACCATCACCACTACTTCCACCATCAGTGCTGCCATCACCATCAGTACTACCATCACTACCACCACCACCACCACCACCACCACTACTACCACCTCCACTACTACTAACAGCTCTATTGCTTTAGATCACCAGACTAGGTAACAAGGCTCGGAGACAAGCAAACAGTGAGTGGTTGAATAAACAATACAATTATACCTGTGACTAAAATGGAAATGTGGTGTGTGTCGGGGCAGGGCGGGTTTCGGTTAAGGGGTTGGTATCTAAATAATAGCCCAGCATACTGTAGTAGGAGTGCGGCATTATTTAAAGACGGAGTTGTTGGCAAACAGCAGCACTGAGTTGAGCTCAAATTGATCAGAAATAAAGTGTAGACATTGTTAATGTTGTAAAAGACTATTGTAGCTGAAAACGGCTGATTTTTAATGGAATATCTACATAGACGTACAGATGCCCATTATCAGCAACCATCACTCCTAATGTTCCAATGGCACGTTGTGTTAGCTAATCCAAGTTTATAATTTTAAAAGGCTAATTGATCAGAAATATAGCTTTCATTTCTCAGAACAAGAATAGACTGACGAGTTTCAGAAGAAAGTTATTTGTCTCTGGCCATTTTGAGCCTGTAATCAAACCCACAAATGCTGACGCTCCAGATACTCAACTAGTCTAAAGAAGGCCAGTTTTATTGCTCCTTTAAATTAGAACAACAGTTTTCAGCTGTGCTAACATAATTGCAAAAGGTTTTTTTAATGATAAATTAGCCTTTTAAAATGATAAACTTGGATTAGCTAACACAACGTGCCATTGGAACACAGGAGTGATGGTTGCTGATAATGGGCATCTGTAGATATTCATTATTTTTTTTTAAATCAGCCGTTTCCAGCTACAATAACCGTTTCCAGCTACAATAGTCATTTACCACATTAACAATGTCTACACTTTCTTTCTGATCAATTTGATGTTATTTTAACGGACAAAAAAGTTTATTTTCTTTCAAAAACAAGGGCATTTCTAAGTGACCCCAAACGGTACTGTATACACACATGGTAACGTACACAGACCCATATACAGTTGAAGTCGGAAGTTTACATACACCTTAGCCAAATACATTTAAACTCAGTTTTTCACAATTCCTGACATTTAATCCTAGTAAAGATTCCCTGTTTTAGGTCAGTTAGGATCACCACTTTATTTTAAGAATACGAAATGTCAGAATAATAGTAGAAAGAATGATTTATTTCAGCTTTTATTTCTTTCATCACATTCCCAGTGGGTCACAAGTGTACATACACTCAATTAGTATTTGGTAGCAATGACTTTAAATAGTTTAACTTGGGTCAAACGTTTCAGGTAGCCTTCCACAAGCTTCCCACAATAAGTTGGGTGAATTTTGGCTCATTCCTCCTGGCAGAGCTGGTGTAACTGAGTCAGGGTTGTAAGCCTCCTTGCTCCGACACACTTTTTCAGTTCTGCCCACAAATTTTCTATAGGATTGAGGTCAGGGCTTTGTGATGACCACTCCAATACCTTGACTTTGTTGTCCTTAAGCCATTTTCCACAACTTTGGAAGTATGCTTGGGGTCATTGTCCATTTGGAAGACCCATTTGCGACCAAGCTTTAACTTGACTGATGTCTTGAGATGTTTCTTCAATATATCCACATAATTTTCCTTCCTAATGATGCCATCTATTTTGTGAAGTGCACCAGTCCTTCCTGCAGCAATGCACCCTCCCAACATGAAGCTGCCACCCTGTGCTTCACGGTTGGGATGGTGTTCTTCGGCTTGCAAGCCTCCCCCTTTTTCCCCAAACATAATGATGGTCAAACAGTTCTATTTTTGTTTCATCAGACCAGAGAATATTTCTCCAAAAAGTACGATCTTTGTCCCCATGTGCAGTTGCAAACCGTTGTCTGGCTTTTTTATGGCGGTTTTGGAGCAGTGGCTTCTTCATTGCTGAGTTGCCGTTCAGGTTATGTCGATTTAGGACTCGATTTACTATGGATATAGATACTTTTGTACCGGTTTCCTCAAGCATCTTCACAAGGTCCTTTGCTGTTGTTCTGGGATTGATTTGCACTTTTCGCACCAAAGTACGTTCATCTCTAGGAGACAGAATGTGTCTCCTTCCTGAACAGTATGACGGCTGCGTGGTCCCATGATGTTTATACTTGCGTACTATTGTTTGCACAGATGAACGTGGTACCTTCAGGCGTTTGGAAATTGCTCCCAAGGATGAACCAGACTTGTGGAGGTCTACAATTTTTTCCTGAGGTCTTGGCTGATTTCTTTTGATTTTCCCATGATGTCAAGCAAAGAGGCACTGAGTTTGAAGGTAGGCCTTGAAATACATCCACAGGTACACCTCCAATTGACTCAAATGATGTCAATTAGCCAATCAGAAGCTTCTAAAGCCATGACATCATTTTCTGGAATTTTCCAAGCTGTTTAAAGGCACAGTCATCTGAGTGTATGCAATCTTCTGACCCACTGGAATTGATACAGGGAATTATAAGTGAAATAATCTGTCTGTACACAATTGTTGGAAGAATGACTTGTGTCATGCACAAAGTAGATGTCCTAACCGACTTGCTAATACTATAGTTTGTTAACAAGGAATTTGTGGAGTGGTTGAAAAGCGAGTTTTAATGACTCCAACCTAAGTGTATGTAAACTTCCGACTTCAACTGTATACACACACGGTAATGTACACAGACCCATATATACACATACACGGTAATGTACACAGACCCATATATATATACACACGGTAATGTACACAGACCCATATACTGTGTGTGTGTATATATATATATATATATATATATATACACACACACACACACACAGTAATGTATACAGACCATTATATATACACACACATATGGTAATGTATACAGACCTATATACACACACACACACACACACACTAATGTATACAGACCCATATACACACGCGGCATGCTAGGCAGCTTCCCAAATGACACCCTATTCCCTTTACAGTGCATAACTTTAAATCAGGGCTGTGATCAAAAGTAATGCACTATATACATAAGGAAAAAGGTGCCATTTGGAACGCACCCATAGAGAAGGGTAACCTGTGCTGCTTGTAGTCTTAATGTGCAGGGATTCTTCGGCGAGAGGAGCGAAGAAGAGGAGGGGTTAGATTTACCTTCTGAGCACGTTCTTCATTGTTTTTGGCCGTCAGGTGTCTTCAGTTGTTTGCTGAAGTCTGGCTTGTTTGCTGAAGTCTCTCGTCTGCAGGAGATCTTGCTCCAGCCACTTGCACCAGAGGAAGAGAAGATACTTTTTTGAATACCATACACAGACAACATTAATTACTACATATTATATGGTTGTTATATGGTTGTTTTCTACCTTGATGGCAGCAATTACAGACAGACAGACAAACACAGACAGACAGACAAACACAGACACACAGACAAACACAGACACACAGACAGACAGAAACACAGACAGACAGAAACACAGACAGACAGAAACACAGACAGAAACACAACAGAAAGAAACAGACAGACAGAAACAGACAGAAACACAGAAACACAGACAGACAGACAGACAGACAGACAGACAGACTAAACACCCCAGCAGTAGCACCGACCGCAGCTCAGTCAGAAGGCCTCAGTGTTATTGTAAGACAGAGTTGTTTTATACCAGTCCATATGTGCTCTTCTTTATGTGCACATTCCAAGACTAAAGGACAGTTACCAGGAATGTAAACCATCCCTCTCTCCCTGACAAGTCACAATGTTTCGACATCCAGCTGCCTAAAAAACTTCCCGCAAACAAGAGCAGGCGGGCAAAACCTAGGAGTCCAGCTCTCCCAGCTCCCGTCGCTTTCCTCTGCAGTCTGGAATAACAGTTCCCTCATCCAGGCAAAACACAAAGCTTCTCTTTAGTGTCAGGGTGAGTTATGGCTTTCGAGCAACAGATGTTTTGGACTAAAATCATTTAAATCAGAGCACCGAGAGTGGGAGTGCACCTCTCTACTCAACCCAGGCAGGCCACCTGGCTACAGTACGACACCCAAAAATAGCAACTGTTGGAACACATGGAGCAGACAATAATGACCTAACGTTACATAAGGGAGGGAAAGGGGGATACCTAGTCAGCTGTACAACTGAATGCAATCAACTGAAATGTGTCTTCCACATTTAACTCAAGCCCTCTGAATCAGAGATGTGCGGGGGGCTGCCTTAAATCGTTATTGGCTATGTTTTGGGCATAATGTCTGAAAACACACTCACTGTCAGTTATATCAAAGGCTCGTCATTCAATTGCACATAATCAATACTTGGAAAATATCTGGATCTGGTAATGAAAGACAACTCACCAAGACATCAGAACAAGCAACACCTCAGCTCTCAGTGTTAACATACACACTGGTTTACCAGGGAACAGTACTCACTGTAACGTACAGGGGGGACCCAACCAATCAAGAACTTATGCTCTCTCTGCATTCACTTTATAGACAGAAAATAACAAGAGCAGGTATGGAAAATAGAATAGTGTTCTCTGTGTTCCTCCCAACACTTTTCCAGCTCTTCATATACCAGTTAATAATAATCATTCAGTGGTATAGAGAATAGGATAAAATAGATGTGTTCCTCCCTCCTCCCAGCAGGCTGATGGATGTAGCGGTCCTCTGGTTGTCACAGTGAGCTAATCCCTCCAGGATGAAGAGAGGGATAGGAAGAGCAGCAGGGGACACAGAAATCCTTCAGGATAGAGTGTGGAGACCATCCCTGCCTCACAGGGATTAGGAAGAGACATTTGCAACATACTTTTAAAATTGCCCCAAAGATGACATTTTTGCTCTCCACAAAAAGCCGGAGGCAATATTCTTCCAGGAGATGTGAATGCAGTGTTAGCCCAGGGTTTTGTGGAGATATGGATTGTAGTCTAGGGTTGAGCCCTGCAGGTTACTTCCACTCAGCCTTGTGTTAAAGTCAGAGGCTCTAAGAAGACTGACAACCCCAACACTTGATGCATCCTCAACTGCATTGACCTACTTATATGGACTTGAAGTCATTGCATTGGTCAATTGATTACTAGATTTTAAAATGTGTGAGATCACTTGGAACACATATGCTGTATATGTGTACAAATCTGAGGAGAAGCAACACATTTTCAAATCAGATTTAGTAGGCGCTCATATTTTGAAGAACGTATCTGATGTTTATTGCACCAGCTTGTATGTTGAACAAAGGGAAGGGACCCCAATGTCCAAAGTCTGTTTTCTTGTGTAATGACTACACATACAGTTTTTGATTTAGGCATTGCAAAAAAGCCTTATAAAATGGCTTAGTGAACACCTGGGACAACATGGTAACTACCATAGGTGGATGAGGAGAGAGGAGACTCAACCAAAGATGAGAAGTGAGCAGGTGAGGTCAGTGTTCTTCTCATAGAAATAAAATGAGGTTGCCAGCTCTTAGTCCACACACACCAGTGGTGGGTTCAGCGTCAAAAGAAGAACGTGTAAAGCCCTTGTTAAGGTCAACGGCATCATGAACTTTATCCAGTATCAGGACAGTTTAGCCAAAAACCTGGTTGCCTCTGCCAGGTGGCAGAATATTTGGCCAGCAAGACAATAACCCCAAACACATCAAATTCCACAAAGAAATTGTTAATTGACCATAAAATGTACATTTTGCAATGGCCATCCCAGTCTCCAGACTTGAACCCCATTGAAAACCTGTGGTTTAAATGAACGATGGTAGTCCATAAGCGCAGACCAAGGATATCACATATCTGGAAAGACTGGGAGGGATCTTAGACCATTCCTCCATACAATGTGTTCTACAATCTAATTCAACGTTTTAGAAAAAGGCTGTGACGTTATCCTCGCGAGGGGAGGGTGCCCTTTCTGAGCAATTGTAATTAGTATAAAATATTTACATTTTCTATTTCTTTAAGCATAAAATATAGCTCAGTATTTGTATAATTTATTTTAGACAGTATTTTTTGCTCATCTTTATCAAGGGTGCCAATCATTTCGATCATGACTGTATATGACGGAAACATACGACAGTAGCTAAATTTGACCAATACAGCTAACCTAGTGAAGTTACTGGAAATACCCTTTTCATACACATTTATCCACATCCCAAGCACTAAATTGACCCATTTGAGATCCTATTTATTTAAATTTTATATGGAATCAGCACCGTAAACAGCCCTATAAACCAATACGTCTTCTTCACAGAGATAGTCTGCAGGCATGTGAAACTAGACTGGCTCCAGACCAGTCGGAGGTGTTGCTCCAGAGCAGCATGAGATCCATGTAGTGCCATTTGTTCACTATAGATATAGAGTGAGTCCTTAATGGTCCTCTATTCCCTATATAGTGGACTACTTCTGACCAGAGCCCTATGGGCCCTAGTCAAAAGTAGGTCACAATATAGGGAAATGGGGTGCCATTTGAGATGCAGGCATAGTGGAGTTGTGGAGGCCTTTCTTCTCCACACGTCTGATGCCTGCCTTTTAATGGCCTGGCATCGGGCTGAACGGGACAGAGATCCATGCAGCTCATCCACAGGGAAGGAAACAGAAAGGAAGCATCCCAATCAGAACTATGCCTGGTAAATCCAGGCTATAGAGAACACATCTCAAACTCCAGCGAGAAATAGTTTGTAGCTCTGTCTACGACCACCAGATGAATGTATGCCTCCCTGCACAGTTGCTTCCTGCTGAAGACTGGGCTATGATTGACATTCTTTCCACACCTTCCTAGGAGAGGAGTGAGTTACCACGTTTCCATCCACAGTAAAGCCATATTGGATAAAAAAAATCCCAACAGCTGTGATGGAAACAGGAATCTTCGGTGTAATTTAATAAATGCAGATAGATAATTTGTCAGTTCGACATGGTGGGATCTTTTTGTGTCGGTCAAATTAATTATGCGCAAAATGCTGGTGGAAACACCTTTAATCGCAAATATTGATATAATAACCATCATATCGAAGTAATTTGGAGTCACGTGATGATATGGTGTGTGTTCCTCCATATAGCTGTGGCGGTCATGACTTTTTGTCAGTGGGTTATTGTAATGAAAAAGACTGCCGGTTTCAAGGTAATTGACCGTTAATTAACATAAACAAGTTTAGCATCTCCAAGCCTCCACGCATAAAAGCTGCTGAAGCGGGCCTTTGGAACATTTTCATTTAAAAAAGTATAATCAATCAATTTTATATACACCATCACAATAAATGCATTATTTATTTTAGTCAGGTCAAAAGAAACATTATGATATGAACAGCATTTATTTCAAAAGAACAGAATATGAGTTGGCCTGTTGTACAGTGGCAAGAAAAAGTATGTGAACCCTTTGGAATTACCTGGATTTCTGCATAAATTGGTCATCAAATGTGATCAGATCGTCATCTAAGTCACAACAATAGACAAACACAGTGTGCTTAAACTAATAACCCATAGGCTAATGACTTCTCCAAAAGCTAATTGGAGTCAGGAGTCAGCTAACCTGGAGTCCAATAAATGAGACCAGATTGAAGATGTTGGTTAGAGCTGCCCTGCCCTATAAAAAACACAAGAAGTATTACTATTACTAAGTACTACTATAAGTAGTATTACTATGAGTACTATTCACAAGAAGCATTGCCTGATGTGAACCATGCCTCGAACAAAAGAGATCTCAGAAGACCTAAGATTAAGAATTGTTGATTTGTAAGACGAATTGTCTATAAATGGAGAAGGTTGAGCACTGTTGCTACTCTCCCTAGGAGTGGCCGTCCTGCAAAGATGACTGCAAGAGCACAGCACAGAATGCCCAATGAGGTTAAGAAGAATCCTAGTGTCAGCTAAAGACTTACAGAAATCTCTGGAACATGCTAACATCTCTATTGACGAGTCTACAATACGTAAACCACTAAACAAGAGTGGTGTTCATGGGAGGACACCACAGAAGAAGCCACTGCTGTCAAAAACCCCCATTGCTGCATGCCTGAAGTTTACAAAAGAGCACCTGGATGTTCCACAGCTACTGGCAAAATATTCTGTGGACAGATGAAACTAAAGTTGAGTTGTTTAGAAGGAAGGAACACACAACACTATATGTGGAGAAAAAAAGGCACAGCACACTGACATCAAAACCTCATCCCAACTATAAAGTATGGTGGAGGGAGCATCATTGTTTGGTGCTGCTTTGCTGCCTCAAGGCCTGGACAGCTTGCTATCATCAATGGAAAAATGAATTCCCAAGTTTATCAAGACATTTCGCAGGAGAATGTAAGGCTATCTGTTCACCAATTGAAGCTCAACAGAAGTTGGGTGATGCAACAGGACAACGACCCAAAACACAGAAGTAAATCAACAACAGAATGGCTTCAACAGAAGAAAATATGCCTTCTGGAGTGGCCCATTCAGAGTCCTGACCTCAACCCGATTGAGATGCTGTGGCATGACCTCGAGAACGGTTCACACCAGACATCCCAAGAATATTGCTGAACTGAAACAGTTTTGTAAAGACGAATGGTCCAAAATACCTCCTGACCGTTGTGCAGAAAACGTTTGGTTGAGGTTATTGCTGCCAAAAAGGAGGGTCAACCAGCTATTAAATCCAAGGTTTCACGTACTTTTCCCACACTACAATGTGAATGTTTACACGTTGTGTTCCATAAATACATGAAAACGCATAATTGTTTATGTGTTATTGGTTTAACCAGACTGTGGTTGTCTATTGTTGTGACTTAGATGAAGATCAGATCAAATTTGATGACCAATTTAAGCAGAAATCCAGATAACTACAAAGGGTTCACATACTTTTTCTTGCCACTGTATGTCAAAAAAAATCAAATCAAATCAAATCAAATCAAATCAAATCCTATAGCCTATGGCTATAGGATTAGCCTATGGCTATGCTGCATGCTATAGGCTTTTTCATTTCGCTGACAAGATATGCTTTTAAGTCCCGTGCCATTATTCTATATTATTTTATTTTATAGTAAGAATAATATAATTGAACTTAACTGAATAAAATAGCAAGGATAGTTTTCCCATTCTGGAGAGAGTGTGCATATGAAGTGGCTATGTTGAGCGTAAAAGTGATAATTTGAAATAGATCCTATACACTAGATTTAGAGTTATTTGGCAACTTTAGTTGTGAATGATACAAACCTTAGAATGTCTTAGAAATCAAAACATATATGTCTGCATGATGCGACTATAGGCTATTTTGAGAAAGTAGCAAAGAGAGCTTGCGCTCTGTTCCTTGCCTCAGGGTGCTCGACTGTTCACTCATCGAGTGATCATATTTTCACCCATCAGACTATTCTCAATGTAATATTTTCACCCGTATGCACTCCTATAGCGAATGGAAGCTGTGCGCTATCCCTTCGGTCCATTTTTCAATTATGCCTTGTAGGGTGCTTAATATGGGCAGATGAGAAATAAATACAGGAACACTTATTTCACTGCAGACATCAAACCACTGCTTGAGGAGCATGCACTCGCTGCCCGACAGGAGATATTCTGAACAAACTCCGTATGCCATGGGCTCTCCAACCCTTTTTCTGCAGCTTCCCAGTGCTTACTTTGGGAAACCAAGTGAAATATGTTTGGGAACATCAATAGCAATATGTTTTCGCAACAAAACATATTTCACTAAACTGTGGACAGCCCCAATGGAAAAAAGAGGCACATTTGTTATTTAATGCAACAGTTTTTGTGACAAAACTATCAGCAGAGTTGACAATGCGATGGAAACACATCGAACTTGAGATTTTTATTTGGTACATGAAAACTTACGTGAAAAAGTATGTGTGCGCACAACACCATCATGCTCTGATTTGTATCCACAACAAGTCCGTTTGGTAGAAACACCACTGGAAATGTGCAGATTTTCTTCATGCAGACCAGGAAAGGCATACTATGTGAAAACTAAATAAGAATATATTGGGCAATGCTACCATCTGTATTAATCAAACATCCAGTAAATATCATTATATCTGCAACAATTAGCAAAAGAGTTGTGACTAAATGGCTAAAATACAGATAGAATAAGTGAACTTCAACTATTAACCTTTCCCTAAAGTGATAATTTGGTCAACACTAATACTGTGGGTCTGTGACACTCTCCTATGAACATATTCTAATACATGGATCTGTTTTGCACATCGGCAAAACATGGTGGCCTGTCTGCATAACTCTCCTCAAACAAACCCAGTTGTAAAACCGGACACTAACAAATCGCTACATGAGAGCTTCAATTTCCAAGCAAATACTGGGCCCACTTTTTAATGTTGAGGTATGATATCTGGATGCCAATATTTGTCCGACTGCTTGTTTATTTTTAAATCGTTGAACATATTTACGTAAGATTTATGTATCAAATATTTGAGGTTATGCTACCATAAGCTCAAATGCAAATCAAGTAGTTTGTTGGTTTACTAAATCAAACAGATAGCCTCAGACAAACTCACAGTGTGTGTTTGTGTGTGACTAAATAGACTTTCGATCAAAGGGCAAACTGGAAACCATATATCCTGAGGCTGCATTTATTGTACCTGGTGATTTTAACAAAGCAAATTTGAGAAGGCTAAATTCTACCAGCATATTGATAGCGCTACAAGCATATGCAATACCCTTGACCACTGCTACTCTAATTTCCGCAATGCATACAAATCCGACCACGATGCCATCTTGCTCATACCGTCTTATAGGCAGAAACTCAAACAGGATGTACCAGTGACGAGAACCATTCAACGCTGGTCTAACCAATTGGAAGCCACGCTACAGGATTGTTTTGATCACCTGGACTGGAATGTGTTCCGGTAAGCCTCAGAGAACAACATCGACCTATACGCTGACTCGGTGAGTGCATTTATAAAGAAGTGCATTGGAGAGATTGTACCTGTGACTATTAAAACCTACCCTAACCAGAAACTGTGGATGGATGGCGGCATTCGGACAAAACACGATCCACCGCATTTAACCATGGAAAGAGGTCTGGGAATATGACTGAACATAAACAGTGTAGTTATTCCCTCCGCAAGGCAATCAAACAAGCGAAATGCCGGTACAGGAACATGGTAGAGTCGCGTCTCGTGTCTGAGGCATTGAATTGCATGTAGCAGGGTCTACAGGAAATCACAGACTACAAAAAGAAAACCAGCCACGTCACGGACACTGACTTCACGCTTCCAGACAAACTAAACACCATCTTTGC